>NC_132866.1:40680559-40981502 GCF_048164855.1 Canis lupus baileyi
TAGTCTGTGGGTCAAAGAGAAAGTTTAAAGAAAAATTTTAAGGTATTTTGAACTCAAATAAAAGGGACATATATCAGAAAAATTTGTGATGCTCCTAAAGCAGGACATAGAGGAAAATGTGTAGGATTAAATGCTTACATTTCAAAAGAAGAAAGCTCTCCAATTAAAAATGTAAGCTTTCACCGTAAGACACTATTTTATACACTTGATCTTAGCCAAAAGGCTGAGAAGAGATGGAACTATTTAAAAATAAACAAATAAATAAGGCCAAAATAAGCAGCAGGAAAAAATAATAAAGATTAAAAAAAATGGTGAAATTAAAAACTGAAAAACAACAGAGAAAATAAAGTAAAAATGTAGTTCCTTGAAAATACTTTAAAAATTTAAAAACCACTAGCTACACTAACAAAAAAAGGGAAAGACACAAATTATCAATATCAATAATGAAAGAGAGAATATCCTTACACACCCCACAAACATTAAAGAAATAATAAGAAAATGCTACAAATAACTCTGTGCACACAAATTTGACAACTTAAATGAAATGGACCAATTCATTTGAAGCCACAAATTACCAAAAGTCAAGCAAGAAGAAATAAGTAATCAGAGTAGTTTATGGCTATTTAAAAAACTAATTATGCCATTAAAAGCCTTCCCACAAAGAAACTCTAGGCCCTGACTTTTACATTGGTGAATTCTTTTTTTTTTAAATTAATTAATTAATTAATTAATTTATGATAGTCACAGAGAGAGAGAGAGAGGCAGAGACACAGGCAGAGGGAGAAGCAGGCTCCATGCACCGGGAGCCCGATGTGGGATTCGATCCCGGGTCTCCAGGATCGCGCCCTGGGCCAAAGACAGGCGTTAAACCGCTGCGCCACCCAGGGATCCCTACATTGGTGAATTCTACATTTAAAAGATAAATAACACCAATTCTATACAACTTCTTTCAAAAACATTAAAAAGAACACTTCACAATGTATTTCATGAGGCCAAAATTGTCCTAGTACCAAACGAAGACAAAGCCGCTACAGAAAACTACCTGCCAACATCTCTTCCAAATGTAGGCACAAAAATCCTAAAGAACTATTTAAAATCAAACTTAACTATATATAAAATAAATAAGGCACTATGACCAATTGGACTTCTCCTATAAATGCAAGGCTATTTCACTATCAAAAATCAGTCATTGGGGGATCCCTGGGTGGCAGAGCGGTTTAGCGCCTGCCTTTGGCCGGGGGCGCGATCCTGGACACCCGGGATCGAATCCCACGTCGGGCTCCCAGTGCATGGAGCCTGTTTCTCCCTCTGCCTGTGTGTCTGCCTCTCTCTCTCTCTCTCTCTCTCTCTGTGTGTGACTATCATAAATAAATAAAAATTTTTAAAAAATCAGTCATTGTGACAAATACCATATGATTTCACTCCTATGTGGAATTTAAGAAACAAAACAGATGAATATGGGGGAAGGGAAGGAAAATAAAATAAGATGAAAACAGAGACACAAACCATAAGGGACACTTAACCATAGGAAACAAACTGAGAGTTGCTGGAAGGGGGAGAGTTGGGGGGATGGGGTAACTGGGTGATGTGCATTGAGGGCATGTGATGTAATGAGCACTGGAAGTTATATGCAACTGATGATCAATAAATTCTACCTCTGAAACTAACAATACACTATATGTTAACTAACTTGAATCTAAATAAAAAAAGAAGAAATTCATCAATGTAATCCAACATACTAATAAACTAAAAAAAAACATTATCGATCATACATAGTAAAAAACATTTGAAAAATTCAACATTTGTTCTTGATAAAAATTATCAGTAAACTAGAAATAGAAGGAATCATCCATAACCTGATAATAGGAACCTAAAAAAAAAAAAAAAAGGAAAGAAACCCCATAGCTGATGTAATATTTGATGGCAAAAGACTGAAGACTTTCTCCCCACAACTAAGAACAGAGCAAGAATGTCTACTCTTACCTCTCCTATTCAGTACCACGTTGGAACAACAGATTGGAAAGGAAAACTAAAACCTCACTATTCGAAGACAACATGAGGTCTACATTGAAAATTCCAAACAATCCATTAAAAAAAAATTCCTAGAACTAATAAGTGAATTTAGCAAGGTCTCAGGATGTACAATTACATGTAAAAATTAATCATATCTTTATATACTAGAAGTAAAAAATTGGAAAACAACTTTTAAAATGCCATTTAAAATAATGCTTGAAAAACAAGCACTTAGGTATATTTTTTTAAATGTGCAAGTTCTGTACACTAATGACCACAAAATTTGATTTTTTTTAAAAAAGGAAAGACTTAATATAAAAGAAAAAATATATGATATTTGTAGGTTAGAAGATCTAATAGTCTCAATTCTCCCAAATTCACCTATAGATTTAATGCAATTCCAATCAAGATCCCAGCAGTTTTTGTAGATGTAGGCAAGCTCATTGTTATATTTACTATATATATATATATATATATATATATATATATATATACTAGACCAACCAGAGACAAAGGAATTAAAATAATCAAAGCAATTTTGAAAAGGGAGAATACATTTGGAGGACTCATATTAGCTCGTCTTATGATTTACTACAAAGCTACAGGATCATACAGAATTAGTGAAGGGCTAGACACACAGATCAATGGAACAGAATAGAGTCCAGAAAAAGACCTACACAAACATAGCCAATTGATTTTTCACAAAGGTAAAAGATAATTCAATGGAAAAGGATTATGTCAAAAGACAAATGGCATAGGAGGAATTAGATATCCAAATGCAAAAATAAATAAATAAATCTTGACTTAAACTTCACACCCCACAGTAAAAGAAATTCAAAATGAATCACAGACCTATAAAACTTTTTAAAGAAAACACAGAAGAAAATCTTTGTAACCCTGAGCTAGGCTAGGCAAAGTCCTTAGACATGATACCAGAAGCCCAATAAAAGAAAACATTAATAAATTGTACTGCATCAAAATTAAAGATTTTCATTCTGTGAAAATCACTTTAAAGGTGAAAAGACAAGCTACAGATGGAAAAAAATCCCTGTATCCAGACAGTGGAGTACTACTCAGCTCAGCAATAAAATGCATGAACAGCTCATACAACAAATTGGTTAGCTCTCAAAGGCCTATGCTGAATGGAAAAAACTAGCCTCAAAAGATTACATATTGTATACCTGAATTTATGTGTTATTCTGGAAAAGACAAAACTATAAACGTACATCTGTGGTTGCCAAAGCTTAGGGGTAAAGAAAGGATTTCACTATCAAGGGGCAACATTCAGGAACTACGAAGTGATGGGACTATTCTGTATCTTGATTGTGGTGGTGGTCACATGGCTCTAAATTAAATGAATGACAACGCATAGAACCTTACAGCAAAAAGAAGGGGGGGGGACTTTTACTGCATATAAATTCAAAAATTAATAATAAAAATAAAAACAAACACACAAAAATCCCACAAATCTAATCCCAAGTTACAAACACCTGATTTTCAAACATCATGCCCATAGTGCTATTCCTACAACCCATGGTCAGATTGTGCTTAGCATCACCAGCCTTAAAAGGATGGCTAAGATGCCAGGAGTAAAAGCATTGATGTTGATTTATTCAACTTAACTGAACAAATATTTACTGACCTATTTACCAGGCATTTTTGATACATCTACAATTTAAATGAACTGAAACCCATATCTAGGATGTGAGAGGAGTATAGACAATAAAGACAAACATAATAAATATGTACATTACTTGTATATAATACATACTACATTATTATAATATAGTATAATATATCAATATAATATTACCCTGAATAAGTAAATTATATATTATGTAAGTGCCATTGCAAGAAAAAATTAAAGCAGAGAAAGAATAAAGAATGCTAGGGTGGAGGAGGAAAGAATTTGCAATTTTAATTTGGATGGCAGTTGACCTCCTTGATAAGGTGACATTTGGGTAGACTTAAAAGAGGGAGGTAGATGTCCAAGGGAAAAGCATTTCAAGCAAAGGGAACAGTCAGTGCAAAAGGCCCTATGGTGGGAGTATGTCCAGCATATTCAGGGAACAGTAAGGAAGCCTATATTACTGCCTAGATACTGAAGCTACACAAAGAGGGAAAAAAATAAGACTACAGACAATATTCCTAATGAATATACATACAAAAGTCCTCAACAACATACTAGTAAGCCAAATCCAGCATATTTAAAGAATCTTACATTATGATCAAGTGGGGTTTATCCCAGGAATACAAGAGTATGAGTGATTCAACATAAGAAAATCAGTCAATGTAATACACCATGTTAGCAGACAAAGGAAAAAAAAAACAAAGGATTGCCTAAACTGATGCAGAAAAAAGTATCTGACAATATCCAATACTCAGAAAGAAATATTCTCTCATGATAGAAATACTCAGAAAACTAGGAATTGATAGGAACTTCCTCAACATGACAAAGGACATTTACGAAAAGACCATAGCTAACATACTCAGTGATAAAATATGGTCCTCAAATTCATACAGAATTGCAAGGCATTCTAAGTAACCAAAATAATATTTAAAAAGAAGAACAAAATTGGACTACTCATACTTATACTTCCTGAGTTCAAAGCTTACTACAACACTACAGTAATCAAAACAGTATGGTACTGGCTTGAGGACAGACACATCAAGGGGTAATAGTCCAATGAAATAGAATGAGAGTCCTCAACGAGGATGCTAAGACCACTCAGCAGGGAAAGAATAGACTCACCAATACATGGTGCTGAGAGAAGTACATAGCCACATGCAAAAGAATGAAGTTGAACCTGGCCCCACACCATGTAATAAATCAATGACCTAAACATAAGAGCCAAAACCATAAAACTTATAGAGGTAAACCTTCATGACTTAGGATTTGGCAATGATTTCTACATATGACACCAAAAGCATGAGCAACAAAAGAAAAAATAGATAAAATAGATTTCATCAAAATGAAAAGCTTTTATGCATAATTACTAAGACTGTGAAAGAACAACTAACAGAATAGGAGAGAATATTTGCAAATCATATATCTGGTAAGTGTCTTTTATCCATAACATACAAAGAAATTATACAGCTAAGCAACAAAAAGAGAAACAATCCAATTTAAAAATGAGCAAAGGACTTGAATAGATATTTCTTCAAAGAAGATATCTAAATGGCCAACAAGTACATGAAGATACTCAACATCATTAGCCATTAGAGAAAGGTAAATCAAAACCACAGTGAGATTCCACTTCCCACTCATTATGATGGCTATAACTTTTTAAAGGGAAAATAAGTATTAGTAAGCATCTGGAGAAATTGGAACTCTCATATATTTCCGGTAAAAATAAAATTTGTTCAGCTACCATGGAAGATTGTTTGGTGGTTCCTCAAAAAATTAAACATAGAACTATCATCTGATACAGCAATTCTACTCCTACATATTTACAGAAAAAAACCTGCAAATATTCAAATAAATATACTACACACATGTTCACAGAAGCACTATTTACAATAGCCGAAAGGTGGAAACAAGCCAAATGTCCATCAGCAGATGAATGTATAAACAAATCATGGAGTATACATACAATGAGATGATTGCTCACACATAACAAAGAAATTAAGTACTCATATATATGATACATTGGGAATGAACTTTGAAAACGTTATGCTAAGTGAAAGAAGCCAATAGACCAAATATATATATATATAGCTTCTGTGAACAATGTTACTTTTATTTTTTTACTTTTATTTTTTTATTTTTTATTTTTTTTACAATGTTACTTTTAAGTAATAACATAGTTGTTACATGAATTAAACCAACTCATGCTTGTGGAGAGCTGAGCATACCAACTGGCATCCTAGTACTTGGTGGACAGCAGCTGTGATCATGTCGACTAGCACCATTATCATCTCAGCCCTCACCTCACAACAGCCCTCAAAGTGGATACTTTCATTACCACTGCCTTCAAATCAGGAAATCGAAGCTCAGAGAGATAAAGCCCAAGGAACATGGTCACTAAGACATAGAGCATTCAGCCTGAGTCCAAGGCCCACAGCCTCTGCTCCTCCTCCCTGGAGAGCAAAGCCTACTTTGCACAAATAGGACTGAGCCAAGTCACTTGTCCAAGAAGAGGCCAGGTGTTCTTGGTGAGCAAGGATGAACACTGTGTCCCCCATGCCCAGGCCACCATCCTGCCTTTACCCCTCAGATTCTCCCATGAGAGGCTAGGATTTCACTTCTCTAACCATTAGGAAAGGCCAGGGGTGATGTTTTCTTTTAATGAGGAAAAAATTGCTCTATTTACGAAATCTGATTCTTACACATTTAAAAATTACTCATCATGAAACCAAGATGACATCTGACACAGGATTCATCTGTAAAGAATTCAGGCTAATGCTGTCTATAGGTTAAAGAACAATTTTAAACTGTAAGCTATTGTGTCAGAACATTTGGAAAATCATCACCATTATTGTGAGAGTTTCCAGGAGAAGCAGGAACAACATGCACACACACACATACACATACACACACACAGGTTTTGGAAAAAGACCTGGAATCAGAATCTGGTTCTATTGCTTACTTACTAAATGTGTGACTTTGACCATGTTACTTATCTTTTCTTAGCCTTGGTTTCTTTAGTAGTAAAGTTCTAGGACTGGGAAAGCATTAAATGAATATAAGTATTTAGTGCTTAGCTCCCAGAGACATTCCAAAAAAAATGACAATTGTTTCTCATCACTCAATACCACTTTCTGATATCTTTTGCTACTGACAAGTATATTCCCTGCCCTCCACAAGCTGGTAAAATAAGATCAATGCTGAGATTCCAAGGTGTTCTGCATGCTATCCAGGTGGCCAGGGTACAGGCCTCCTCAAGGACACCTTTCCCCAGAATAGAGTGATCAGGGAGCCTCAGAAAAGGAATTCTCCCCAAGACAAAGCAAGAAGAGAGGTGCCTGAAATCTGGTCATGGCCTGGCTTGCAAAGTGCAACTGTGGAATCACTGCAGTGAGAAATGTCACAACCTTGAGAAGGAAGAACAAAGTAGGAGGCATCATGCTCCCTGATTTTCGATGATATTGCAGAAAGTAATCAAAATAGTATGGCATTGGCAAAAGATACAATGGAACAGAATAGAGAGATCAGATCAACCCACATATATATGATCAATTAATTTACAACAAAGAATTAAGACTACACAGTAAGGAAAGGACAGTCTTTTTATTTAGTGGTGCTGAGAAAAACCTAGACAATCACCTGCAAAAAGATGAAACTGGACCGCTGTCTTACACTGTACACAAAAATTAACCAAAAATGCATTAAAGACTTGATGTGAAAATAAAACCTGAAATCACAAAGCTCCCAGAAGAAAACACAGGAGGTGAATTCCTTGACATAGGTCTGGGCAATGATTTTACAGATTTGATGCAAAAAGCAAAAGCAACAAAAGCAAAAATGAACCAGTAGAACTACATCAAATTAAAAAGCTTCTACAGCAAAGGAAACCATCAGTGAAATGAAAAGGCAACCTATGGAATGGGAGAAAATATTTGTAAATTGCATTTATGATAATACTCAAAATAAATAAAGAGCTCATACAACTCAAAACCAAAAAAATACAATCAAAAATGGGCAGAACATCTGAAGAGACATCTTTCCAAAGTAGGTGATGAACAGGTGCTTTATAGCACTAATCATTAAGAAAATGCAAACCAAAACCACAATGAGATACCACCTCAACACCTGGTAGAATGGCTATCATTAAAAAGACAAGAAATAACAAATGTTGTTGAGGAACACTATTGGTGGAAATGTAAATTGGTGCAGCCATTATGGAAAACAATATGCAGGTTCCCCCAAAAAATTAAAAATAGAGCTACCATATGATCCAGTAATTCTACTTCTGGGTATTTATCTGAGGAAAATGAAAACACCAACTTGAAAAGATACATGTACCCCTATGTTTATTGCAGCATTATTTACAATAGCCAAGATACAAAAGAAAACCTAAGTGACCGTCAATGAATGGATGGATAAAGATGTGGTATATACACACAATGGAATATTATTCAGCCATAAAAAGAAGGAAATCTTGCCATTTGTGACAACATGGATGGACCTGAAGGGCATTATGCTAAGTGAAATAATTCAGAGAAAGACAAATACCATATGATCTGACTTACATGTGGAATCTAAAAAAAGAACTCATAGATACAGAGAATAGATTGGTGGTTGCCAGAAGCAGGGGATAGGGTAGTTGGCCAAAAAAGTGAAGGGAGTCAAAGAAGTATAAATTTCCAATTTTAAAATAAATAAGCCATGAAAACATAAGATACAACATGGTGACTATAGTTAATAATACTATACTGCATATCTGAAAGTTGCAAAGAGAATAAATCTTAAAAGCTCTTACTACAAGAAAAGAAATTGGAACTAGTATGGTGATGGGTTTTATTAACTAGGCTTTTAGCGGTCACCATTTTACAATATATACAAATATTGAATCACTAAGTTTTATACCTGAAAGCAATACAATGTTATACCTCAATGAAAAAATACGTGAATAAATACCTTAGGGGAAAGATTAACTAAAATTAGATTTAGATCAGATTGCTGAATGCCCAAAATTAATATTGGACAACAGTAATATATACATTAGAAATATAAGTATACATTTAGGAGTTATATTGTATACATATATATATCTATTGAAAAGAGGATAAACAGTGATAGTAAACAGTAAACAGGTAAACATTATGAAGATGACTTTAAACTACTTTAGGGTAACCACTGAAAGACTAATAGAGAGTATAAGATCCAAATTAGTCGATAGGAAAAATTAAATTAAAAAATTAAAATTCTAATAATTCAAAAGAAGACAAGGAAAAAATCAAAAGAAAAAGTAGGACAAGTAGAAAATACAAAACAGTAAAGTAGAAACCATCCCAAACATATTAAAAATTATAAAAATGTAAACAAAGTACATGCTTCAGTAACCAACAAATACCACACTGGGTTAAATGACAAAATAAAGCAAAACAAACTATCTCTTTACTGTTTACAAAAAAAAAAAAAAAAAATTAAAACATTAGGACATTAAAAGCTGGAAACAAAAGAATTTTTAAAAAAATTCCAGGCATGTACTAACCAAAGAAAGTGGTGTAGCTTTTTCTGATTAGATAAAATTATTTTTATGGCAAAACATATTATTGAAGATAAAGAAGATCACCACATAAGATGACAAATTTTGATTTCATGAGATAATATAAAAATTGTAAGTATGTGTGATTCTAATAGCCTCAGATAGAGGTAAGGAAAAATGAACAGAAATTGACAAATCTATCTTTATAATGAAAAATATCTAACATATCTTAGTAACTGATGTGTCAAGAGCAGATTAAATAATCTGAAAATTTAAAGAAGACAATAGACAAACTTAACCTAAAAGATATAAATAGAACATTGAGTATAACAATCAGAAGAAATGCATTCTTTTCAAGCACACACAGAACACTTATGAAGATTTATCACATTGGAGGCCACAGAATCAAGCTTAACTAATTTCAAAGGATGACCATCATACAGCCCACCTTCTCTCATGGTGATAAAATTAGAACTCAAAGCAACAAAAAAATCACCAAAAATACTCTGTAATTTTGGAAATTCACAATTCAAATAAGATTCAAGAATCAAACTATAATCACAAAGGAAATGAAAATATTTAGGACTAAATAATATTGAATGAAAAAAACAAAAAAAAATAATATTGAATGTGCTATTTTGTATTTTCTATGAAACTTGTGTGATATAGCTAAAGTAAAGTGACAGGGAAATTTGCATTTAAAAAGAAAAGTGAAAACGAGTCTCCTAATCAATTAAATTGAAAGAAGACCAGAACAAACCCAAAGTAGAGGATATAATAAGAAGAAATGAATGGAAACAGAAATAGAAATGTCTGTATGAGAGATAGGGCAAGCTGAAAGTTGGCTCATGGGACATATTGATAAGCAAAACTCCGTCAAGAATGGTGGGGTGCTAAGGAGCAAGGGGAGAGAAAAGACACAACGATCATATAGGAGCAAAATGTTAAAAGGATATTGTGAACAGCTGTATGCCAGTAAATTGAAACTTGGAGTGGGAAAATGAACTAGGAAAATTACTAAGAGTGATTCAAGAAGAAATACAAATTTATTCTCCCAAAAATAAATCTTCTTACAAGAAAACATTGATCTTATGAGGTTTTTTTTTTTGTTTTTTTGGTTTTTTTTTACTGGCACATTCTATCAGAAAGCTAAGGAATATAAATAGTAACCTTTATTTACATAAACTGGTGTAAGAAGACAAGAGAAAAATCAAAATAAGAAGTGGGACTACTAGAAAATAAAAAATAGCAAAGAATAGAAGAGACAACACTGCCCAACTCGCATTATACGGCTACTATAAACTTGATAGTAAAAATAGCCAAGAGCCACATGATATATTTGGAAAAGTATAGCTTTTGGAACAAGAACAAATTCTTGTTTTGCAACATTCAAAAAAAAAAAAAAAAAGTCAAGGAGAGTGAAAGGCCAAACTTTCTCACGAGCAAAAGTCCTTTTAAAAAACTAGCAAATCAAAGCCAGCAATAAATACGTTGTGAGCAAGTTTCTAATCTGCACAAATGCAAGATTAGAAAACCAATTAATTTAGTGAATTAGCTGGAGAAACAAGAACAATGATACGATTATCTAGTAGTTGGAGATTTGGCATCTGTCCCCCTCCACCACCAACCCCAACACTGAAGTCTGGCCAATCCAATGTCTTTGGATAAAAATGTTCAATGTCTTTCAGAAGGGTGTCCTGTGGTGGAAAATATCAGATGGTGTGGAGAGATGGTAGGCAGGATAGGTTATTGTAATATTAACTTGTATTTTTTCACTGCTACCTTAGGGAAATAAAAAAGATCACCCACTATTCCTGTTCTGTTCTTTTATTTTCTTCCCCTGCCACTCCAAAGGAGGAGGAGTATTCTTTGTGCTCTCTTGCTTTAGTGAAAGTCTGCCTCACAGGAATGAAGGTAAAGCATTGTTTACAAAAGTCTGGGCTTTTGGAGGAGATGGGTAAGAGGAGATGATTGTCTTTGCTACAAAAAGTGGAAGCAGCAAGAAGAAAGAGGAAGAACCAGGGATGGTGAAGGACACTGTGAGTCAAAGGACCTCATCCCACCGCCTGGCAGTGCAGGAATAAGGGTGGGGGCAGTGGGTAAGAAAAGACTCCCAAAGGCAAAGAAAGGCTGCCAGCACACCAAGGAGGCTGGGCACAGGCAGCAAGTCTCCCAGGAGCCGTAGCAAAGATGCCAAAGGAGAAAGTAAGCTTATCGGCACAGTTGTGCCCTTGGTTTCCAAGATCTGGGAACCCCCCTGGTTCTTATGTAACTCAACAGCATCCTCCAACCACATATTGACTCAGACTGGTTCTCAGCCAGCTCCCAAGGCAGGGAAGATTGGAGTCGAAGTTAACTCAATTTAAGAGGAAAGAAAGTCATGGGACATCTAGTCTATAGATCTAGGCTTCCTACCCACTACACATGCACTATTTGGGAGAAAACAGGAGACAGGAATACACTGATGACCCGATTACAAAACAGGCCCCAAAGCTCTACCTCTCCTCCAGGTCTGGCCACCGCTTAACGTTGCCTTGAGGGTCACTGCCAGCATCTTCCTTCTGGGCATTCACAACTGGGTCCTTCCCAGCCCTTGGGGACCCCTTCAGGTCTCTGCGCAGGTGGAGGGTGCCATCGACCATGCTGTCCAGGAAGCTGAGGATCTGGAGGCAGCTCTGTATCTTGCGTGGGAGTGGGCTGGCAGAAGTAAAGGCCATACTCAGCAAATCAGCAAATGGCCTGGCCTTTGTGTCCACCCTGGAGGGTAGAGGGGCTTCTTCTTCCTCCTGGGCTCCAAAACAGCCCAGCAAACAGAGGTCCTCAGCCAGCTTCTCAAAAAGCCCATTCTTCTTGAAGAAGTCACTGTTGACAGGGTCTAGGTACAAGGCCGCAGACAAGGCACAGAGGGTGTGCAGGACCAGATCCAGGGTTTGGCTGGGGGCCACCATCCCCCACGTCTGCAGCGGGGGCTCCTGAAGAGACCCCTCCAGGTCAGAGAGCAGAGACAGGAGTCCATTGAAACCACTGGACACTCTGAAAGCAGCGCGGCCTTTGGGGGTCTCCAGGATCCTGAGCAGAGACTGAAACACCAACAGGATAAAAATGAGGAAAACCCAGGAGGCAGCTTGTTAACACCAAGCTCCAGCACACCCCTGTCAAAGGATTGCACATGCTCTTTCCTATTCAAGTTGTGGGAACAGTGAGCTACCTGAGGGTAATTCTGAAACACTGGGATGTCCATGTTGTCCTCTTCCTTTTAATTTCAGGTTGCCCCTCGGTGCCTCCTTTCAAATGACTGCTGTCAAAGCCTATGCTAAGTTATGGGGTTGGTTGCCTCCTTTGGATCTTAACTTCCATGCCTCTCCCTCCAAAAAGCTTTCTTTGACCACTGGCTTATACTCACCCCAGGCTGAGTGCTCACACAGACCCCTCTCATTTGTTGAACCATACTCTCTTCACACTGTCATAAAGTTACTTGAGAGATGCCTCAGCCTTCCACTGGACGGAAGCTCTGTGAAATCAGGCAACTCACTGCCATGGAATGTAGCACACACTTAATAAATATTTGCTGAATGAGTGAGATGAACCATCTCTTATATTGTAAAGAAGACTCACAATGAAATCTAGATAAAGTAGCTTGTCATTATCTCCCTCTCTGTGCAAACATGAGTACCTCTGTTAAATGAAGAAAGATAATAAAATGAATCTACTTAATAGCTGGTATAAGGAATTAAAGTAGGGAAGGGAAACATTTAATGGAAGGAAACATAACTATAGCATATAGAATAGACTGTGTGTGGAGTTGAAGCTATTCATAGCATACATAGTAGAATTTACCTTCTCCAGATCACTGTGATATTACTAGACAAACTTTTATTTCCTTCTAAACTCAAACATTTATTGAGCACTTACAACGAGTCATTCATTGAGTACAGCATGTGGCATACACTAGGTATTTGACAAATGTTTTGGAGGGAGGGGGAAGGAAGGAAGGAAGGAAGGAAGGAAGGGAGGGAGGGAGGGAGGGAGGGAGGGAAGGAGGAAGGGAAAAGATATGGCCCAACTACTTCTGAATTTGGCTCAAAAACTGGGCAAGGTCGAGTTGACTTTATAGGCAGGTCCTTAAAAGAAGCTGTAGACTGTTAAAGCAGGTTCTCCAGAAGAGTGATGCTCAGTGAGTGTGAGTCTCATGGTATAGCAACACTAAGCCTTCTAGACAAGCAGGGCCTTTCTCTGTGTAGACAGCATCATTGCAGCAGCCTCCCCCTATACCCCACCCATGGGACTCCAGGGCTAAGACAAGCCACACGTAGATCTGCTACAACTGTGCCTGCCTTGTGTGAGCAACTCAACTCCCAACAGAATATTTTCTTCCAAGTTAGAAACATATTCTAACCTTGAAGTATGTGTGGTGGTGCTGGGCTCTTTCCACCAACTGATAATCCATGTGAAAGGACGAACGCTGATATATGGTACAGCATGCATTGCATTGTTTGCATCTGACCTTGTGACTTGTGCCATGAAAAATAAATCAATCACCAAGACATCAGGAAATCTTAAGCTCTAGTGTTAAGCCCTTTAAATTTACATAAGTACTTTAAGTAGCTCCTAAAACCACTAGGTGGTTGTTTGAGGTAAATGGATTGAATGAAGCTCTGCTGTTTATCACAAGGACATATGACAAAACAAATATGAAAAAGGGAGAATGATCAAAAAACAAATCAAATTACAGGCACTTGTCTGAACACTAGGTGACCACCAAACCCCCCTCATATTCAAGAAGCTACCTTCCAATTATCCAATTTGACACCAGAAATGGTTCAAAAGACTGTCATTCAAAGAGTGTTGAAAGCAGATATTTTTAAAAGAGAGCAAACCAATGAAAGTCTTTCTTAAGATCTGTGTCACACAGAGGGTCTGTCCCCTGTAATTCCTAGGTGGCTCCTTTTTCCTCCTATTGGGAGGGGGGGAGGAGAAAGAAATGGCTATCCTTAATTGTTGCTTTGTTTGATTTATTAAATTCAGAATCATTATCTAAAATGGGGGTAATCTCATTAGAACTTAGACTGCTCTATTATTTCTTGGGATGGGGTTAATTTCATATTTGCAGAGTCATAAAGTAAAGAGTCCAAAATCCAATTACAAAGGCTTAATTTCATAGCAACTAACGAGAAACATTTCTATCATAAAGGAAAATAAATACTGTGCGACTTCGGGAAATGGTTTGTCAGGAACTGGGGGGCGAGGAGGAGGGTCTCCATTACTGTCATTCAACTTTGCATGATAATGCATCACCAAGGCTTGTAAGTCTGTGGAAGGGAGTAAATTTAATCAGCTGAAGTCAAAGTAATCAGGCTAGGGTTGACACATTTCAAGAAAGGTCAACTTTAAGCACATTTTCTCCTCCTTAACTCAGTTACCATGTCATAGTCTCTGAGTTAGTATTCCTCCAGCTTGAATCTATAAAATGGATGTCTGCTGCAAAGCGCTAACTATGTTAGGGCTAACAGGATTTATTTCACATTCTATTATGTGTTATTCCTCATAATTTTCCATGTGTCATGCTGGAAGACTCGTGAGGTAATGCGATTAAGCACAGAGTGAACAGCTAAATGTATATTAGCAAATCAATCTGAATTTGTGCATAACCCAATCACAGTCCCACTGGCAGTGGAGAGGAAATTCATTTGCTTACATTATTCTTTAACTCAATTATCATTTGCCAGGATTAGGTGGTGAAGTCACATGTGTTTGCGCATTGATATGGAAGCAGCACTGGATTTTAGAAACAACTGCCTGAAGTTGGGTGTTTCTGGAGGAATTCTCTCCTCCAAAGCATTTGGCTAACTGCCTCAGGGAAGGGGAGTAAGGGTCACACCTGGATATAAATGCATGTCAGAGATGGCAAACCTTTGGTGGGCGGGGGATACCTTTGAGGTCACCCCATTCCATCATTTCCCCCTCATCCTATATCTGACTTTGCAGGCACAGTGCTTTGGGCAGAGTCCACAGTCAACTTCTAATAATGGAGATCCAGCCAGAAAGAGCTAATTTAACAACTTTGTTTCTAAAGTTCCTACAGATTCCCAAGATACTTAGAACAAATGCAGATATAGATATCAGACTCCAGCAAACACTGGAGAGTCACTCCCATGACTCAGTGGTGGACAGGTCAAGAACAACCCCATGTCTCCCCATCACCCACTGGAAGAACAATGTGTCAATAGACCTGGTCCCAGGAGAGCCCTAGCAGCTCCAGGAGCCACCCCCTAACCACTCAACAGTGACTTGGCACAGGGAGAAGATGGTACATTGAACATAAGGTATGACTTTGTTAAATAAGTTTACACAGTGTTAATCCCTTGATAGTGTGGTTCTGAAATGATATTGAATCTGTAAAACACCATGAAGACTTTACATTGCTAATTCTAGAAATTCAGTCTTATTACCCAGGGCAGACACTCCAATAAGGTGCCTCTGGGCTTCAGAGGAAATAAGATGAACTTTTCATGAGCAAAGCAGAGTACTCTATAGCAGACACAGAAACACTTGTTCTCTCCAAGCAAAGTAAAGCCAAAACTTTCCTCTCTGTGGATCTGTTTGACTTTCGATATGAAAATATCAGAAATATCTGGGGACTCCAATTACTCATCCACTAGGAAACCAAAGTCCTGACTACTTTGGTTATGCCTTCTCTATTGCTTATCAGAATGAGGCTCATGTGAATCAGGCTGAAGATAGACATGTGAGAAAAAATGTAATAAAAAGCAGGCTAAAGAGGAAGATCCCTAGATTTAAGTCATTATTCTTAAATTCAAGTTCAACTCACAATTGATATATTAGATACTTTCTGGACATATCCATGCTGGAACATTGAGACAGGACCACATGAAGCTAAAGTCTTTCTGGGCTGTAAATTGCCTTTAATTCTTAATATCTCTCTCCCTTACTCTCTCCCATATGGTCCCTCAGTCCCTTTACCTCACATAATCAAGAGACTCTAGTATCTTTCAAAAGACAGTTAACTTTTTGTTTCATATAAGTCTAGTTTTATTTCGTGTAAAACTGATTTCTTTGGCTCTATAACTGAATCACTGTTTTGAGTCTTGTCATCTGTGAAATGCATAGTAATTATGGTCATCATGTCACTTTTGGATAGGCTTCTCATGATGACTCAACCATGCCAAGCATGTAAGCTCAGGCCATGTGATGATGGGAACATAAGTGTCTGAGAATCACATGACAGTGACTGGCTTTGCAGAGAATAAGTAGGTAAAAGAAACTAAGAACAATTCTCTAAATGTTAAAATGATGTTGTATAGAAATAGTTATGGCTGAGTAAGCCTGATGGTTTAATTTTGGAAGTCAGACAAACTCTATTTTTTAAAATTCACCAACGACCATGACTGAAACATGAGCGTGTGCTTTGCGTGGGGTTGTGTTGCACATATAGATGAGAGGTCCCCAAGTCAGCTCCCTGGGAGATACTTGTATTTACATATGCTCTTCTCTTAAACAGAATATGACCCCAAAAAAGGAAATTTTTAAAAATGTGTAAGGCCACAAAGACAAAAGGAATGGAAAAGCAAGAACAACAAAATTGTAAGGCAGAAGGGACGGTGGTGATGACATTTGTTATCATTTTAACCATGTTAAGATTATTTGACACAGTTAACAATATTACATTAACATTATTACATTAACAATATTACAAAAACAAAAACCTATACTCATCTTTGTTTCCCGAAGGTAACACCCTGATTTTACTCCTCCCACTATGTCCTCTGTGGCCATGTCTCTGCCTGCCCCTTACATCCTCTTCCTAGCTCAAACACCCTCCTCTGAGAGCCTTCCTCAACAAGCACAGCAGGACTGGTCTCTCCTACTCTTCTGCTCCCAAGGCAGCCTGCACTCAGGACCTTCCAGGGCATTACCACACTGTATTGCGATTATTGCTCACTTCTTATGAGCTCTAGTCTATGAGCTCCCAGATGGCTATGTGTCCCAGGCACTCGGCATCAGGATGCTAGTGGGTACACACTCACTAAATGTTGGTCAAGTAAACAAGGCAGCTGCTTTGCCACTGCTGATTCATACTCCATGTCCACACTTTATAGTGTTGCTGTGAAGTAGCTGCCCAGCCAAATTACATTTGCCAGCACTCTTTGTATCCAAATGAGTTGTGCCCGAAGAAAGCTGGACAGAAGCTAACGTGTGCTAGTTCCAGGCCTGCAAACCACCTAGTGCAATTCTCCATGCTCCTTTCTTTGTCTGCTAGCTGGATGAGATGCCCAGGTAACAGCTGTCCCTGAAGAGCAACCCCCTCCCTATATCACTGATTGGACAATACATAGGAAAGAAACTCCCAATGTATCAGGCTACTAAGGGTGTGGGATTTCTATGTGACAGCAGCTAGCACTACCCTCTGGACAATGCAGTGGCTGAGTGAACACTTGTGCAAATGTCGATCATCTATTACCTGTCCATGGGAAAGCCCATCATAAAGGAAGACCTGATATCACCTGTAGAAGGTCCAGTTTCAACTGCAGCTCCCCTTGAGTGGACGAGCACAGAGCGCCCACAATGATGCTCATGTACTCCTCCGCATTGATGAGTGAGAGTTGCTCTAAGATGCTGAGTGAGGCTTCCCGGTACCACCCATCATCCAGGAAGATCTTGATGAAGGGCACCATGCCATGGTCTTTCAGGACAACTGTGGACCAGACAGACAGTGTGGGGCTAGAGCAATGGGGCTTCAGCACCTTAGCTTTATTGACAAGAAAACTTTCTCTTACAACATCCAGGTTTGTTTTGCTCCCTTTATATGTGTCCTCTGCCCATTAGAAACTCTTTTTTCCCCCAAAATCCATACCCACTGCTAAAATGAGAAGGGGAAAAGAGAAGCTGAAGCAATTAAAAAAAAAAAAAAGCAAGGAAAAAAACCTTTTTTTTTTAATTCAATGAAAATTCTGGTTTTGAAAGTTTTTTTCAAAAACTTTTCCAGTGAATTTTTTTTTAGAAACCTAGTTACTACAAACTTTAACTAGACAATACCTCTGTCTTTTATTGCTACTTAATACTCTAATCCAGGGTCAATAGCAGTTATCTCTCTTCTCTGTCAAAATTTTTACTGAAAACGAACCAGAATTGAAGTTACGAACATTTAATTCTGAGCTAGTTTCCTCGAGTGGGGGGATTAAAGAACTTTGACCACTGGTATGCTTTTGTTTAAAAGTAATCCTAAGAATGTCTTCTTCAGGATTGATATTTGGTGTGATCATGTGTAGAATAAGAACTAGGAAGTAGCTGAATCTTTCGAGTGGCATAATGTGGATGTGAGCTGGTTAATTGAGACAGGACTTCTACAATTATGGGTCAGGCACCCCTACACCTTGGAAGCCTGTTGTAAAGCACATTCCTGGGGTACTTGGGTGGCCCAGTTAAGCATCCAACTCTTGATCTCATAAACTTGAGTTCAAGCCCTGCACTGAGCTCAATGCTGGGTGTGGAGTCCACTTAAAAAAAAAAAAGAAAAAAAGAAAAAAGTAGATTCCTGAGGTCTACTTTGACCTGCTACTCTGAGAGTAAATCTCTGAGAGTGAGCCTAGGAATATGCATTTTAACCAGTACCTCCAGGGAATCTTTTATAGTTTAACATCAGAGACTCTCTGCATCTGAAATAATCATTCACACTAGGTTTCATTGATCTATGAGGGGCTCAGATAAAGACACTCCAAATCACCAAACCCACTGATATCATTTTGTTGATATATCTGCTTCATAACAAAATATATACACATGCATAGTTAATGCACCTATTTTTTTTAAAGCATGGAAATCACATGATCTTTGGAAGCTAAAGATGTTTTGGATGGATGGAGCTCCCAAGTTCATCATGGGCTGAAATGGAAGCCTTTGAAAAATAATTCATTTTGGGGGTGTCTGGATGGCTCAGTCAGTTAAGCGTCTGCCTTTGGCTCAGGTCATGATCCCAGGGTCCTGGATCAAGCCCTGCATCAGGCTCCCTGCTCAGCAGAAAGCCTGCTTCTCCCTCTCCCTCTGCCTGTTGCTCCCCCTGCTTGTGCGCTCTCTCTCTGTATGTCAAATAAATAAAATCCTTTTTTTAAAAATGGTTAGTTTTTTTACCTATACTTTACAATTCAGATTTTTTTAAAAGCACTTTCATCAGTGCTGAGGATGTTAATAGATTTTTACTTAGGGTGGCGGGAGTACTCTGTGGTCTTATAAATTTAGAATATCTCCTTAGGATACCTCTATCCAAACCTCACTTAGTAACCTTAAAAGTAAAAGCTGTCAACCAAGATGTCTACAAATCTAATGATGATCAATGGACATCAACCAGCAAATTGATATTAGCCACAGCTTTAGTGTAGGTTATTCCTTGGGTATAACCTCAGAACAGTGACAAAAATCACCGAAGATAGCTAATGTTTTGCCAAGCAGTGACAAGATGAGTTTGGTACCATCCTTACCTGCATTCCGTACTGAGCCTCTCAGAAGCATGACCACAGTTCTCAGCATCACACATGTCAGTTCTCTCTCTGTATCCTGAACACCAAGCATGGACTCTTTGTTTCCTGCTGTGTTTAAGAAGCAACAAATAAAATCTTAAGTACATATGATATGACCCCAAATCTCTGATTCCATTAGCTTTTTATACTCTTAAGGGAATGAAAACATAATGCTTCTATTATAAGGGAACGTTCATCGCAGTTCATGAGAAGTTACCCAACAACTCCTCATAGTCATGGATCTCCAACTTAAGCACATCAAAACCCCCTGGAGGTCTTGCTAAAATCCAGCTGGAATTCCCCCTCAGAGTTTCTAGCTTAGGAGATCTTAAGTGGGACTCTATAATTGCAATTTTTTAAAGTTCTCAGATGATGCTTATGGACCTGGTGTGAGGACCACTCTTTGAGAACCACTACTCTAAATAATGTCCAAAACCCATGTCTTTGACTTTCCTTTGAACAGTTTTATATTTTGCCATTCATTCCTGGGAGGGAGGACTGCCAGCTCACACCTGAGGTGTGGAGAGGCCTGACAGATTCTGGAGTGGATGGGTGTTTCCATTAGATTCATGAGGGCAAGCCAGGCCTATGTGTTCACTATTGAATCTCAAGTGCCAGAAAAGTGCCTGACACGAGGGAAGCTCAATACCCATTTGGGGAATGAATGAATGAATGAAGACTTTATTAACCAGGAGACAAAGTATCTAAGAAGAATAAGAAACAATAGAAACTCTAGACACTAGACACTGTAACAACAGAAACACAAATAGTATTATCACACTATAACAATATCACAAAGTAGGACAGGATGCGTCAGCTCACAAGAAAGTTCAAGTTCTTCTGGGAATGGTCATAGGTTTGGGGATTGGATTTAAAAGCAAATTCAATATCAGGATGCTGAGAAGCAATACACAGAAAGGTAACACAGAAACTTTAAACAAAAAGACTGTGAAAAGGGCATCAGAAAAGAGCACATGATAAACTACTCTCCAAGGCCCAGCTCACAGGCCCAGATATGTAAAGAGTCCTCAGTCTTGACTCTGTTTGCAAACACTCCCAGGAGATGTGAGTCCTTCCTGGCCTCCCGAAAGTGTCTGTCTGTCTCAGTTCCCCACGCGCTACCACAGAAGCTACAGGGGAGGAGACAGCTAATGTTTCTTGAGCACCTATGATGCTCCAGGCACAGCAGAGAGACCCTCTCAGTACTTCCTCACTTAGTGCTGACCACATCCTTATGTGGTAGACATTCTTGCACCCATTTAACAGAGGAGGAAACCAGCTCAGAGAGGTTAAGTAACTTGCTCAGGATCATTCAGCTCATAACTAACATAACCAGGATACCCATCCAGGGCTGCCTGGCCCCCAGGCCCACAGTCTCTCCCCACAGCTTCTTCCCCTGAAATAGGCCCAGGGAACAGACAGACTGCTGACTTTGGCTTGAGTCTGAAGTTCAATTCCAAAAGCAGCCAATGGCTAGGGAGCCCTTAGCCCCTTCCAGCCAGTGCAGCAGCAGAAGTAAAGGCCAAAAAGGTGGGGAGATATAAGTGGCTAAATTCATGGCCCTACTGTGTCTTCTCCAGGCTGAAATCCCAGACAGGCAGGTGTGGACAGATGGAAGGAAAGCCAGGAAGAACTGGGAAAGATTTCACAGTTCCTGGCTCCTATTTGCAGGTTGGTGGAGGTGGGGGTTGTGGACAAACCACACAGCCTGGCCCCAGCAGGATATGCGTTTAGGGTGTGGTGAGGCAGTGAAAGAGCCCTGGACAGAAGAGAGCCTGAAGCCCTGCGGTGGGGAACAGAGGCCGCTGAGGTAGAGAGCTCAGGACCCAGGTGGGAGTGAGGGGACATTGCCAAAGAGCCACAGGCGCAGAGCCCAGCAGGGCACACAAAAGTGGGACAAGATTTGGAGGGCAGAGTGGATGGCAGGGGTCGCTGCTCCAAGAGGAAGACCCTGGGGCCTGAGAGCACCAGGAGGCCCTATACCAGCTGACACTACCCACCAAACCCCAAACACACATAGACACATGTGCGCTTGTCCCTCGCCCTCTGCCCTGCCAGAGCCCCAGGACTCTGAGCTCCCTGGCTCCCCTGACATCTCCATCTCCACACTCAGACACTACCTAGTGCAGGAGATATCTGTAAGCTAAGAATTCATCAGGCCTGAGTAGCCACATGAGTCCCTTCAAAGTCATACCCATCCCTCTGGCCTCTTCATGGGGAAGGTCAGTCCAGTTACAAGAACTAGAGAGGCTGGCTGCTGGCTCTGTGAAGCCACACTCCCTGAGATACCTTCTCCAACCCTCATGGTGCCAGGTGACAAGAGCATGCTCGCTCTTTCTGTTACCTTAATGGGTAGCACAGTGGCACGCAGAGCCCCCCCCCACCTCAGTCTGCTCCCCCTACCCCACCCGACGCTCCTGGGAGGCACCTGACTTCCTCAGGATCTTGGCCCGCTTCCGCAGTTGGGCCAGCAGCAGGCCCAGGAGACCCGAGTCCCGAAAGATGTCGGTGAAGAGCAGGTCCCTGCTGGCTATCCTGAGGACACTCTGCAGGGCCACAAGGGTGCAGGGTGATTCAGGGCTCTCCTTGATCAGGCACTGCACCTTCCGCAGGATCTCGTGGGGCACATAATGCAGCTCGAATACCAGAGCCTCCAGCAGCTGGAAGAAGTACTTCTGCACTGGGGCTGGCTTCCGGGGCACAATCTCCACGAACTGTGAGATGGGCTGCAGCGTCCACTCCAGCAGGAAGAAGTTGCGGGCGTTCCAGGACCACATGGTCCTGATGGCTGACAGGACTTTGGTGCAGAGGGCAGGGCTGCTGGCTTTGTGGAAAACGTTCTGTAGGACTTGGAAGGCCTGGAGATTCTTAACAGTCACTCCTGAAGATGGAAGAAGGAATAATCCTGCAGGTCATTTCTCCAGCCTATGCCTGGAAACCCATGCTTGCATCACCATTAGGAAATATCACTCATAGTGTCTATTTCTAGCTCCCATGGGTAAATGTCTATCAGAAGTCCAGAAAAGCCAGCTGCCCAGAGTGTGAGTGCATTGTCCAAGATGCGGTGGCTCACTGAGCACTGGAAATGTGGCCACCCTGGGAACTGGGAAGTTCCCTGAGCGTAAGAATGGATGTGGGATTTCTAAGACATAGTGAAAAGAAAAAAAGGCCCGAAAATGCCATTAACAATGATTTTTATTGACCACATGTTGAAATGGTAATATTTTGGATATATTCAGTTAAATAAAACATATTATGAAAAATAACCTGTTTCTTCTCATTTTTGTAAAATATGGCTACTAAACCATTTAAAATTATGTGATATGTCTCGCATTATATTTCCTTTGGGCAGTGTTGGGTTGGAGAGTTGGTTTCAATCAATTAAAATCAAATGATGGGAAAGATGACTAAGCAAAGTCAGTTTCATTTTTACCCAAGCAATTAAACAGGGCACCTTCCGAAGCCATCCCGTCCTTTCTCTCCACCTCAAAGGTGAAGCCTCATTGTCTCTTGCCCGGGAGACACTCCATCAGAGAACTCCCTGTCTCCAGCCCTCTCTGCCTCAGCTCCCAGAGATGTTCCTGAAATTCTCCTCCGATCCAGTCATGTCCCTGTGCACCTGCTGGAGTTCTGTGCCAAGACCCTTTCTAAACTGACCTGGCAACCTTGAAGCCTCCACACTCTGGCCCACTCCCGTCTCTGTGCCCATTTCCCCAGACTCACCTGGATGTTTGCGGTCAGCACTTCTTTCCCCAGACTGTCCTTTCTGCCTTTGAACTTTATCCTCTTCCTTTCTACCTGGGCCACTCACTCTGAGCCTTGAAGACCCCCCTTGAATGGGGCCTTCTGGGCAGGGTTTCCTGACTATAACCCAGACAGAGCCAACCCCACCTGCCTGGTGTCACCATTGTCCCTGATGCATGTATCAGCCAGTTTTGGATGAGATTATGGTTTGGTGTAAGTGTGACAGTCTCCACAGAGAAATTTTAGGGAGCAGATACCTGCCTGGTCACACTGGTACCTCCCAGGGGGAAGAATGACTGCTGCACAGAGTTCATCAATCCAATAACCAACCAATCTCAAAGAACTGAGGAGGCCCCGAGGCTGAGCCTGGGGGCAGGGGGTGTTTGGGGGCCATTAGTCCTCATATAATATATGAGGACATATTGCAGAGTAAATCACAACAGAAGTAGGGGTGGAGGTCAGAGTCTCCCTCCATTACCTGAGAGGGCCCTTACCCTCATTAAGCAAACACCTCTGCCTCTAAGTCCCACCAAGGCATCTAAAAAGGCCTTAAAAGGAGAGAGTTTAAAGCGATAGGTAATCTCCACAAAGATATGACAGAATCACTGACAGTTGCCAAGTGTTTGTTTCTTCACAAAGAGTCAGGGAAAGACCTGTGCAGCATTTGTCAGAGCACAGTGCCAGCCGTGCCGGCCCGTAGAGACGTAAGATGACCCACCAGAAGCCTCGTGGTGGAACTTGAAGCCTTCCAGCTGAGGGTACATGACACTGTCAAACACCTTCAGCTCTGACCTGCCACAGGTCGTCAGCCACATCAGCAGCTCGAGGAGCTCCTCCAGGTGGGGGTCCACTTCACTCTGCGTCAGCCCATCATACCTGTGGGGACAGACCAGGTCAGCCCCATGGACTTCTTGGATGGGGCAGCCATGTTTGCCTATGCCGCTCCTCCCAGGGATGCAGAGGCAAAGCCAGGCCCTCAAAGGTCTCCACCAATTCAGCACCAAAAGACAAAGGGAATGTCCTGGATAAAGGTCACTCTGCAAATGTCAGCCTTAGGTATAAGGACATGCAATCAGAATAGGGAGAAACCTGTGAACACCTATAGCATTTTGCTCATGGGAAGGCTGCTTTCTATGTCTGAACCCACTCCCAAAAGACATATACACCAACAGAGCAGAGGCAGCCCCAAAATGAGAGGTTTAATATTTCAAATGGGCAAACAAAACATCTAGGGAGGTAATCAAGCTTTATGAGACTTCCTTATGCTTATGTCAAGGTTGAGTATTATTTTCATTGTTAGCTGCTTATGTGTAGGTGGACTACCTTTCTCTTATTATGGAGGATGGTCTCTCTCTCTCTCTCTCAAGTATCATCCTAGTTCTGCCTTGTCAAGAGCAAAAGTGCTTGCAGCATGACTTCAGGTAAGGCAGAAAAAACAAAAACAAAAACAAAAAAACAAAAAAACACTGTGCTGAGATGAGTCCTTCCTGGGCACTCCCTGAAACAGGCTCATTTTCCCATCCTGGCTTCCACAGGATGTCTGGAGAAAACAAACCACCCATTTAACAAAGAAATGTTTAGGAACTGCTATGATGCAGACCTCTGTGGGAGCAGTAGCCAGTTGGCCATGATCCACAACAGTGAAAAACTTAGTCACCCCACAGGAACGTTCATTCTTAGTGTCCCCTTGGAGGAAGACCCTCAAGATATTGTCATCTAATCACATCCTTTTGGGGCTTCAGCCCCCTCATCCAAATGACCCCTTTAGACTGGAAACCTGACTCTGCATTGACATCTGTGAAGCACAGTAGAAAGCCATACCCATGGATAAGAATGGCTTTTTATAATCACAGAGCAGAGAGCAAGGGAGTGCATGTGACCCTGCCCTTAAGCAGCTTCCCAAGAGCAATACAGAAGTTAGAACAATCAAGAAATGTCTTTGACTTCCATCTCTTCTCTTATCTAGTCCTGGACCCGACCTGAAAATGATTTGGCAAGTCACAGTGGAGATTAGTCCTGACCCAGGTCAATGGTATCTTCATTTGGGTTACTCATAGTCAAGGATTTGAGAGAGAGAAGGTAGTTTATTCGGGAGTTAAACCAGAAAGTACTGCTAGGGGAAAGAACCTGATTATTATTATCAGGTAGGCACCTTGTGGGCAACTGGAGTGCAATGTTTCTGGGGACTCTGGAAGGCAGGGTAGAGGTATCCCACTCAAAGGGCAACTTTGCTGGGTATTTATCAGTCAACTCCTGCCAGTCTATGTTTGAGATCTGCTTCTGGGGGTTATTGACTCCTCAGCACTTCCAGCCCCTAACTGTATAGACAGAGCTCATTACGACAGTCCCAGAGACCCCTCCAACACAGAGATGTGGGTTCTGATAGGTGGCTGGCAAGCCAGTGAGCATGCATGCAGTATACACCACCAGATGAACTTGGTAATTCCTAAAGGAAGTGGCTCCCAAACTCTGATGCACCTTGAATTATTTTTGCAATAAAAGTCTCTCTGGCCATCCTTTATGGAAATTTGTGTTTCAGAAGACATCCAAAGAAGCCTCAATATCTTTCTCCAGAGCCCCCTAGATGATACTGAGGACCCCAGATGATACTTTGGCAGTTTCTCCTCCACCAAGGGCAACCACTTACCTAAGTAACACTTTGAGGATCAGAGGGTAGCCCTCCCCATTTTCAAACTCTAGGAACAGAGCCGAGGAGACAGGGTAGGAGTCCTTCACAAAGCCCAAGATGAGGTTCACTGCCTCGCTCACCTCGGGAGTGGGGAGGCTCTCTGCAAGCTTGGAGAGGTTCTGAATGGAGAGCTTGATACAATCCATGACTGCAGGAGGAAAAAAACCCTGTTGAGTTTGGACACTGTAGCTTTTCTGTCACGGTCATCCCCTCCCGCCCTCCTTTAAACTGTGTATATCAAGATGTAAAATAAGAATTCATTTGAAATACTTCTCTGCTGGGTCTTGAATCAAGAAGACTTCTCCACAGGAAGTGCCCTCCAAAGAGCCACATTCCTCAGGCTCAGATGGAGAGTAGGTGAAACAGGAGGAGGAAGGAAGTGTCTTAGCCAGGTGCTCCTAATTCCCAGCATGCACAGGGGCACGAGGAGCAGGTCCATCACGTAGTGAGCTACACGATGCCCGAGGTGAGCACCAAGAAAAACCTTCTCAAAAGAGCAACACTGGACATGCACAGAGATAAGCCTGATAAAAAGTTCAGGGAAGGACATGTGAGCATATAGGAAGGTGAGAGACTAGAAGATGGTGTGTTTCTACCACTAAAGTACCCAGGGATTTGGCACCCAGAAGTGTGGGCCACAAGGGAGGAGGGGAAGGCAGGGCCAGCTCATATGTGGGCTTTGGCCATGAAACTTGGTTACCCAGAGCTGTGAGTAGCCAAGGGAAGATCTGAGTCAGAAGAGAGGTGTCACTGGATTTGCATTTTGATGGATCACTGTTTTTAGGGAGAAGTCTCTCCTAAGTGCCAGAAAAGCCATGCCAGTGGATCAGGAAAAGTGCGACAAAGTAGCACATGCTTTATTCCTCAGCTGCAAGGCTTCAGATGCCCTCCAAAGTCTGCATGCCGGGCAGGTCAGTCCCAAGAGCTGCAGGCGTGGTGAGTAACCACCAGGCCAGCCATTTCTTCCAAACCTTCTCTTCAGCCTATACGCCCATCAGAAACTACCCATTTCAAACCTAAGGGAGTCCTGGGCTCAAGTGCTCCAGGTGGCAGTCTCCCCACCAAGGTATGAATTTTCATTTCTGGTTATTATCTTGGAAGCTAACAATAAGGACACAGTGAGAGACCCTTGCCACCAATGCACTCAGCTTTTTCTCAGGGGTCTCTGACTCCAGCCTCTAGGGGTTACCTGGGCTGCTGAATATCTCAGGCCCAGCTCAGCTTTGAGCCATTACCCCTGGGCCCCAGCCTCACCAGGAGCCTTGAGTCCCTAAACTAGAGCTGACATTTGGTCCTGGGCTCAATTACAATAGGGCAATGGGCTTGTTGAACTCTCTCAGCTACCACCAGTTGACACCCCCTGTTATAGGAGGCCCCAGAAAGAAGACAGGTCCCAGGGCAAGGGTTCACTATCCCAAATTTACATGTAAAAGAACTGAGGCACACAGGCACTTAAGCACCCAAGGTCACTCAGCTATGACAACAGGAGGACAGGGTTGGAGTTCATAGCCCGGCTGTCTGGTTCCACAATCTATGGCCTTAACCCCTACGTAGGCGGCCTAGAGCAGAGCCAAAAGCACTGGATCCATTATCTCCAGGTTTAGAATGTGATTCTCCTGTTTGTGAGCTGGAGAGCTGGCAAGTTCCTCTGCCCTCAGACCGTTTTCCCCATTACAAAATGGCATTAATATCCATCTCAAAGAGATAGATGAGATAATATACAAACAGGCCCAGCGCGGGGGTCTGTGTGGTAGCATGTGTGCAGTAAATGAGTTCCCCTTTCCATTCCTCCTCCAGTGGAGCACCAAAATAAATAATAAACGCACTGTTGTGAAGGAACCCAAGAAAAGCGTCATCTACTGGGCATAGATGGGCATCCACGAAGACGCTATTTTTTCATCTTTTTTTTTGGTTCCAGGGTCTCATTCTAGAAAGTGGGCCCACATCCCAGTTCTGGTCTCCTGGGGTCATACCCTGCAGATACTGGATGATGCCAAGGTTCTGGGCTTTGGAGATTGCCCTCAACACACAGAAGGTGGGCTCCTTCCAAGAGCAGCAGCTGTGTTCCCGAAGACAGGTAGTGGCAATCACTAGAGATTGGAGTTCATTTCCTGATAGAAGTCTCTCCAGACCCTGAGACTCATTGCAAATGTTCAGCAACATCTGGAAAAAAAAAAAAGAAGAAGAAGAAAGAAAGAAAGAAAGAAAGAAAGGAAAGAAAGAAAGAAAGAAAGAAAGAAAGAAAGAAAGAAAGAAAGAAAGAAAACAAAAAAAGATGCCTAGTTAGGAAGCCTCCTTCCTGTAGCAGATTTCTTTCCTACTTTTCCAGAGCTCTGAGGTATATGTCTCAGTACAAAGGATGGGTTGTATGGGTCACCCTCTGCCCCCAGAACAGCATAATCAGCAGTGCCACCTAGAAAAGGGTGACAGGACTTGGGTTAAAGTCTGCACTCCTACTCTTCTGTAAGCAGTTGTTACCCTTCCCAATTCAGAATAACAAAGAAGGGTTTGACTTAGAGATTTGTCCTTTTACAGAGAAGCACAGAAAAAATGCCATCAAAAGTTAAAGTATTGAATTAAAAGGACCCAATGCTATTTAAAAAGAGATGTGTTCTGGGGCGCCTGGGTGGCTCAGTTGGTTATGTATCTGTCTTCAGCTCAGGTCATGATCTCGAGGTCCTAGGATCAAACCAGCACTGGGCTCTGTGCTTAACAGGGAGTCTGCTTCTCCCTCTCCCTCTGTCCCTCCCCTCACTCGTGCACTCTCTCTCTTTCTCTCTCTCAAATAAGTAAATAAAATCTTAAAAAAAAAAAAAAAAAAAAAAAGACATGTGTTCTCAGATCCCTGGTTGGCACTCAAGCTCTACTTCTCATAAGATCATGAGCCTTATCCTATAACCTCCTCTCTGGGCCCCATGCCTCCTCCCAACCAGTCTCCCTGTGGCAGCCAGAGAAACTTCTGATACCATCCCACCACTTGGGGTAAATCCTGGCTCACAGAGTTCTGGGCAGACTAGCCCCACCTCTTCTCTCTGTCCTGTGATTTTGTGCGGCCCTCCCTTTGGCACTTGGTGGTCTAACTGGATCTCCTAATCCGGTAAATATGAAGAGCTCCTTCCATCTGAATCCATTAGCCCCTTCTGAGCACAGTGTCAGAGTCCAAGCTGGACAGCCACAGAGCTGGGCTCCAAACCCCATCAGCTTGCTGGCCTGTCCCACAGGTGGATATTGACCCTTGGCTTAGACACCATTTCTGCTTCTCCTCCCCTCCCCCTTCACACCTCCACCACAACTTGCAGCTCTGGTTCAATGCCACTTCTTCTGGACTGCCTTCCTTTATGCTCGACTAGAAATCAGGTCCCTTGTCCTATTTTTGCAGCACCTTTCACTTCCCCTCCAGAGCACTTTAAAAATTGGGACACTGCTCTTTAATTATGTGATTTTTTTCCCCCCGTTTGGCTTCCCCATCTTCCTGTCACTTTGAGAGATAGAGAGTACTATGCTTGCTGCTAGAACCATCGGTCTGGCACCACATAGAAGGATCTCCATATATTTTTGCAGAATGAAATAAGGAAAACCCTGAGGAACGCAGCCATGGCCTATTACTGCAGCTCACATTCTACCCATTCGTGAATAGAACTGTGAAAGCAGCGCTGCACTTGTTCTCTGCAGTACACATAAAAGTCACATGGAAAAAATTGGCCAAAGTGCCCAGGACTGCATCCCGGCCACCACTTAGAATATGATTTATAAATGATGATTAAGGTTCCAACAAATGCAGCTTAAGGGATAACCTACCATACGTGACCTTGTGGGATAACCTCTGATAATGATGAATCTGGCTGGAGAATGAATCTAGAATGGTTGCTAGGGGATCCCTGGGTGGTTCAGCGGTTTAACGCCTGCCTTCGGCCCAGAGCGTGATCCTGGAGTCCCGGGATCGAGTCCCACATCAGGTTCCCTGCGTGGAGCCTGCTTCTCCCTCTGCCTGTGTCTCTGCCTCTGTGTGTGTGTGTCTCTCATGAATAAATAAATAAAATCTTTAAAAATAAATAAATAAAATAAAATGGGTGCTATGTGAATGCTCATGTGCAGTGCACAAATGCATTTGGAAATTCCTAAAAGCTCTTAAGCACCTGCTCTGTAAGACGGTGCCCGCAGGCCCTGGCTGCAGAAAGATGAGTTGGGCACAAGACCCTCCCGACCCTCCCCCGACCAAGGTCTCCTCCAGAGAGACAGGAGAAATTTTCTGGAGAATGCAGCATCCAGGAAACTGAGAAAACAGAAATGGTCAGTAAGGGCACAGAGAAAGAGGAGAGAAGTTATGCTAAAAGTGGCTGCTGGTATTCAGAGAGGATAGGAAAGATGGGGAAGGACACCAAGAAATTGCATTTGATGTTTAGTAGCCTGAGATAGTTTCTGAAAGGCGGAGCCATCACAAAGTGGTCTTGGGAGCTAGGGTCCCAATCCCAACCTCCTGAACTTCAGTGACACTGGACCCACTTTTACTCATCATGTTGTAGTTGATGTGGAATTACAACTGTGAAATTGTAATACTACACATGTTCTGGAATGGAAGAAAGGGCTTGAGGAGGTGACAGAGATGAGGCTGTGGCACAGATGGGTACAGGGAAGCACTTGGAAAATGCTGGCTACCCTTATACAAGTACAGTTAGCGGGCTTGTCCTCAGAGAGGCAGAGGCCAGAGACAGGAGGCTGCACATGCTGAGGAAGGCAGGCAGGGCTCGGAAACACAGCATGGAGGGAGAAGAGCTGCTGGGGCCAAGGGGAGGAAGAAGAGGAGCAGCACACTTTTCTGGGGGAGAAGGAGGGGATTATTGATACAGGGAGACAATGAGATGGAGAGAGAAGAAAATGCATCCTCCAAATGCACAGGATTGCTGGCTTCTGCAGAGCATAGGAACAGATGGGGAGCTGGCCCTCCAGGAGGACAGAGTTGCTTCTGGAGGAAGCAACTGAGGAAGATAAATACATCTCCAAGAAGCACAGCAAGGTCTGGGCCAGGGATGTAGAGCCCTCTTCTCACTCACCTGCACAAACATCCTCTGAATTTGAACATCACTCTCAAAGAGCTCATCCTTTTCCAGGGGAAAGACAAAGAAGAGATAAAGGCACTGCAGGAGCAGGGCTGGGAGCCCAGACTCAGCAACTTTGCCCAGCGTCTCCTGCAAGGCAAGAACAGGTGTGACCCATGGCCACAGAGTCAGCAGAGCATCCCTCCAACCCCAACCACCAGGAACGTGGCTGAATCCCATCCTCTCTCTGGGGAGCACATTCTCAAGTAAGAGTGGAGACGTCATAGGACTCATTTAGGGTGGCTGTGAAGATTAAACTTATCTAGAGTGTACACTCTGTGCTCAATAAACATTTCATCTTTTATAGGCCAGATAATAGGGTGGAAGGAAAGAAGGGAGGGAGGGAGAGAGGCACAGGTGCAGAGCAGAAAACAAGGGCTTTCCTAAGTGATCACACTACTGATTTGGGTAGGTTGCCTCCCGTTTAGGGAACTGGGCACTCAGGAGGGCATGGCTCACAACACGTGCAAACATCTAATTAAGGACCTGATCAAGGTCCTTCCCATCCCCTTGCTCAGGCCTGAGACTTCACGAAGACCACAACAGTCCTATAGATGAGGACTGATAACCAGGGAGGCCAGACAGAGGGGAGAAGACCAGAAGTGGGCCCAGAGGGGTCCAGCCTGAGTGTGGAACTTCCTGGAGCCCTTCTTCCACATGCTCTGCCCACAGCTTCCCGGCGTGACAGCAGCAGCGGCCTCTGTGTGTGTGTGCCCATGTGCACATGTGAGCACGTATGGCATTAATCTAAAGTACACTGTCCACCTAGCTCCCCAGCCAGTTGACTAATGTGACAGATATGGCGGCAAAACAAGAAAAAGAGAAAGGAAGAATGTACAATCTGGCCTAGAACCAGAATATAAGGCAGGGGTGGGGGGAAGGAAAGGCCCTGCACTCTGCTTCAGGCTGCTGTGCTGCTGTTTGTCCAGGTGATCCTCCTTGCAGGTAACAACTGCCTCCCAAGCTGCTCTCATACCTACACACACGGTTTCAGATGCCCGGCTGACGGCAGCATCCACCTTTAGCCTCAGGGTGGCCACACCCCCCACTTGGTTCCCTGCTCTTCTCATTGCTGAGCACCAGACTGGCAGGCAGTGGGCACTCTCACCAGACAAATGAGTCTCTGGGCCTGCCTTGCCCAGGCCCTGTGGCCATTTCTGCTGATAGCCACAGCTGTCAGGGACTGCTTTTGCCTAAGAGGACACCAGCCATCAGCGATCCACTCGCAGGGAAGCACCAGGACCCCAGCTTCATTGTGGAGGATGTGTCTACAACCAGGATGGGGAGCCAGTGGGAATGGAAGAAAGAGAAGCTGGCTTCCCTGAGGCAGTGTCTCTGGGCAGCCATGGGTCAGGTGCCTAAGGTGGGCTCTTTCAGCTCGAGTTCAGCAGGAGGCAGTACAGAGCAGTGGCTCAGAGCACAGGCTCTGGAGTCAGACAGGCAGCAGGTACACAGAGTGGTGACTAATGGGGCTCCACTGTCTGACTCAGAGGGCTCGGGGGTTTTCATTGATTCACATGGGACACACCAGCCTTGCCCCGACACAGGAAACTGTCTGTACACATCAGCCATTGTTAATGCCTGCACTAACCCTAGAATTGAGGCATTAGCCCCAATTCTAAAATTAGCTACATGACTGAGGCACAGAGAAGTGACAATTTGCCCAAGTTTACACACAGCTTGTCAACTAAAAACGCAGGATTTGAAAATGAATTTCAGATGCTCAAGTCCAGGGGATCCCTGGGTGGCGCAGCGGTTTAGCGCCTGCCTTTGGCCCAGGGCGCGATCCTGGAGACCCGGGATCGGATCCCACGTCGGGCTCCCGGTGCATGGAGCCTGCTTCTCCCTCTGCCTGTGTCTCTGCCTCTGCGTGTGTGTGTGTGTGTGTGTGTGTGTGTGACTATCATAAATAAAAAAAATAAAAAAACAGATGCTCAAGTCCATATTCTATGTCAGAAGGGAGATAGAGCAGGACAAATGATAAATAGGTATCATAAGGAAAAAGACACTCTTGCAGTGGCCACTGCCCTTTGCTGCACATGGATATGGAGCTCCCAGGCTGGGGTCCATGGGGCCTACAACTTACCGAGTTTGTCCCTGTGAGCACAAATACTGACTTCAGGAGCAGGTAGCCATCCTGATCCACATTCCCCTTCCACCGCAGCAACTGCCAAGCCGCCTCCCTGGCTTGCTCTGAGGACAGCACATGAAGGGAAGAAAGTGTCACCAGCAGGGTGGTGCAATGACTTGCCTACCCACCTTCCCTCCACTTGGCCCCCTTCCCCATGACATGTGCCTTAGCATCTTGAGGGCACTTATGTCTCCTTTCCTCTCTACAATGCAGTCTGAATCCATACCAAACACTTCACACTCTGCCAGATTAATGTCCTTGGAGGATAGTCTTTATCATGTCACCATCTCTGTTCAACCACCATCAATGGCTCTCTGTTACCCAATAATAACAAGCTCTCAGCTATTGGACTTCTCACAATCTAGAGCCTTCACCTCACTTCCTATATCCTCCAGCCTCTTATATTTCAGAGATTCCTGCCATCTACACCATGCTCAAGATATTCCTTCCCCCTAACATTCCCTCCCACGCCTCAGCCCCGCAGTTACCGTGAAACTGCCCAACCTCCAGGTCCAGCTCTATGAGCAGAAGAATGCAAATCACGAGACCCCAAAGCAGAAAACATACTTGGCTTTGGCTTCTGTATCTTTTCTGGATCAAGCTATTCAGTGGACACTCAGGTGTACCTCCTCCAAGAGCCGCTGGTCCAGTGTGTATGCGTGTGTGTGTGCTAAGCCCATGTGTGTGTCCCTCCCAGGAGCAGCAGAATTCTGCAAGTTCCTCTTTCCTCCTCTGCCAACCTTTCCCTTCATTTCTAACAGCTTCAGTGGTGGAAGCGAGCCTGTGGTGCTCTCTGGAAGGCATCACTGTTGCTCCACTAGAAAGCAGAGGGGCTTCACAGGAGTCCCGGGAGGAGCATGCAGGGCTGTTTCCTCTCCATAGAGTGTTCTCTTACCTGCAGGCTTTCCCACAAGTGCCTTCTGTATCTCTTGGGCCAGCTGGTTAGAAGTGTCTTGTGCCAGCCTTTGGAGACTGGGAAAGCTGATGATCCCCACGGAGTTTTCCCAGGCCTGAAGTGCAATAAACAGGATACCATCAAAGATGTCAAAGCTACAAAGCAAGGCATGAGAATTGCCTTGCCATTCTCTCTGCCAGCCCAAATGTATGGGCCACCTCACTGTCCAGGTGTGTCCCAAAGGCCAACGAAACACCTACCCTAATAGCAGTATCCCTATCCTAGTGCCTGTGAATTGTTCAACTTCTGCTGAGCTCCAAACCCACATTCAACTGGGCCCTGACCATCTGCCCAAAAACTCACACTCCTGAAATGTCAAATACACATTCTCCAATCCTCTACCTTCTTCCCAAATCTGTGGTAGCCTGCCTCTGAAAATGGCTCTTTCAAGCACTCAGTTGCCCTAGTGGAAATCCCAAGGACATTTCTCTAGGTCCCACTCTCCATCACCTTCCTTACCACATCAACTGCTACATCTCACTGATTCTCTGCTATATGCTTCATGCTTCTCAAACCTTGCATAGGTATCTTAGTTTTAGTCATACAATTATTTCCTTTGATAAATTCTAAAGGGTGGGACTGCAAGTTACAAGGGCATGCTTCTTATTTATTTATTTTTTTAGTACTTTGGTGCATAGTACTAACTCATTCCCCAGAAAAAGTTTACCTGAATAGCCTCAGCAAGGGCTCCTTGGGAGAGAACTAGTTTTTCGATACCCATTGAGCATTGTCATGCTTTTTCACCTTAAATGAGGAAACTTATACAGAAGACAAAAGATCTCATCTCATTGCAGTCTTTTGATTACTAAAATATATGAACATTTTTCATGCTTCTTGAATTGCCTGTTTTTACCTTTACCCTATTTCTATTAGGGTTTTCACTATTTTCTTATTTATTTTAAAAAGCTCTTTTACATATTAAAAAAAGTTAATATTTGGTCCATAACACTATTTTGATTTTTTCAAATCTGTCATCTTCTCTTTTAATTTAGTATTATTTGGTTTTACTGTACAGAAATCTGAAATTCACATGAAATGAAACTTCTCAATCTTTTCCTTTGTTTTCTAGCTTTAATTCCAGGCACAGGAAATTCTTTTGAGTCCAAGTAGTTGCTGTCACTTTTAATCTACTTCTCTTTTTTTTAATTCTTTAAAATTCTCTCTTCTCTGTTCTTTGTCTAATTCTATCCTATCTGGTCATCTTTTTGCCTTGGACTTTTTCTTTTATTGTTTAGGATGCTATTTCATAATAGTCACTAATTTTAAAATTCCACATGGTATGCTCGGCCCTTTTCAGAATCCACCCCCCTTCCAGTCTGCTTGTCATTAGAATCTTCCCCTTTGTTCTCCTGTGTGGTCATGGGCAGAGTTTACTAGCCCCAGGATGAGGAGAGCTCTCTCCAGACCAAGCATCAGAGTGGAGTGACTATTCTTGACACAGGACTTGAGTTCCTGGCAACTCCCCCTTGTCAGTCTCTAACCTTCCCAGGAAGGTAAGCTTCTGATCACATTCCTAGCAATTAGTGGCCTCAACAAAATGTACTTTTGCTGGACTGCCATCCACTGCTCCTAATCACCAGCCATATTAAATATATTCTTGCCCAAAGACATGACTGATTTTTTTTAAAGCTGAGGTCTTCAGCTAGAAAAGGTGAGAAATTCATCAAAATTCCAGAGGGAAATGTGTTTCCTTGCTGTAGACACCATATTCATTAAAGAGTACAATTCTTTTAGAAATTTTCTCTGCAGGGATCCCTGGGTGGCTCAGCGGTTTAGCACCTGCCTTCAGCCCAGGGCGTGATCCTGGAGTCCCGGGGTGGAGTCCCACATCAGGCTCCTTGCATGGAGCCTGCTTCTCCCTCTGCCTGTGTCTCTGCCTCTCTCTCTCTCCGTGTCTCTCATGAATAAATAAAATCTTAAAAAAAAAAAAAAAAAAAAAAAAAAGAAGAAGAAGAAGTATTGGGACAGGCATGAAGAATTTTAAAAAAAGAAAAAAAAAGAAATTTTCTCTGCATTAAAAGATGCTACATACAAAAGAAACAAGCCACAGATTGGGAAAAAATATTTGCAATGCAAATGACTATAATCAGGAAAATGCAAATTAAACCCACAATGAGATAGTCATACTTATCAGATTGGTAAAAATGTAAAGCCTGACAATACCAAATGTGGGAAAAGGACCAGGAAACCCTTGTGATGGAGCAGGACTTGCAAAAATCCCTTCAAAGGGTATTTAACCCAATCCACTAAAGTTATAGGGGGACACCCTATGACCCAGCAACTTCCTTCTAGGCATATTCCCTAGGGGAATGCTGGCACGTGTGCACAAGGAGACATGAACAGGAAATATTATGCATCTTATCTGTGATCATGTAACACTGGAAAAACTGAATGTTCATCAATAGTACAATGAATGAATTATAATTTGTGGCATATTTTTTTTTAATTTTTATTTATTTATGATAGTCACAGAGAGAGAGAGAGAGGCAGAGACACAGGCAGAGGGAGAAGCAGGCTCCATGCACCGGGAGCCTGACGTGGGATTCGATCCCGGGTCTCCAGGATCGCGCCCTGGGCCAAAGGCAGGCGCTAAACCACTGCGCCACCCAGGGATCCCAATTTGTGGCATATTTATGTAAAGATACTATATAGAACTAAAGAAATAAAGCTACATGTATCAATATGGATAAACCAAGAAATAGAATGTTGAGTGCAAAAAGTAAGTTGCAAAAGTATACTGCAGTCTGGTCTAGAAAAACCTACATATGTCACAATAATATCACTTAGATTATTAAAATGTATTGATATTATTGTATAACTTGGAAGTATATTGGACATATGTATTTGGATATGCATAATACATATTGTATCCATGTAATATATTCAACTATAAATATAGCTCAACTATATATATGTGTATATATGTATATGCACATATGTATAGGAGGACATATATATACACAAATATATATCTATTTGTACAGGAGGACAGCAAAAGGGGAATGAGTGCTACCTTGCATGCAGAGGTGGCTTCAGTTTATTTGAAATGTTTTATCTCTTCTATATGGGTGGTGAGTACATGGATATCTATGTTGTTTTGAACAAAACTTTGTACCTGAAATACTTTTTTTATTATCTGCCCTATGAATGGACAGAGTTGCCACTTTCCTTTGTAAATAAAAAAGCAGTTCATCAGAACTTTGCTTAAACTACAGACATCTAGGGGCACCTGGGTGACTCAGTCAGTTGGGTGTCTGCCTTCAGCTCAGGTCATGATCCTGGGGTCCCGGGATCGAGCTCCGCTCTCCCTGCTCTATGGAGAGCCTGCCTCTCCCCTGAACCCTACTCACTTGAGCTCTCTCTCACTCTCTCTCTCAAATAGATAAATAAAATATTACAAAAAAAAAAAACTATAGACATGCTAGGTCAATGTTAAATGCTATTGCACATAGTAGACCTTCTACAAATATTCGATAAGTGAACACAGATTATGAAATCTACAACACGGAGACTGATGGCCACATGTATTGCATGCTGGACTTGTGCCAATTGCTGGACCAAGCATTTACATGCATTGTTTCCATTGATCCTTACAACAATCCTTTGAGACCAGTATTGTTATGACTATTCTCACATTCTAGAAACTAAGCCTGAGGCAGTAGAATAAACCTGGAGAATCTGGTAAGCAACAGAGTGAAGAGCTGAGCTACCTCACTCATACCCAAGTAGCATGTGCTCATCTAAGAAATTTACTGCTGCCAACTGGAAACAAGCTATCACCTGGAATCTTGAATCCCGGGAAAGAAAAGATCAGTCATTTTAGCTGGGAATTTCTGATAAGATTATTTCCTCCCCAGGACCAAGAACTCTGTTATGATGTTTTCCTAACAAATTCCTGTGCCTCCTCCCTGCGCTGGCAAACCCCTCAAAGACCAATTTGCAGGCAGTTGACTCAGAAGCATCTAGATCGTCTTAAAGCAGTGGGACTCCTACAGGCCCTCTACAATAAAGTAAATTGGGCCACTGTGTGCTGAACAGTAATTGTACACTCAGCCAGATTCTCCCAAGGCTCACACTCCTTCCTGGGACCGCAATGGGCACTTCTAGAGGCCACGTTAACTCTTTCAGGCCACTGGGGTACTGTCTGACGCACAGAGGCAATCATTTACTGAATGGGACCATAGAGACCCCCAAAGAGTTAAGGCAGCTTCCAAAAGGACCTAATTTTTTCCCAAACTGGGGCTTGCATGCTGGGAGAATATTGCTCAATATTTTTTTTAAATTTTATTTACTCACATTATCTAAGCAGCACCATCGTGCCTGGTGGCTGTCTCTCACATGAAAGCAGAAGAAAACGATGCTGTGGCCTCCAAAGGAAAATGAAGAATAGCAAAAACTCTTGAGGGTATGGGAGGAAACCCCAGTGTTTGAATAACAGAACCCTGCTGGTTTTCAAGGATGGCTGCAATGTTAACTATTTCTTCATTTCCACAGAGTTTGGTGGTTTGATCTTTAAGTGAGCTCAAAACATTTCAGAGACTCTATGTGAATTCTCCCTGCTAGAGTGGCACAGCTGACCCTCTCTGTTGTAAATTTTTTTTAAAAAAGTGATGTATCAAGAGTTTGCTAACACAACAAAAATGTTGTTTCTCTGAGATAGGAATAAACCATGTTGCAGGCCCCACCCTGAGGTTGGGTAGGTCAGGGATAAGAACAGAAGGGTATTTACCTTCACTGTCCCTTCTGAGCACTACGATTGGAAACAATGATTGCTCATCCATATTCTTATATTTAATGTTACTTCTTTCTCATGAGTCCACATGTGGTTTATATGAGAATGACCAGCCACACACAGTCAGTGGCATAAACTCTGCACCACAGGCCGGGCTGTTAGTGTAAGAATACCCGTACTTACCTGTGTACCTGCACATATGCATGCACACACGTGCACAATCACACTCACTGCCAAGTACAATCAAGTTAGTGTTAATTCCAATCCCTTCGCACTAGGAAATGAATTACTCTTCCCCATGTTACCCACTGTTCTGGCTACAGATTACTCTATAACAAACCACCCCAAAACTGAGTGGCTTATTTTTCTCATAGATCTGCAATCTGAGCAGGGCTCAGCAGGGACAGCGTGTCTCTGCTTTACTCAGCTGGGCCAGCTAACAGGGCTAGGGATCCACTTGCAAGGTGGCACGTCCACATGGCTGGCAAGGTGGTGCTGGCTGTCAGTAGCGAGGTCAGGGCCCTCGGTTCTTTTACACATAGGCTTTTACTCAGGGCTGCTTAGGCTTCCTCACGGCATGGCAGGAAATGGCAAGTGACAAGAAGAAAAAGCTGCCAGTCTCTGGAACCCTGGACCTGCAAACATCACTTCTGCCCTATTCTACTCATAAGTCATCACAAATCCATTCAGATCCCAGGGGAGCGGACATGATGCCATGTCTCGAAGAGAGCAGTGTGGGCATCTCAGCATCTTGCATCTACACATCCACAGAGGTCCTCCCACCCCCTACCCAAGGTTGTCTGTCCCAGACAGTGAGGAGTTTTACACTCACTGCCTATCTCACTGCCTGTTTTTTCCTTGAAGTACATATTCTGAGAACAATCTTCAACAACTATATCTATAACTCTAGCTTTCCCTGTGCCCATTATTATCAAATATTTCTGTGCAATGTAAGGACCTAGAGTAGTGCCTTGTCCCCCAGAGCAAACTCAATCAAAGGCCAGCAGGACCTCCCCATGCTTGCTGGGGGAAGGTCTTCTTCTCTTGGTATGACAGCCTATGATAAGAAGGGTTCTAGAAGGACCAAAACCCAAGGTTCATGAAAGTCAACTGATCCTAAAAAAACTTTCTGCACACAAGAAATCATTAGTTCTGTGCTGCTTCCTGTGTGAGGTAATAAAACCAATAAAACCTTGTTCTTGTCTACAACATCATGAAGCTATCCAAATATCACATGTAGAGGGCATTATTTTTGTACCCAAGGGGAACATTGGTACCAACCAGGCAAAGCCATCTGTCCAATGGGTCATAGGATAGGGAAATAAACCAAAGGTGCTCTGTTCTATGAACCCCAGACCTACCCAAGTGAGGAAGCCCCATGGCTAATGACACAGGCCTGGGCAGAATGTGCCAGTTAAGTTCTGCTCTTCACTGACTACTAGGTGACCTTGGCCAAGTTATGCAACATCTCTAAACCTCTCTTTCCTCATTTGCAAGGCTGTGATAAAAGTGACACCCATTTCATGGGATTATTATGAGGGCTTAGAAATGCTAAACAAAACATGTGATTTTGGTTGTTAGAGCTTGGTGAATTTATTAGCTATATTATCAGTGAAAGTGTCCACCTGCCCTGGCTAAGAACCCTACTTGACCTATGGACAAGATCAATGGAGCCTAGTGGGGATGGAGAGCCTGTAATTCTAGATGAGAACTTCTTTTCTGACTCATTCCTCCAGAGCAGTCCCTCACTGCGGTTCCAATGCCCTGAAATTCCATCAGGCTCTTCCTTACTACCAAGATAGTTACCAAAATTTTGCATGCATGGGTTCACTTTTTCATAGCCCTGCAGTTGTTCCTCAATTCAGGAGGCAATGGGGCTGGGATTTGCTACAGAACCAACCAAGCCTATCCCTACTTGCCTCACAGTTAATGTAGAGTTAGGAAAAACATTGTCCTCGGCTGTGAATTTGGAAAAATCAAATATGAGAGAAATCCAAAGAGAATAAAAGTTCTCTGGGAAGAAGATGTTAAAGAAGCAGCTCTGAGGCAGTCTGCCACACAACACAGTGTCTGTTGTCAAATCTCGGGACTCACTAGGTCGAGGCAGGTGGCAGCCACTTGAGGCAGGACACTCACTGCTGTCAACCTACACCTGAGCCCTGATTATACATAAGCTGCTCCTTCCAGAGTGCCTCTGACTGACGCAGGGCCTGGGCCAGAAAGGCAAGATCCCACAACCCAGGGACACAGCCCTTTCCAAGCAGGAGAGGCAATTCAAAATCCCTTGTGTGCATTGTCTTACAACAAAGAATATTCTAGATCATCTTAATATTCCTTGGGCCCAAAGTGAAAAGAGTCAAGTATAGAGAGTTGAGCTCCACCAAAGTAATCTAAGACTCCATTAAAGCACTCAGTTGTCTCAGAGCCCAATGGGGGCACAGTTGCCATGACAACCAGTACATGACTAAAGCTTCAGCATAACTTTTTATTCTTTTAAGATTATTTATTTAGAGAAAGAGAGAGCACAAACAGGAGGGGCAGAGAGAGAGAGATTCTCAAGCAGATTCCGTGCTGAGTATAGAACCTGATGCAGGGCTCAATCTCATGACCCTAAGATTATGACCTGAGCGGAAATCAAGTCAGATGCTTAATCAACTAAGCCACCCAGGCGCCCCTTTGGCATGACTTTTTAAATCCTCATATTTCCAAGGGGGCTCTTTATAGACAACCCTGAAGGACACTGTTTTGTGATTATAAAATTCAGAACAGAGTGGTTTCAAGCTTCAGTTCTTACACAAGGACCTGAATTCCAATGGATGTTCTCAGTCTTCATCTACACTTCAGATTTTGTCTGCACTATACTCAGAAAACAAAACAAAACAAAACAAAACAAAGCAAAACAAAACAAAACAAAACAAAAAAACTCTGACCTTCCCATGTTCCTTTCCACTACCAACTCTTAGTTAAGAAGCCTGAAGGCTCTGACTCTGGTGGGGTTTTATTAGCTGGAATTTAACAGAAGCAATAGGTTTATAGACATGTAGAGCTGAATAAAAGAATACGGATTTTAAGCAATGATAAAAAGCCTATAATATTCTGCTTCTATAGGGCTCATCAGAGGTGAACTCTGGGGATTCAAACCATATCAGATTGTGTCAGCAGTTTGGGGACTTGTGGAAATGGGATCTCAAACCACACACATGCAGTTAGTATCTTGGAGGCTGGTGCAAAGGTAATGGGGACCATATCTGCTCTCCATGTGCTGTAAACTTTACAATCATCATCTTCTCTCACCCTCACAGACTCCCAGCAAAGTGTTATTGATTACATTCTACAGATTAAGAAATCGAGGTTCAGCAATATTTAATAATTTTTTCAAGGATGCACAGCTAATTTGCAATGGAGCTGGGACTTTACACTGGCTCTGTTTGACCCAAAAGCCCATGTGTTCAACAATAGGGCCATTAAGCCTCTAGTTACAAGAGCAGGGCTTGGGAAACATGGACCAATATTGAAGTTCAGTCATAGGAACTGCTTGCTGGCTACATGTGGAGTCACAAGCTCAAATGCCTTCAGGCCAGGTAACATAAATGAGTAGTGTGTGTTGGGTGAAAGATATTAGGGAATGGAGGTCCGGGGTAAACTGAGAAACAGAGACTATCTTCTGTCTAAAAGGGGTGCCCCTAACCATCTCTATCTAATTGTCAGTATTACAACTCCCAAAATTTTCAAGAGAAATCAGAAATCTGATTTTCCATGTGAAAATGTTTCATTTTGAAAAAATGGCCACAAGGTCATGGTTAATACCTACAAGCCAAACAAAACACATTCTGAGTGCTATTTAGTATCCTCCACTCTGAACTAAACTCTCCATGATGGCAAAACCTCTATCTCTCTTCTTAACTCTCATAGCCCGAGGCCCCAGCACAGGGTATAAGAGCTTAATAAATATTTGTTCAATGAATTCTCAAATCAACAATCTAGAAAGGGATGAAGAAGGACCAAGCCCCGATTCTTGAATGAGAGTCCTTTCCACAAAACCAGGGCTGTGCAGATGGGTGGCAATGAGACAATAAAATGGCCAGACCCACACATGCAGGGGAAAGCAAATTTTGGTGAGGAACAGGAGGTTTCTCACATTTTTCCTTCTGTAATACAAAATTGACCTGAGAACTGGGGGAGACTAAACTGCCCTCCAGAATACTAGGGTTGTCAAGGCAGGGAGGGCTAGGAATAAGAAACCTGAGCTGTCTCTCCTAACCTGGTTCTTCTCTTTCAGTACATTCCCTATTTCCTAGTTATTCAATCTGTGAAATGGAATAGATGGGGTATACAAGTATAAAAGATGGAAGAAAATAATGAATTAATGGACAATAAGTTACTTGGCAAATTTTTTTACAGAAGGACATGCCTTCATTATTCAATGCATCCTAGAAATACGATCCCAAAAAGATCCCAATTCTTCTTTGGAAATACTTAAATATTTATGATTAATAAGTTAGGTGAAACAAATCAACAAGAGAGTTTCCCAATGAAAACTTGCCAAAGTCTCCATCTGTCTCAGTCTAGTTTCAAATGTGGAAAGTATCTCCTATTCTCTGTGCTTTTAATGTAGCTATAATGAGTTTTTTAAAATAATAACCCCAAACTAGAATATAAAAAATAGTGAAAGGGAATAAAGGGGAAAGGATAAAAAATGAGTGGGAAATATGAGAAAGGGAGACAGAATATGAAAGACTCCTAACTCTGGGAAACGAACTAGGGGTGGTGGAAGGGGAGGTGGGTGGGGGGTTGGGGTGACTGGGTGACGGGCACTGAGGTGGGCATTTGACGGGATGAGCACTGGGTGTTATTCTATATGTTGGCAAATTGAACACCAATAAAAAATCAATTGATAAAATAAATAAATAAAATAAAATAATAATCCCAAACTAATAATCAAGCAAAAATGAAGTCCTCATAAAAAGATGTGTTTCCAACTCTCCAACTAAACTTTGATATATTCAGCTATAAAGCAAACCTCACCAGCAGGACCTTTGTTCTGAGACAACAAGGGGAATCTATTGTACCCAAACTGTCATCAGCTGCCCCTGGCCAGAATGATAGCTCAGTGAACAGGCTGGGCTTCTCTTAATGCCTGTGGCCGGATTCTCCCAGGCCCCACTGTTGTTATTGTTTGAGGTTACCTGCCATCCCTGCAACCCAGGACACATATTCTCTCCCTAGCACCAGAATATCTGGTCTTTCTCTGGCTCCCACACTGGGATTGCGGTTGAACAATATAATTTTTTTAACTAAAGAGACAATATTACTCAAGAGCCAACTGTCCTTTCCAACTCTTCCTCATCCTGGAGATGAGGCTTGCTTGTCATCCTTATTAAATAGCACAATATTCCCCGCTAAGAAATCCACCAGAGACCACTTGTGATGATATTAAAACCACCGACTCCATGTCCAATCATCCCAGAAGTGTCCCCAGAGCACTGTATCATTTTTGTTTGTTTGTTTCAAAAATAAGAATACTGACCTTTAGGAAGAGTGGGAGAAGATTCAACAGGCTCTGCTGATGTTCAGCTGGGCTCCCATGAGCCAACTGTTGGTATTCCAGAAATTTCCTTTCTAGCATCTCCCAGAGAGCAGTGGGACCAGGAGATTGCTCTCCATGTGGGAAGTCAGGCTGAGCAACATCAGGCTGGCCTTCATTTTTGGAACCTGGATACTCAGCTCTGTCTTCAGCCCTGGAAACGCCTTCCGCCTCCATGCCTCAGCAAAGCAGATCTGAATTTAGAACAAAAAGACAAAAATGTAAAGTCCTGTCACAGCACTTCCTGATGAACCCAGTTGTGGGACAAGGTACTATACTCACTCATTTCAGTTCCTATTGAAGATAGTTCCACTAAGAATCTGAAACTGAACTGACTAAAATAGAAAGACTTCTTTTTTTTTAATTTTTATTTATTTATGATAGTCACACAGAGAGAGAGAGAGAGGCAGAGACACAGGCAGAGGGAGAAGCAGGCTCCATGCACCGGGAGCCCGACGTGGGACTTGATCCCGGGTCTCCAGGATCACGCCCTGGGCCAAAGGCAGGCGCCAAACCCCTGCGCCACCCAGGGATCCCCGAAAGACTTTTTTTTAAAAAGAGATTCTGACTTAGATGTGACTTAGAGTGACAATCTAACATGTGCTGGGCACTCTTCTGGGCTCTTTACACAGACACAGAGAGAAATGGGTATTTTTCTTTTCTTTCCATATAAGGAAGGAAACTGGGGAGAAAAAATGAGTGGGAAATATGAGAAAGGGAAACTGGGGAGGCCAAGGCATACAGGCAGCTAGGCACCAGCTAAAGTGTGAAACTTTAACACCAAAACTTGTTTTTTGTTGTTGTTTTGTTTTGTTTTGTTTTGTTTATTACCTGCTGCTGTTCCTCCTTTTAAAGGCCAACTAAGGGATGCCCGGGTGGCTCAGTGGTTGAGCGTCTGCCTTCGGCTCAGAGCATGATCCTGGGGTCCTGGGATCGAGTTCTGCATTGGGTTCCCTGCAAGGAGCCTGCTTCTCCCTCTGCCTGTGTCTCTGCCTCTCTCTCTCTGTGTCTCCCATGAATAAATAAATAAAATCTTTAAAAAATAAAAAATAAAAGGCTGACTAAGTAGAAGGGATATGTGCAAATGTCACCAATATTTGTACAGGGCAACTGTCACCAATATTTATACAGGCATGTAATTCTATATCTTCAACAGTAACTTCCTTCCTTGTGCCACATGAGTCTAAAAGGATAAAGGTTCTTCACTCTCAGCATTATTTTGTTCACATTCCATATTTTTAGGGAACTTTGTCTTCAAAAGGACTCTTTAAACCCCATGCTAACTTAAAGAGTTCATTTATTAGCATATACAGGTGTGATTTGTGCAAGGGGCAGATCTTGTGTCAGTAGGTATGAAGACAAGAACTTATATGATAAAAACAGCCAAAGACCAATTTGCCAGATAGGTAACCTCAAGAAGATGCCTTTATTTGTGTCCTTGACTTTTCAATTGTCCTAGTCTTCAGTGGAGTCGCAACTAACTCACAGCACAACAAAGATTTGTTTGTTGCATGCCAGGAGTACAGGAAACTCCACATGCGGGCCAGAATACCCAGGCTTCCTGCAAGAAGCCCTCTCCAAACACAGTGTCATCCTAGAGTCCATCCAGTGACCAACAACTACTAATCATGGGGTAGCAACAGTGGGATGGGCCCACAAAGATGTGTCCACCAGTGTTCTGCTCTGGGCTACAGCAGCAGAGGGAATATGTCAGACTTTATTTTTAGCCCAGCACACACCCCCTGCAGGCTAGAATGGAAGTGAACTAAGGGTCATGTGGCCAGAGCGACCATCCCTCTTTGAAACATTCTCACCCTTTACATACACAACTCCATGAGTCCCTAACACTTCTTTGAACACACGTGTTTATTACACTCAAACTTCATTTTCTTATTACAAAAGCCATGTTAGTTCAGGGTCAAAATAGGAAAGAGCAGAGTATTAGGTATCAAGTATCAAGTATTAAAACAAAAAAACCAAACAGCCTTGAAAATTCCCTGAGTAGACAGAGCCAGTTTAGCCATATAAGCAAAGCTTAATTTAACTTAGTTTTGCAAAACTAACTTGACCTTAGTGGTTTCTTGCTTACACATCTGAAAATCAGAAGCAAAACTTAAATTGTTTTCCAAGATTGATATAAGGCAACTGCTGACCAACTGCCTGTGATTTAGGAAATTCTAACATTATAACCAATCACTGTGAAGAATAAAGTCACTGCTTTCTTACTCTGTAAGCTCCTTCATAACAATACACCCCAGAGTCTCATTCCATGTTTCGGGTTGAGTGCTCCCACTTCACAAACTGTCTTTCTTAGTGTATGCACAATCAATTTTCACTAATTACTATTTCAGTGATACACATTGGTTTTACTTTGGCTATTTCTGAGCCTTTGACACTAGCTTGCCTAAACCCAGGAAAATGACTGTTGGTATTCCAGCTTTTATCTATGAATATGTTATTTAATAAAAAACATACTCCTTATATTGTTAAAGCAAACTTTTTTTTTTTAATTTATTTTATGATAGTCACACAGGGAGAGAGAGAGAGAGGCAGAGACACAGGCAAGGGAGAAGCAGGCTCCATGCACCGGGAGCCCGATGTGGGATTCGATCCCGGGTCTCCAGGATCGCGCCCTGGGCCAAAGACAGGCGCCAAACCGCTGCGCCACCCAGGGATCCCAAAAGCAAACTTTTTGTTTATACTTTTGTTTTTGATGGTTGGTTGGCTGGGGCTTGGTAGGATTTTTGTTTCCTTAATTGGGTTGATCCTCAGGGGTAGGCAGTGGGATGCCTCACATCCCAGCACAGTCTTCCCTGACCTGGACCAGGCTTCTGTCTGGCTTTATTGGTTTATTCAGTTATTCTTTTGACCCTCCATTCCCCTCTCTTTCCCTTCTTCCCCACCAGACCCATGGGCTGGATCTGCCCATACCACCTGCCTAACAACATGGGGCACAGGTAACACGATTTCTGAATACAGGTATTTTGAGTTCCCCAAATGACCTTCTGCATCTTTTCCACAGCTCACTTTGTCACTCAGCCTTAGGCCTTCAGATCTACCAGTGTGGCTCTGTGTTTGTCAGCTTCATTTCTTCTAACCTCTGCCCCATGTTAAACAGTTGGACACATGGGCAGCTCGGGTGGCTCAGTGGTTTAGCGCTGCCTTCAGCCCAGGGCCTAATCCTGGAGACCCAGGATCGAGTCCCATGTTGGGCTCCCTGCATGGAGCCTGCTTCTCCCTCTGCCTGTGTCTCTGCCTCTCTCTCTCTCTTATGAATAAATAAAAAATAAAAATCTTTAAAAAAAAAAGTGGACACATGCCTATTTGACTTGTTGACTTTGCAGTCACAGACAGATTGTGCATGACTTCCTGTACTGCACTCAGTTTTGTTCTGGACATTCCCATGCAGGTCCCTTCACAAGGCTGCACGTGACTGGCTCTGGCAATGGACTTGGGAGCAAGAGTGATGAGTCAAGTGTATATATAAACCTGCTTACTTAGACTGAGTACCACCAACTAAGATGTGTCCAGAAAGCTGGCACCAGATGACATTTTGCCCACAGGCTCTTCCACCAGCTCACCAATTACCCAACCCTCTAACGTCTGCCAATCTGATGTAAGTAAAGTGATCTTTCATTGTCATTTTAATTTGCATTTCTCTAATGAGACTGAGCATCACAGATGACTCTTAACTATTTGCTGTTCCTTTTCTGCGAACTCACTATTCATAACCTTCGCTTATTTTTCCTTGCCCGTCTTTCTCTTTTTGCTTTGAAGGAGTATATTCTAGAAACTTGTCCCTCATTGGTTCTAAAAAATCACAAATATCTTCTCTCAACCCATTTTTCTCATTAATTCATGACTTTTTTGTACAAAAAAGTATCATGAATATTTTTCATGTCACATCTTCAATTTGAATGGCTTCTGGTGACTGTAGAGCCATGTTGATTGTTCATTTAATTAATCCCCCACACATAGGTATGTAAGTAGTTTCAAATTATTCACTACTATAAATAATACTATAATGATAGGTCTTGTGTCTAAGTCTTTGCATATATCTACTATTAAATAATAGATTGTAATACATTCTTAAATTCCTACAATGGAAATAGCTGGATCTTAACACAATTTCCAAATCTCTTCTCCTTAAATATTGCATCAATGTATAGCCTTCTGACCAAGAATGCACAACACTTCACACTTCCTTATCATTTTTTAATTCTTGCTTACTTGGTAGGTTAAAAAGCAATGGTATTTCTGTTGCATATCACCACATACCTTGCTGTACTGTGTGTCTGTCTGCTGCTCAGTCTCCTTCAGGGATCCCTGCAGTGATTTTCTGGGGTCAGACAGCAAGCGTTCTCGTTTCATGAGCTCCCTGTAGGAGACCTCAGCTACTCCCCTGAGAGCTACATATCTGCTGAATGAATGTTAGCTCCATGAAGGAAGACAGTGTACCTATTTTAGTAGTTGGTACTGCATAGATGCTTAATGAAATGTTACTGTGTAAATGGATGAATGAGTGAATGAATGAACCTATATACTGATGGCACTCAAACCTCTCTCTCTGTAGTCCAGATTCTTCTTGTAAACAAATTCTTTTCTCTCACTTCAAGATCTCTACTTGGGTTTCCCCCAGACTCTGCCAATTCCTATGTCCCAACCAAACCACTATCTCCATCACCAGTAGAACCAGCGCCAGGTCCAGCATGGACATCCCAATGTACAGGATGGCTGTTAGAGCCAAGCTAAGTGTTGCCTCCAGCACATAAAAGTCATTTTGTAGCCACACTTAAAATAACATGTGATATTCAATAACATGCTTCTGTGGGCCTGAAGTCACGCCACATTTTCAGACTAAGTAGGTGAGATTAAAAAGTGCCTGGGGAAAGTGGCTGGAGATCTACGGGGAACATCAGAAATCACCTTAGATTTCCTCTGAAATTAAGAAGCCGTATTTACTGAAGTGAAACGTTTGAATCACGTTCTCCTGAACACAGTGCTCACTTTGGCAGCATATATATATGTTCTCCTGAACAGAGATGTTTTCAAAACAAGAATTTCTAACAAATGAGGATCCATGAAATCCCATGAAGAAGTTGTCTAACTCAATTGTCGGGCTGTGGCCATCCTCCCTCCTGGTCCTGCCCATTACCCTAGACTTACGTCAGTTTTATTTATAAGAGGAAGGTAACAAGGAGTAACTAACATCTCAGGGCTACATGACAAATGGCAAGAAGCAATCGTTCTTATCCAGGAACCTGCCCACTCATGCAGCCACCAAGTAGAAAGGAGCATCAGGCCTAGGATAGGAGTCACAGGACAGGGGCCCAGTTCCAGCTGGGCTGCTCTGATGCCTTAATCAAGTTACTTGCCCTCTGACACTAAATTTCTCCTCATTGAAATGGCCTTGGTGATCTCAGCTCTACCCTCCAGCCTTTATGCACTGACCACAGAAGAGATGTGGGACAGTGAGTCAGTGCAGAATGGCTAGAAAGGTACCAGAGTGGGTCAAGAGCTTTGGTTGTGTGTGGTGGGTGGGTGCAGAGGAGATGTTCCCTGTCTGTGTATATGTGCAGGGAACTAGATAATGAGTCTGCAGTGACAGTACAGGGAGGGATCCCCAGGAGTGGCTATGTGGGTCTCCAGAGATGGGTATCATTGTCTATCCTTACTCCTACCCCACCAACCCTGCATAAATCCTTAGCATCACTAGAACTCTGTTTTGTGATGTGTCAGAAGCAGAGCACCCAAGACATCCAGCTTGCAGCTGTGCACTGGAGGATTACATCTGGAGCCTGGAGAATCAGCTGCGTTGCTGATCGGTGGATTGCTAAACCAACCGTCTATTGACTGTTTCATCCTTGACTCTGTGGAGTGATTTACCAAGTAAAATCTCGGGATATAAGATGTGACTTAGCAGCCCCTGGAGCTAATGTGCCAAGAAGCTACTCTGGGGGAAATGGAGCAGGAAGGTTTATGGAGTCGTGTCCAACAGGGCAGGTCTAAGGGGAGCCTGGGACTCAGTGCCTTCTGTAGAGAAGCTCAGACCTGGTGACAAAGAGCTGCTCTAGTATGATTCAAGATAGAAGTCCTCCCCCTGTTTCTCATCAGCATATGTGACTCTTCCCACATCTGGGTTGTACAGAGGCATACCCGTTTACCATCTATGTCACAGGCATTTGGCCCCACGCCCTAGAGCTGAGGAAGACTCTCAACCAGATAATACAGAACAAAACAGCAACTTCCCATGCATGGCTATAAGTGATCTGTTTTCCTTTCCATTAAAAAAATCAGTTCCTCGCCACATATCAGCAGATCCAAACTCTCATGGTTCTGTGTCAGCAAGGACCTGGCCTCAACCTAGAGCTCTCAGAAAAAAAATAACAAAGCCATTCTTATCCCAAACACATGGGCAAGGTGGGGCCTCGCTTCCTCTTCTCCACCATTTCCTGCTAACAGGAGAGCTTACAACTTAAAAGTCAGTTGAGCTGTTGTAGGAAAAGTTATAGCAATATGGATTCTCTGTTCACCTCACAGCCTACTGTAGTGAATCAGAAGCCCTGAGGCAGATAATTAATGGGCTGTAGATTCAGACCACAATGAGAGTACCGGGATATATCTATTAGAATGTCTTTAAAACAAACAAACAAACACAAACCGTTAAGTGTTGGCAAGGATGCATGGACACCACAGCTCTCACCCCAACTGATGGGAATGCAAGTAGTATAGCCATTTTGGAAAGCAGCATGGTGATTTTTTGAGAAAGTTAAACATATACTTACCCAGCAATTATGCTCCTGGGAGTTTACCCTAGAGTACTAAAAACTTAAATTCATACAAAAACCTATATGCAAATGTTTATAGTAGATCTAATCATAGCTGTCCAAACCTGGAAAAACCTAAATGTCCCTCAAAGGGTGAAGCGATAAACCAACTCAGGTAGGTATATCCGTACAATGGGATGTTCCCCATGGTAAAAAAGAACACACTACTGATCCACAAAACAACCTGATGGACCCCAAAGGTCTTATACTGAGTGACAGTAGCCAGTCTCAAAAGGCTACATACTATGTTATCCCATTCCCATGACATTCTGGAAAAGGCAAAATTATAGGAACAGAAACTACATCAGTGGCACGTGCACCTGTGTGGTGCGACATGGGCAGGAGACAGAGATATTACCATTCCTTTGCTTCTGCCTCTGCTGGTTTCCAGGGGCTCCATGCTGCAGGCCCCCAAACCAACCACAGGCCTCTGAACATGGAACACATGACCTCCTTCCTTGTCTGCCCTGCCCCGGGGCCATACAGCCTATGCATTCACGATGGCCACAACCCCAACCTACACTGGCTTCCCTCTATCCCTCAGAAAGCCCTATCCACAGACGCTCCCTCCACCTCCCACTTCCATCTTCTCATATCGCCACCTCTCACACCTCACCTGACCATCAGGGTGATTACCAGTTGTCCATGAAGGAGCAAAGGAAGAAGCGACAGAGCTTTGTTACAACAGCAGCAGGTGCTCCCTGGGGCCCAAGATTCCCTGCTGGGTCTGCTTCAAGCTCCCGAATAGCCGATGTTCAAGAGAGAACTCTGGTCTCCCCCAGAGCTCAAAAGCGTGGCTGTGCTAGATAACACCCCACAGAACCCCCTGCCAGGGGCAGCCTGGGTGGCTCAGCGGTTTGGTGCCGCCTTCAGCCCAGGGTACTGATCCTGAGAGCCCAGGGTCGAGTCCCACATCGGGCTCCCTGCATGGAGCCTGCTTCTCCCTCTGCCTGTGTCTGTGCCTCTCTCTCTCTCTCTCTCTCTCTCTCTCTCTCTGTGTCTCTCATGAATAAATAAAATCTTTAAAAAAAAAAAAAAAGAACCCCCTGCCAGACAACCCTTCTTATGTACCTTGAATTTATCAGCAGGTACCACGTGGCACCCACAGCATGGGGCTGTACCTTCTTAGGAACAAGGAGGAGCCAGATTTGGGGTTGTGGGTAAAAGATACACCCCCTCTACCTGTCTCTGCAGCTTAGAACCAACTGGACAAGGACCAGACATGCCCCTATGGACAAATGACCCCAAGAGAAAGAGGTTGTCGGTAACATGGGGAAATGGAAGGCCCTGCCTCTTCCTGTTCCACGGAGGCTGCGGCTCAAAAGAGGTTTCACTAGCATCCTGACCTGATCTGCACCAACCAGGACCAGCTCAAGTACAGGAACAGGACCATGCCTCAGTCTGGGAACGGTACCTCTGAGTCGGGCTATATGGCACGCTTGATTCCCTAGTACGATGACTCATACCACCCTAAACCTGGACTTTTGGGTGGGACCTGTCTCACTGGATCCCTACCCAGCCCCAAGGGCAGACCCAGAGCAGCATCAGACAGATCAGATTCAAGTCCTAGCTCTACCTCTCCCTAACTTTCTGCCTTAGCGACTTACGGTCTCTGAGCCTCAAAGCCCACACCTATAAAATGGGAACGGTATCTTCTCACAAGGCTGTGCAAAGAATTAAGCAAGTAAATATATGTGAGAGTACTTCCAGTAGAATCTAGATGTCCACGGAGGGCCTGTCCCTCTTGCCCTGTGGCTCACAGGCACCACATCAGCCACCACACGTGCCCTACCATACTCGGCTCCCATAGTGTATGTTGCTCCCTCGAGGCTCCTAAAATCTGCCTGCACTTCCCAGAGGAGCCTAAGCCCAGATAAACCTCCGTGGGTGTGCTTTGGGGCCTCGGACTTTTTAGGGTCCAGCCCTGCTGCCAGGGCAAGCTGCCCTCACCCTAGACCTGGCTTCTCTTCTGTAGCAGCCCCCTCCTGGCCTGTCTGCCAAGTGTGTCTGATCTCAGATTTTCTCACAAGGAGGCACTAGTTTGAATGGACAGCAGGATTACTAAAGGGATTCAATTAAGGCTTTGTACCTATGTCCTGGAGGCCACAGAGACAAAGCTAGAGGTGGGAGTTGGCCATCTCGAAGATAAAAGAGGGAACCAGGAGCAGGAGTGCTATTCCCAAGAGTCCCCAAGAGCCGGCTCCAGGGCAAGTACAGAGGATGCACAGGGGGACCCCTCCTGTGGCGAGCATTCCTGCAGACAATGGCTGAGGGGATAGAGGAACAAGTGTGCTGGAGATTCCCTGAGAGCCTTGACACCCAGGTCCAGTGCAAGGACCAACAGCCAGCCACCTCCCCACCTCCTCCATCAGCCAAGGACTGAGAGTGCCCACAGGCAGAGAACAGCAGCACTGGGGCCCTACGCCCTGCCCCAGATGACTCGGTTATTTCCAGAAGTTGAGGAATCCCCCTCCCAAAGACTAAGACGGGGACTCTAACAGGAACTGGGCAGCTTGAACCTGCCACGACCCCCGTAACTTCCTTTTCTGATTCCAGTCCAAGCAGCCCTGGTTAGCACACACCTCTGCAGTTTTTGCAACAGCAAGAGTATAGGAACTCGCAGTGTCCTCCTGCAGGAGGGTGCCTAGTTTTATACCTCAGTATGCGCACTGGCTTCCACATTGCTGAAAATAGCCAGGGAGTAGTCCCCCTGGTCAGACCCTCAAAGCTTAGCCGCAACTGAGCTGTCACTGACTGCACAAAGACGTGGACTGGTGATAGCAGCACGAGTAACAAGAGGCCCAGCGCCCATCACTGGCAGCCATTCCAGGGTAGGAGCTGAGCTGTGGCCTGCACTCCCCTGGAACAGAAGTGCTGCCTCAGGGCCAGTACTGGATGAGCAGCTATGGGCAGTCATCAGTGTTCTCTCATCTCAGGAAACTTGTGAGGTGGATATTACTATTCCCATGACACGGATAGGGAAAGCAAGACTCAGAGACACTGACATTCAGGGAGCATAGGTGACTTATCTGAAATCAAAGTGCTAGCAAGCATCAGAATCAAGGACAAAGCCAGACTTTTCTGACCTCAAAGCCCTTCACCCCTTTCCAGCAGTCCAAGTTGGCCTGACACAGTCCTCAACAGTAAGAATATCTCTTGAGGACCCCTGGAAACTTGTTGCCAGTGGCACCACAGGGACTTTCCCTGGCTGGACTTGCAAAGGCGGCGCTGATCCCTGGCCAAGGGTGGTCCTGTGCTGGCCGGGTCTGCCATGTCGCCCCAGCTCACCCTGCAAGCAAGCTGGCCCAGAACAGAGCACTGTGATCTCACCATCCCCACAGGCAAGCACTGATCTCTGGGAACCACAGAGGCCAAGGATTCATGAGCCCGGGCATGAGGTGGGTACTAGCCGGGCAGCCGCTTCTGGGCTGCCACCAGTAGCACACCCAGCATGGAACACTTGGCCACCAGGCTAAGCCACCAGAACCATGGCTCTGTACAGCTTTCTCTGTGTGGTGGGCCACCTGATTATCAAACATTTAAGTAGCAAAATTGCCACTGGTCCACACCTGGGACTTGGAAGCTGACCCTCAGGGGTGCAGGTGACTCACTTCCCACCTATAACACCAGATGCCTTAAGGGTATGTCTACCAATGACGGTTTACTTTTCAAATTAGCTTCATGTGCAGAGCCTTCACATTTCTCTTCTGACACCCAGTTGTGCGTTTTACGGGAATGAGTCTCCTACAGGCTAGTGAATTTCTGGATGTGTCAGAGATATTTTCTTACCCAGACCTAATCCTTCTACAGGAAATGGGAGAATGGCACTGAGAAGGATCAAAAGGAGTCAAGGTGAGCCCACTGCTGCCTCATCTGTTCCCCAGCCTTGCCCAGCAGGCCTTTCCTCCTCCAGTCTCCCCCCTGGCCCCCACAGACCCCACAGTGGCAGGCTATGGAACATAGCTCCATCATGTCATTCCCTTGCTCAAATGTCTTTGGTGGCTCCCCATGTTCTCAAAGAGCACTCCCAAGCTCTTGGCCCTCAGTGATATGGCCCAGCCTTCTTCTTTACCTAACTTCCCACTGTACCCCCAATGGGGTCTGGCCCAATGAACTGTTCACTCATAATCTGATCCTTTGCCTTCATTTAGAATGCTCTCCCTGGGATGCCCCTCCTACAGCCCCACATAACACAACCCAGCCACCTTCCAAACACAGCTCCTAGCTGCCTCCTTGGCCACAGATCCTTCATGTTCCAACCAAGAAAGTCAAACTTCCAAACTCCAGCCACCACTGAGCCATTCCGTGATGAGAAAGTCAGCACCAGCACTTGATGAAGCAGGAGAGCAAGGTTCTTACCTCACAGAGTCAAAGAATGAATTCACAGACAAAGGGGAGTGAGCAAAGCAAAGAGATTTTATTAAGCAAGGACACAGAAGAAGCTCTTAGGAATGACAGGGGACCCAACCAAGGGCTTTTATGGTTGGTCTTTTGTTGAAAACTGACCAGGGAACTTAAATCTTTTTAACATCTCTACCCCCTGATAACACCATTAAGTAAGGACTGGTGATAACATCTTGAATGACTTACTTCTTCTTTTGGGTCTGGTCATTCTTTGTGGGCACAACGTGACTGCCAGAAAGGACCCCACTTCTGACGTCCAGGGCAGAGTGCTCTGGTTTGTTCTCTTATCTCTGGTTTCATTAGGACTCAGCATTTCTGGGATTTTTGGTGAACCTGATCACATAGCCCCCTAAGCAAGCCCTGTCACACAGTCCCCTAGCTATCCCTCCCTACCCAGCCCCACCTGTCCCTTACTCAATGATAGCACCTTCCAGTCTTCAATCCTCCATGCATACTATCAGCTCCCACTGAGTAATTACACTCACGTGTTCAGGGTTATGATCACCTCTAGGTGCAAGTGAAAGGGGGAGCCTGGTTGTGAAAGCCCCTTGTGTCCGGATGCAGTGTGAGAAGTCAAGCAGAATAAAAGTGAGCACTTTGGAATTCCCAAATCTATCCACACCTGCTGCCTGTAGTAACTGTGGTACCTGTCACTTTCTTCCTTGTGTGATCGTTATTCATGAATACACCTTATCTTTCTCTTTCTGTATTTCCTCAATCCTAAGTTTCTATCAATTATAAAATGACACAATTATTTAATTATATGGGGGAAGGGGATCATCACATTAAATGCACATGTCAATATTGATATTATTCAGACACTTCAAATTGTGTGAGGGAAGAAGAAATTCTTGGAATCAAGGTGGTGTTTTAGGTGGGAGATTCTGAGAGAGATCCCTTCCAGTACGGGAAGCAGTGGAATCCCTGGGGGGGGGATGGGGGGTACCTGCCGCCCCCCTCCCATTAATTTACATAATTCAATGTTTCCTGGAGGCAGGTATATGAAAGCAAGAACTAAAATTTACAAGACTGCGTTCTGATCGCAGAGTATTACCCCTGCTTTGTTTGGTTTTTGTTCTCTTTTGAATATCTGGACTTTTGCCCACCCTGATTCTCCTGGTTCTTTAGTCACCCTTCCCTTTGTACTAAGACCATGGCAGTCCCTCCCCACCTCCACAACTGCACCCCCCACCCCCACCCCCTGCAGCTGTTCACATGAGCTGGATACACCGCAGAAGGTGAGAGCCTCACGCACCTGTGGAGGAAGTGGACAACCTCCCCAACCCCACTCCGGTAAAGGGGTGCTCTGCATTCTCTGGGCAGACACACAGAGGAGCTCCAGGATCATTGGACCCTGCTTTAGTATCATCCATCACCCAACCAGCCACCCCTTGCTCATGGATCTGGTCCACAGCCAAACAGGGGGAGGAGGAAGGCTGTGGGTTCATCATAGCATTCTTCACCCTCATTAACTCCTGATATGCTCAGACCAACCTCCCTGACACAGTTTCTTCCTGCGTACATCTGTATTCACCTGTGCCTGTATATCTCTTTTTATTTTGTGCCTGTCCTTTAAAAAACAGTATTGGAGTGCTACTTGGGCGATTTTATTGTTACTATCTTGTTAAAATAAAAATTAACAGATAGTTCCTTTTTTCCTGCATACTTACTACTTTCCATGTGGAAGCATATTTGACTTACACCTGATGTATAAACAGTTTCATTATCAATCATCCATCATCATATCATAAACATAGTCTATATTGCCTTTTCCCTTAAATGATCAGATTTAATGACCAAGAAGCATGCTCTTGGTCTATTGCCTATAACTGACTCGCTCACTCCCTAATTACGGGATGTTTAGGGTGTCTCTGTTGCTGTTACGGACAATGCTAGGATAAAAAGGATCCCCACACAATCTTTTTGCTTACTAAATTCTCATAAAAAGGATTACTCATTTGCTAAAGGGGAAGAGCAGTTTTCACACTTCTTCCAAATGTTGACTATTCCTCTCCAGAAGTATTTCCTCAACTCACAGTGATGGTGGCACCTAATTCAAAGTGCATGGATTTTAAGTTCAAATCTTGGTTGAATCACTTGCTGTATGAGGATGAAGGACCTTACTTTTCCCAGCCTCCATTTCCTTATCTATAAAATGGGAATAATGAAAGTGATCTCATTGTGGGGATTATATAAGATTGCAAATACCAGGGCCCTGCCCAGTGTCTGGTTTATTTTACGTATTAAATTCATTCTTCTTACCCTCTCTACTTTCTTTCTCCCTGGAATTATTTGGGACAAGTGGCTTTTCACTTTTCTGACTTCCCATCTTTCTTGAACTGTGTTTCTCGCAAAAGTCTCTGGTCCTGGAACAGGAAGTACCTCTGAAGGTTACTGCCCAGAAGAAACACAAAGTCAGCCACAAATTTAAGCCACATGCACAACTTAAAATTGTTTTGGTAGCCACATTTGAAAAGTAAATATAAAGAGCCGAAATTAATCAAGCCATTTATTCAAATATATTTTTAAAGTCTATTTTATTTAACCCAGTATATCCAAAATATTATCATTTCAATACACAATCAATATTTTTAGGTATTAATTAGATATTTCATATTTCTTTTTCTTGTTGTTTGTAACATCTTTGATACCTGATGCGCATTTTTACATGTATAGCACCTCTCAATTTACACTGGCCACATTTCAGGTGTGGTTCAAGGCTTCTCTGTTGGATAACAAAGGTCTAGACTTTGAGACTTAAGCTTCTAAGAGGTGTGCAGACGCTTCAAATGGGGCCATCAGCCAAGGGCTTAGGAGTGTTGCTTGGAAACATCATTTCAGGTGCAAAGCACACGTGAATTTTGATGGTTTGCATAACAAATGGAAATAACAAATGCAAATCCCCACTTGTAAATACATAAATAAATGTAAATAAATGCATTTTAAAAAGCTCTAGAGTGTGGCTCAGGAACTTTGAGTGGCTCATCTTCTTTCTTTCCCTCCCACACAAGATATCTACCCCCAAACCCCCAGGTGACCAAGCTGCCTTACTTTTCTACTATGAAGGTCACGTGGGGACAGGAGGTACAGAGACTTCATTTCTACACTTGTTGTCTGATATACATCTCCATCTTTCTCTGTTCAAACCTATATTCTGGAGTAACCACCACTTTGCAATATGTTCCTTCTGCCCTTGACCTAGCTCAAAGTATGACAGTTCTATTCTCCCTGTTGCTCTGGAGTCATCTTCAATTTTCATCTCCCACACATGACACATAAAACATCATCAAATCTCACACTCAGAAAGTACCTAGAATCTAACCACCCTAAGCACTTCTCATTATCTCTGCTATCACTTTGGGGTGAACCACTAATACCTAAATTAGTACAACAGCCTTTTAACTGATAGTCTTGCTTCTTCCTTTGCTACCCATAGAACCGCTGAAATTATTCTTCTTTAAAATGCAACATAGGGAGGCCTGGGTGGCACACTGGTTGGGCATTTGCTTTCATGCCCAGGGTGTGATCCTGGAGTCCTGGGATCCAGTCCCACATCAGGGCTTCCTGCAGGGACCCTGCTTCTCCCTCTGCCTGTGTCCCTGCCTCTCTCTATGTGTCTCTCATGAGTAAATAAATAAAATCTTTAATAAAAAAATGCAGGCATATATCAGCAAGTCAAAAACAGGTATTTTCAGTGACAATTAAAAAGATGTAAAAATAAACACCACTTAGGAATGACTCTAGACAAAATGTTAACTATTTTATAAAGAAAATTATAAAATTTTGTGTAAATATTTTAAACAACATCTAAATAAATGAGGATACAAACCATGTTCATGAATTAGAGGAGTCATTTTCATAAACATATTATTATATCTCTCCAAATTGTATTTTCAATCAAACTTGAATATAGCTTTTTTGTAGAATCTAATAAAACTGTTCCTAAAATCCATACGAAAGAAGAGTGTACCAAGAATGTCGAGATAGAATGGAAGAAGAAAAAAAATAGAGACTCTTTTCAGAGATCAAAATTTGTTATAAGCCTAGAATTAATCATATAATAGAGTACTGGCAAAGGGATAAACAAATGAACAGAATAAAGAGCCCAGAAACATGACAACTTGTCTTAAACAGAGCTGGTGTAGATCAGTGGCTGAAGAATGGCCTTTTTAATTAATAGACTTAAGATTCTTGGCGATCCATATGGAAAGACAAAATTAAATGAAATGTTACCCTTTATCTCACACCACAGAGAGAAATCATTTTTAGATGCACCAAAATACTTAAATGTGAAAGGCAAAATTGCAAAAGAAAATAATAATGCAAAAGAATAATTTTATGACTTCATAATGGAGGAGAATTTCTTAGATAACACACATATATCCTAAAAGAACATAAAGTTAAATGGAGCTCATTTGAGATTAAGAACTTTGATCATTAACAGAATTTGCAAATAATGTAAGGAGACCAGGAACAAACAAGAGAAAAGTATAAGATACATATATGACAAAGGATTAATATCCAAATATGTATTAAATTATAGAAAATTAGCAGGGTAAAAAAGACAGACGACCCCAACGAGAAATGGACAAAATATTTGAATAAGAAAAGAAATCCAGAATGGCCAATAAGCATATAAAGAAATGCCCAACCTTAGTCATTCAGGAAATGCAAATTAAAAACCTAGGTAGATTTTCACTTTCACTAGATTGGAAAAATTTAAAACCCCAGGACTGTCCAATGATGGTGAAAGACGTGGAGCAACAGAAATTTATACGTATTGCTGATGGCTGGGCAACATTTTGCAATTGGTTGAGAAAGCAATTAGATATCATCCAGTAAGGGTGAAGATTTGTGAACTCTCTGATCTATCAATTCCACTGTCCAGGTTTATACCTTAGGGACTTCTTGCACACATACCTCGGGATACATGCACAAAGGGAGTCCTAGCAGTACTTACAAGCACCGGAGCACCTAACAGTTTATAATAGAAAAACAAACACCCCCCAAAAAAATCCCAAGTGCCCATCAGTATTAACTTGGGGAACTATATTGAGATATATTCATATATCACAGAATACTATACAGCAAGCAGTAAACATGGATGAATGAGAGGTATGTGAAACAAACAGTATGAAGGAATTCCAGAAACATCATTTGGAGCAAATGAAGCAAATCTTTAAAGAATATTTAATTCTTATTTACAAAGTCCAAGAACATGCAAAACTTAATAACTCGAATCTAGATATGATATGAGGTAAAGATAAAATATGAGGTAGAGATCTAAAGATATGAGGTAAAACTAGAAGAAAAGCCACGGAACAATAAGTCCCAAATTCTGGACAGCCATGTTCTCTGACAAGAGAGGGAGAGGCCAAGCCTATGAAGGACCTCAAAGATGCTGATGATTTGAAAAAAAAACTCTTAGGTGATATTTCTTATACCTTATACACTGTTTCTGAATTTTCTTTTCTACCTACTCCCTAAGTCTGGGGGAGTACAGCCCAGGCCCTCACACTGAACAGGATAGCCCTCTCTCAGTTGATGGCGTGGCATCCTTCTCTGGAGGGGACACCCGGCCTGCCCCTTACTGCTCTCTGCCCCCCTACCCTCGGCCTCCACCAGCCCTCATGCGCTTTGCCTTGACATTCTCCATTCCCTCCTCGAGAATGCTTCTCACAAACCACGGGGCTCAGACTCTCCCTTCCTTCAGCTCTTCACCCAGAAGGCGAACACATTCCCAGACTCCCGAGCCCCTACTCCTAACCCCCTGTTCTTCACCCCACTTCAGCCTACTGCACCAGGTACCACTGGCCCTCTTCACTGGCCCTGATGCCTGGCAGGAAGTGGCTCTCCGTATGTATTTCTTGAAGAATTAAATGGACGATTTTGCAGAAAATCAGGTCAACAACGAAATGTCCTTGAAAAGAGTAATACCTAAAATCCCGAATCATTGGACTAGCTCCTCACCACTTCAGAGAAGCTGGGACTAAGGATTGATTTGGTGTTCTTTAAGGTAGGATTTCAGGAGAGAAAAGCAAATTCTCTGTGATCCATGTGGTCCTGCTTATTCAGAAAATGTTGGCATTTCTAACATGGGATGTGGTCATTCATATGAGGAAAAGGAGGCCCAGAGGTATCTACTTCTCAGACCCCCAGGGAGGGACCCCCAGACCAGGACAAAGCTAGCTCTCTTGGTGACCGGGCTGAAGCAGTCCACACACTGCTCAGCACCTTTCAGAGGCCTGTGTGGGGCTGGGCAAAAGAGGCTCACAGTCGGCCTCCACCTCCATCCCTGGGTATTAGCCCACACAGGCTCACGTCTAGCCTCTCCCAGGTGTAGCAAGCAGGTCACCTTCCTTTGCAGAACTGTGAGAAAGGGCTTGACCTGAGGTAGGGAGATGAGGAATTGAGCTGGAGCCCAGCCCAACTCGGCAAACTCCGATGGTGACAGACACCTCAGCAGATCCAGGCATTCGAGTGGCCTTGAACACCTACACCTCCCACCAGGCACACACTTCCTGCTCATCAGCCCACCTCCTCTCCCACATCCACAAACCCAGATCAGGCACTGGTGGTCCCATGTGCTCCCATGCTCAGCTTTCCAGGAGGTGGCCAGTAGGCCCCACTCTGACAGACAGGACCTCCATGCCCACCTATGGCCTGGTGTGGCCTGGCCAAGAACAAGGTGACATACCCAGTGGTGTGGTGTTCAGGGCCTGCAGACGTCAGGTGGCATGGGTGCCGCCATACCCAGCCATTGCCCCTCAGGCCTGGGGGAAGAGGACTCAGCCAGCATTGTTAGTCTCCAGCAACGTTTCACTATGAATCACTTGAGCTGTGTTTCTGCGCATTTCCTGGAGAAAGCAGAAGTGGAGAGTCAGCTTGCTTCTGCCTTTTACCCAGACATCAACAGAACTGCCTGAGTTCTGGTGATTGACTTGGGCCCTGAAGAAAGGCCACTTAGGGCAGTATGCTCAGTGGTCAAGCAGTGCTAGCTGGGGCCAAGGACAAAGAGGAAAAGCTAGTGAATAGTGGACACAGAATTTAGCCCTGTGCTATCCAGTTGGACTTCTGCTTTTTCCTAGGTCCTACCTATCTTCTCTGAGCCTCTGGTAAAATACAGATAACAGCAGTGTTTAGGTGAATTTAGTTAGAGATGTGTTGAAAGTCCATCCGTGGACACTGCATGGGTTCACGAGCCTCCTCTCTCTCTCAGGCCCAAAGAGAGCTTCTCTTGGATTCCTTCCTCCTCCATCCTCAGACCTAAGTTATTCCAAGAGAGTCCTCCAAGGTTAGATGGCCAGCTGTGGGTAACATTGAAGTCATGATTAAATAATAAGATAAAGTTCTCTGAAGAAACATCATAATCCTCTTTCCTTCAGGTATATTGGGCTGAATAATTTCCTATACCTATCCATAATGTCATCCATGTAGCATCAGCCAGCATGTCCATGCAAACACAATATCTCCCTGTGCCACACGAGCAAGAGCAGTGGTTAGTGTGAATGCCTGATCCTTAAAAGCTAGCTAATCACCTGTTCCTAGTTCACAATCAACTGATCATTTATAAGTAACTATAAATGAGGAGAAACATCCTTCATTATGGGAGGCAAAAAGGCTCTGAGATGGGTACAAAAATGAAAACACAGTTGTAATGAAACTCAACTCTTGCCAGGGCAAACTTTCCAGTAGACAGCAGCCAAAATGGGAGACTCTCCAGCTTAGGAGCTAGGCCACATGCTCCTGACCCCAGGCCCATTCCTCAGTAGGAGGCAGAAGTACCAGCATTCTTACTTAAGCTTTCATTTCTCGTCCACTGTCCATGGATACAAAGGAAGCTACCCTGGAAGCTGGAAGCCTGGAAGCACAGGAGAGCACCTAGGGTCACCCTAAGACATGCAAGAGTGTATATAACAGCACAAGAATCACCTTGTCAGGCCGGAATGAGTTCCAATTTTTTTAAAGAAACAAAATCTCTGGTTATACTATTTCCAAGATCCAGGATACCATATAGTGTGCACCACTGTGGGAAAAGAAATGTTAATTTTCTTGGCAGCTGGGACAAGACTCTTCTCCCAGGGAGACCTGCTTTTCTTGACTGAGGAGGATAGGTAATTAGAGGCTGGGCTCCTGGGTTGAAAATCTCAGTTGATATTTTCACTCCTGTACTAAGAAAGTTACATCTTTACATCATTTCTTATTTGTGGGCCAGAACTATCATTTTGCCATAAGGAACAAATCAAGTAATACTTGCAAGTGGATTTTTAAACACTAGAAAGAGCTATACAAGTACTGGCTGTTATTATTCAGAAACTTGCCTGTACTCAGACACTGAAGCAGCCAGAGAACTATGAACTGCTCACGTAGGTATGTATTTTTGTTGAAGAGAAATCTGAGATTCTGTGATTTTTTTTAATGTCCAAAAATAGCAATTATACTTCTGCTTCCATTTATGACAATGTAACTGTTACAGAACATATCCTCCCACTGAAAGTAACTCTAAGTAAATAAGACAACTGTTCCCCTGCAATGAATAGCATGCAGCAGAAGACTACAGTCCTTGAGATAAGAATAACACAATGAATGGGTGGTGCCCTGGCTTTCTTCTCATGACTACTTCCTGACAAGGTGCAGGCAAGTGGAGGCCCAGGGGCAATAACCTCCCGGAACTAAAAATATGTAAGATGGAATGGGCTGGAATGTTCAGGGCAGAGTCCTGGGAAGAATGTGTTTTGTAGGAACTCATCCTGTCTGTCCTTGGCCAGGGGTTACCTGTGCATGCACAGGGTAAGACTCCGACAGACCTAGAGCACCTGTCCCACGGCTGAGAACTGAATGGAAGTAACAGACACTGGGCAGTGTGAGGAAGCCTAGAGTTACAACCCATTCAGATTGGAAAGACCTCACCAAGCATGTTGAGAATTCATCTTACACTCCAGAAAGCCCACACAGAGGATTAAGAATTGCACCCTAGAATAGCACCCATGAACTAGGAATAAGTTCAAAATGGAAATAGAAAAGCTCCTAACTCTAGGAAAGGAACAGGGGGTAGTGGAAGGGGAGGTGGGCAGGGGGATGGGGTGATTGGGTGACAGGCACTGAGGAGGGGACTTGACAGGATGAGCACTGGGTGTTGGCAAATTGAACTCTAATAAAAATATATACATATAAACGAAAAGAAAAAAGAAAAGCCCTAACAAATAATAAAAGCAAACCTGGCAGAAAACAAAGGAGATGCCAGTAGTTAAACTGCCAACCACAACAAAACTCATCATCCCTTCATGAAAGAAAACATAACACAGCATCCCTTCAATGTAACATCTACACTCTCCAGTATACAACTAAAATTAGTGGAAATCTGGAGAAAAAGAAAAAGTTGACCTATAACAAGAAAGATAACTGTCAATAGAAACAGATCCCAAGATGAACCTCATGTTGGAAGTATCACCCAAGGACTTTAAAGCAACTATTAGGAATATCTTCAAGGACTTAAAAGAAAGGATAGTCATAATAACTGCAAGGTAGGAAATTTCAGCAAGTAAATGGAATATATAAGAGGATTGGAATGTAGAATATCCAATGGGAAAAAGACAGTCTCTTCCACAAGTGGTGCTGGGGAAATCTGGCCAGCTACATGTAAAAGAATGAAACTGAACCACTTTCTTACACCATACACAAAATTAAATTCAACGTAGATTAAAGACCTAATGTGAGACCTAAAATCATAAAAATCCTCAAAGAGAGCACAAGCAGTAAAGTCTCTGACACCAGCCATAGCAACATTTTTCTAGATATGTCTCTTGAGGCAAGGGAAATAAATAAACTATTGGGACTGCTTAAAAATTAAAAGGTTCTACACAGCAAAGAAATAATCAACAAAGCTAGAAGGCAGCCTACTGAATGTAAGGAGATATTTGTAGGGGATCCCTGGGTGGCTCAGCAGTTTGGCGCCTGCCTTCGGCCCAGGGCATGATCCTGGGGTCCCGGGATCAAGTCCTGCATCAGGCTCCCTGCATGGAGTCTGCTTCTCCCTCTGCCTATGCCTCTGTCTCTTTCCCAATCTGTGTCTCTCATGAATAATTAAATAAAACTTTTAAAAAAATAAGGAAAAAAATAAAAAAGGAGATATTTGCAAATGTCATATCCAATAAAGAGTTACTACTCAAAATAGATTAAGAACTTATACAAATCAACACCCCAAAACCAAACAATCCAATTTATTTATTTTTTTGAAAGATTTTATTTATTTATTCATGAAAGACACAGAGAGAGGCAGAGACATGGGCCAGGGGAAGGCAGGCTCCCTGCAGGGAGTCCAATGTGGGACTCAATCCTAAGACTCCAGGATTATGACCTGAACCAAAGGCAGATGCTCAACTACTGAGCCCACCAGATGCCCTAATAAATAATCCAATTTAAAAATGGGCAGAAGAAATAAACAGACATTTCTCCAAAGAAGATATCCTGATCGCTAACAGACACATGAAAAGATGCTCAATATCTTTCATCATCAGGGAAATGCATAACAAAACTCCAATGAGATCTCACCTCACACCTGTCAGAATAGTCAAAAACACAAGAAACAACAGATGTTGGTGAAGATGTGGAAAAAGGGGAAACCTCTTGCACTGTAGGTGGGAATGCAAACTCGTATAGCCACTGTGGAAAACAGTATGGAGGTTCCTCAAAAAGTTAAAAACAGACCCTGGATCCAGTAATCATGCTACTAAGTATTTACCCCCAAAATACAAAAAACACTAATGTAAAGGGATACATGCACCCTTATGTTTATAGCAACTTTATTTTCAATAACCAAATTTTGGAAGCAGCCCAAGTGTTCATCAATAGATGAATAGATAAGGAAGATGTGGTATATGTACACAATGGAATGTTACTCAGCCATAACAAAGAATGAAATCTTGCCATTTGCAATGACATGGATGGCACTAGAGAGTATAATGCTAAGTGAAATAAGCAGTCAGAGAAACTCACCATATGATTTCACTCATATGTGGAATTTAAGAAACAAAACAAACAAGCAAAGAAAAAAGAAAGGGAGAGAGAGAGGCAAACCAAGAAACAGACTTCACTATAGAGAACAAACCAATAGTTACCAGAGGGGAGAGGGGTGGGGCACTGGACCGAATAGGTAATGGGAATTAAGGAGTGCACTTGTGATGAGCACTGGGAGATGTATGGAAGTGTTGAATCACTATATTGTATACCCGAAACTAATATAACATTGTATGTGTTAAATAATGAAATTAGATAAGAGAAGGATAAAAAATGTAAATTTAGAACCAGAAAGTATATTTGAAATGAAAATTTTACTGATGGCCAACAGCAGAATGATGACTACAAAAGAAAAAATAATAATGAAACTGAAGACCAATCAACAGAAATTTTTCAGTCTGAAAGACTGAGAAGAAAAGATTGAAGAAAAATAAACATGCACTCAGTTGCCTTTGGGACAATATTAAATGGCATAATATATGTGTAATTGAAGTCTCAGAAGGAAAGAAGAGAGTTAAAAAAATGTTTCAAATTTCCAAAGTTTGTTCAAAAGTAGCAAATTGCAGAGACAATAAGCTTAGTAAGCCCCAAGCACAACAAAACCAAAAGAAAAACACACTTAGGTCATCAAACTCCTAATGTTGAAAAACAAATGTTACCTTGAAAACAGAGAAAGGCAATATTATATACAGGGGAACAAAAACACAACTTTAGCAGATGTTTTTTCAGAAAAAAATGGAAGTCCTAAGACAATGGAAAAATCTCTCTAGCATGTTAAAAGAAAGAAACATAAAGTGTTAATGTATAACTCTTTAGTCAATGAAATCCTTGAAAATGAGAATTGTTTTCAGATTAATGACAGCTGAAATCATTCATCACGTGAAGACTTGTACTACAAGAAATTCTAAATTTTGAAACTGAAAGGAAAAGATACCAGATGGAAATGTGAATCTACAGAAAGAAGGGAAGAGCACTGTAATGGCAAATATAATCAAACTAGTTACTGTTTCTTGTTTTATTTTTTTTTTAAGACTAGAACTGTTTAAAACAAACAAACAAACAAAAAAGCAACATTGTACTTTGGAATTTATGACAACAATCCCAGGGAAGATGAGGGAGTAAATGGAAACACACTGTTGCAAGCTTCTCACATTTTACAGGAAATAGCATTTTATTAACTCTTCATAATAAAATTAAGATAAATTAAGGATCATATTTTATTTAGAGCTTTGTGAACAAAGATACCAAGAAAGTCTACATTCAGTTCCAATCAGTAAACACACTGAGCATCTATTCTGTGCCAGATTAGAGCTGGACTCTGGAGAAACAAAGCTTTGTTAAGGTTATTTCCTACAATACTTACTCAAGTGGGAAGGTAGTTCTCCCTCAGATGCTGATTAAGGACCACAAGCTACTTTATCCTTTAAAGTCTTGCTGTCATCTGCATCCTATCAGCAAACCAGGAAAGCAAATGGACAAAACACATCTTTGCTCACAAAAGCCCAGCCTGTGAGTAGCACGCATCACTTTGTCTCACATTCCATTGTGATAGCATGGCCATACCTAAAGCAAGGAAGGCTGGAAAGTGCAGTTCAGCCATGTGCCAGCCTTAATCCTATTATTAGGATTGAATGCATTTTGGTAGTCTCGATCATACTCTCTTCAGAGAGCTTAGATCTACACTTAGGAAAATAAGCAAAAAAGTTGATAATATTTTCCTGATGTTTAAAATAAATCATATTAATTTTACACATGATGCAAAAAAGTATAAAGAATACAGAATGAAATTAAAATCATTAATATCCTAAATACCCTAAACAACTAAGCAATAAGCCATGTGAGAATAACATCTCATCTTTTTCTGTGTTTACCAAAATATATTTCTTTGGTCTTCATTTTTTTCTTAACAAATGTAAAAACATGCCATAAATTCTGCTTTATAACACTTTCCCATTTCATTATTACAATGTATTTCTTATACCAACTTGAAATCAAGAGAAGGAAGACTGTTTACATAGCAGTGGGACTTTTTTTTTAAACCTGAAGAGAAAGCAATTTCCTTGAATTTTCACGTTCCCTGTGAGGATTATGATAAACTCCAGAAAAAGAAAGGGAATCCAACCAGCAGATTGTACTTCTTGGAGATGGAGGATGAGAATATTGGTGCAAGTAAGAAATAATTCTGCAAGACACCTGGAGCCTGCAGGAGTTGTGGTAGATGCTGATGGTGACAGGAGGAGACTTGGAGAATGATAGGGCATCATAAGACTACAAATGATCAGATACTTCTTTTAGTTTTCAAAATAGCTGGAGGGTAGAATTTACCATGCCACGTTGGTTGTATTGACATCACACTCAAGAGAAGCTCATTGAGAAGATAAAGAAGAATCAGAAGCTATTATTCAGTCAAACTTAAGCCATTCAACCTACTTCAAACAGCATAATGATTTTCCAGGACCAGGTCTTAAACTGAGTTCTGCAGGCACAAATGATAGAAGAATGCCTTCCTTGAGAAGTGTTAAACCCAAGAACAGGTCCTTTAGGCTAAGCTCATTTCTCTTTGGTGATTGAGAAGGTACAGGCATAACTAAGCATGTGAGCTTCAGTGAGGCACCGGACAAAGCCTCTCTTGATTTACATTCATTGTAAATTCTTGATTTACATTACATTGATGATTTACAAAACCTCTCTTGATTTCATTTATCCCTCGCCATCTCTTCGACACCACCGTCGAAGCATGCCACGTCGAAGCATGCCACTATGCTTGACACCTAGGGTGATAAGATCCAGTCTGTCTTTGGGAAATTCATGGACAATCACACATCCCATGCACAGCTACACACTTGTCATACCAAAACGGCTTCATTTTAGGGAAGTAGGAATAAACAGCCAAAGCTTCAGTGTAACTCTGAGTGTCTTTATGCCTTCCCACCACTGATGTGGCACTGGTGGAAATGAGGTCCTCTCTAAAGAGGCTCCACTTTTAGGGGAGATAGTCATAGGGTAGCTCTATTTTTAACTTTTTGAGGAACTTCCACACCCTATGACTCAGCACTTGCAGTACTAGGTATTTACCCCAAAGACACAAATGTAGTGATCTAAAGGAGCACCTGCACTCTAATGTTTATAGCAACCATGTCCACAATAGCCAAAATATGTTAAGAAAACAAAACAAAACAAAAAAACCCAAAATATGTAAAGAGCCCGGATGTCCATAGACAGATGAATGGATAAAGAAGGTGTGATATATATAATGGAATATTACTCAGCCATCAAAAAATGAAATCTTGCCATTTCCAATGATGTGGATGGAACTAGAGGGTATTATCTTAAGTGAATAAATCAATCATAGAAAAAAAATTACCATATGATCTCACTCATATGTGGAATTTAAGAAATAAAACAGAGGAGCATAGAGGAAGGGAGAGAAAAATAAAACAAGACAAAATCAGAGAAGGAGACAAACCATAACAGACTCTTAACTCTAGGAAACAAAGTGAGGGTTGCTGGAGGGGAGGAGGGTGAAAAGATGGGGTTACTGGGTGACTAAAGAAGGTATGTAATATAGTGAGCACGGGGTGTTATATAAAACTGATGAACTACTGACCCCTGCCCCTGAAACTAATAATACACTATATGTTAATTAATTGCATTTAAATAAAATAAAAATTAAAAAATAAAGAAATGCTACTGGAACAACATGGGTATCCATGACAAAAATAAATTAATCTTGACTCTTATCTCACACCATATGCAAAAAAGAAAAAACAAAGAAAGATAAAAAGGAAAAAAAAAGCCCAAAACAAAACAAACAAATAAAACATAAGGTGTTTCTTAGACTGAAAGAGTTAAAGGAGGGATCCCTGGGTGGCGCAGCGGTTTGGCGCCTGCCTTTGGCCCGGGGCGCGATCCTGGAGACCTGGGATCGAATCCCACGTCAGGCTCCCGGTGCATGGGGCCTGCTTCTCCCTCTGCCTGTGTCTCTGCCTCTCTCTCTCTCTCTCTCTCTCTCTGACTATCATAAATAAATAAAAAATAAATGAAAGAGTTAAAGGAGCATTATAAATGCTCCTAAGAGAAAGCATTAAAAAATATCTATGGAACCTGAGAGGAGGAAAAGGCTTTTGGATAGGCATTGTTAGACAATGAAAAGGCAAGAAACGGGCTGGGATTATAATCGCAAAGCATGTATCTGATCAAGGAAGTAACCAGAACACATAAAGAACTCCTTCAAATCAATAATTAAAAGATTTACAACCCAAGAAAAATGTACAAAAGACTTAGATACAAAAAAAATAAAATATAAGATATATACCTATATGCATATATGAACATGAGTATATATACACACCCAAATATACACAAATCGCCAAAAGGTACATGGAAAAGTTCTTGAAATGATTACTTATCAGGTAAGTAGAAACTTACCTGAGGCCAAGAAAATTAAGGCCATTTCACCTCAAGTTTAGCATTAGCACAAGTACAGCCATCGTAGGCCCCTGTGAATAAGAGCTGAACTTTACAGGAAAAACTGCAGAATGTCCTCGGCAGGGAATCCCATATCAGAAAGACAACAGAGCTCAGAGAATGCCATATGAAATCTAAAGAAACTCCCCCACCCTTTCCCCCATATTGGAATGGGAAAAAAATTCCTCCACCCCTTCTGAAAATCCCCTAGACCAGCCCATAAAATGCCCAGCTGTAATCCACTTCGGAGTCCAAGCCCCTGCTCTGCTGTGTGGAGTATACTTGGACCCAAGCTCGAGCTTGTAAATAAACCCTCAAGTACTTGCATCGGTGTCGGCTCCTCAGTGGTTTCTCACATTCGCAACAGAAACTAAACTCACAGTGAGATGGCTGTAGTGGGTGTGCACCCATTACAAAGACTAAAAAAGACTATTAACATCAAGTAGTGAGGATTTGGAGCAACTGGAATGCTCCTGCATTGCTGGTAGGAATGTATAATGATACCACTACTTTCCTAAATAGTTTAGCAGTTTTTTATAAAGTTACACATATACTTATGTGACTCAGGAATACATTCCTACCTATTTACCCAAAATAAATAAAAACACATGTCCACACAAAGATGACTTGTGAATGAATATTCATAACAACTTTATTTATAATAGCTAAAAACCAGAAACAACCCAAATGTCCACTAACTGGGTAATGAATAAGCAAATCATGATACATTTTACATAATAGAATACTACTTAGCAATAAAAAGACCCTACTATCAATAGACCCTTCAACATGAATGAATCTCACAGACATTAGTGACTGAATGAAGCTACACACAAAAAGTGCATTCTGTGATTCTATTTATATGAAAAATAACCTATGGTAAAAAAAAAAAAAAAAAAATATATATATATATATATATATATATATATATATATATATCAGAATAGTGGTTGCCTCTGGAAGGAAGTATGGAATAGGAGGCACAGAGGATTTCCTGAAATGATGGAAATATTTTATGTTTTGATAGAGGTATGGGTTACATACACAAATGGAGTGATTTTTTTAATCATGCCTTTCAATATACATAAAACTTTAGATTAAAAAACAATTAAATAAGTAGGGGAAAAGATATAAATAAACCAAAGATGGCAAAATGCTAATCAAGGTTGAAGTTGAACCATGGGTACATGGGTTCATTATATATAGTTACATTTACTTTATGTATATTAAAGTATTTTCTGTAATGAAACATTTTTTAGAAGAGAAAGAAAGACAGGAAGAAGGGAATTCTAAGTATGCCACAAATCAAAACATGCTCTAAATCTCCCATCATGGAAACAGTGTTCTCAGGGGTAAATAGAGGGAAAAATAGAACCAAAGATCAGAAATGAGCTCAAACACACATGCAAATTTTTAAAAAGATTTCATTTACTTATTTGGGAAGGAGGAGGCATGAGTGGGGGAAACGGCAGACAGAGGGAGAGGGAGAAGCAGACTCCCTACTGAGCAAGGATCCTGATATGGGGCTTGATCCCAGGACCCTGAGATCATGACCCAAGCTGAAGGCAGATGCTTAATCAACTGAGCCACCCAGGTGCCCCCACATGTGTCAATTTACTTCGCACATTAGTGGGAAAAGATTAGTAAAAACAATTAGTAAGTGGTATAAGACAACTAGATAGAAATATAAGAAAAAATAAAATTAGATCATTTCTTGCAACTCATTAAAAGCCAAATGAATCCATTGTTTACATGAAAAAAAAAATTAAATGCCAAAGGAAAAAATGAAAAGGATTCAAGAAGAATGTGGTAGGTGCTGGGGGGACATCGTTCTGGAGAGGTGACCAGGAAGCAGGTCAGGAAGCAGCCCCAGGAGATGGCAGGCTCAAAGCCAGGGACCCAAACCTCGAGAGAGAGCCCAAGGAGGGGCCAACGTGAAGATCTAAGGTTCCAGGAGCAGACACCCTGAGCAGTGGGGTGAGGGGTCACAGAGGCTGCTTGCAGGCCTGGGGAAACCAAGAGAAACCAAAGTAAAACATGCAGTTCATTTCAACAGTGCCCGGGGTTATGCCATGGAAGGGATGAACTGCCTTCCGGTCATTGCAGCAGGTTGACCACAGCTGTAGCAGCTGTATTGGGGGTAGGGAGGAAGGAAGGGAAGGCGGTAGAGGAGGAGGGGAGCATCCTGCATTGGTGTGCATCTAGAACAACTATGGCAAGCCCCAACTGAATCTTGGATTCAGAGCTGGCAGCAAAAGGACGGTGTGGCAAGGCCACAAGACAGAGGGGTCTAGACTTCTAGATGATGGTTCTTTCAAAATTCTACCTAATCCAGGAGGGGCTGCTTTTCCATTTCCAAAGGCCCCATTCAACCCTTACTGGCTACAGAGGACTCACCTGAGGGGAGGGCCTGAGAAGAATTTACCCTGGAGCTTCAGGCTCCTTGAAGACAGCCTGCACCACAGAGAGGATGGAAGTGTGGGAGTCAGCTAGCAGAGGGCAAGGAAGCAGAGGGTAGGAAGGCAGAGACATTCAGAGTCCAGGTTCTAGGCCAGGCGGGGCAGGCCGGGCCAGGAAGTCTGGACAGAGCTATGCTCAGCTTTCCCAGGCTGTCACGAGGAAGATGAAGGAGCGGAAGTGGCACTGAAGGGCCTGATATGCACCTGCTGGACCTGACTGTGAAGTAAAGCTAATACCCTGGACAAACACAGAATGAGGACAAGTATACCCTGGTAGTGGTGTCAGGACACAACGCCTTTGATGTCATGGAGGGAGGCTGGGGCAGAGAATGGAGACACAGTTTCTGGAGGCAAGATGTGTCTCCATTGTCCTTAGTGAAGCCTAGAATAGGGTCTGGATGGGAGGTGTGTCCTCAGCATCCACAAGCAGAAGCCTGGGTACCTCTTCCACAAGCCTCACTGGGTAAGCTTTTGGTTGGAGGTACAGAAAGCAAGTGGCCGAAGTGACCAGGAGGGGCTGTTCCTTTTGTACCTGCTTCTCGCTGTCTGTATCATTCCACCTGCTTCCCTGGTCCACAGCATCCACCATGGGACACCGCCATCTGTGGCTCCTAAGCATCCTCTCTCATGGGAGGTCAGCCTCCCAGAGAGAGATGTTCCCAACCCTCACATCTTCATTTGGATCAGTGAACACTGGGACCAGCCAAATGTGGCCTGGGTGGGACCTGGGAAGTGACTGTCATCAGGTCATTTTGGGCCACCATGGGTCAAGTCTCCCAATTAGAACAATCACTGGAGGCTCACCCTGAGCAAACCTGTCTGCAGCCACATGAGGCGCTGGGGGTGGGAGAGGTGTGGGGAAGGCTGTCTCCTCGTGCATCCTTACAGCCTCAGGCCAGATGCCCATGCCCCACAAAGGTTGCCACAAGGCGGCAGGAGACAAAGGTCACTTGAACAGGAGGAGAGAGAAAGGAACACAGGCACTTTGAATGAGGTGCTGCCATGTTTGACCCTGGAGGAGGGGAACCAAAGGCCTGCGAGGCTGGGGTTTTGGGGTCCAAAACCATGAAGTTAGAAGCACTCCCTGGGACCTGCAGAGAGGCAGAGTGGAGCAGAGAGAGCAGAGTGGCCTCACTTCCGTTCTTGGAGGTGTGAGCTCCGTCCAGGTTAGATGCCTCCCTGAAGGGGCCTCCCTCCCAACTCCTGTCAAGATGCACTGAGGTGAAGTAAAGGAAGGAAGCACCTTTATGTCCCCAGGCTGTTCTTTGGGTCCCGCTTCCTTGGTTACAGGGTACAGAGCTCATGGACTGCACAGCCACCCCAGGGGCCCCTGTGCTATGGCACAAGCTCTCCTGGACAGCGGCCTTTGGTGACAGGGGAGCAGCGGAGGCACTGCAGGTGCTGGCCGCGCTTCAGCAGCCACTTGCCAGCTGGCCTGCGGCCCCTGTGGGCTCCACTCAGGCACGGCGGACACGCCCCGCGGAAGAAGGCAGAGCAGATCTGCGTGAGCTCTGAGCACTGAGCGTCAGCCAGGAGCGGGGCTGCCACAGGTCCCATCCGAGGCCCTGGGCCCCTGTGCTGAGGAAGGAGGCTGCAGGACCCTGACACCCTCCTTCTCGACAGCCCCATTCTCAGCAGCCAGGGGACCTCTCAGAGGAAGGGCCTGGCCACGTGTTGCTTGAGGCGGGTGGGGGTGGGGGTGGGGGGCAGGCAGGGAAAGGTGATCTAGGGCACTTCGTTTAACTGCACTGAGACTGTTCCCTCATCTGAAAATGAAGAAAGCACAGTTCCTTATCGATTTTGCTTGAATGAGAATTAAATAGAGTAAATGTGTAAACCAGCAGGTCAGGGCACTCCCATCTTCTCAAAAGTCCTGCCTGGGAGCATTTTGTGGGGGAGGCCCACACTGATAATGGTTTAACTATCTTAATCCTTTGCTGCAAAGAACAGGACCGTGCCAACGTAAGCCATTAACCTGTAGGACCCTGAGTGGGGTGTCTAAGTCCCCTGAGACTCCCTTTCCAGACACAAAAATTTAGGGTAATGGGATTTCATTAATAAGAATGTACCTGTGACAAAGTACGATGTTTAACAAGTTGTGAATATTTGTAGTGTAGACAAGCACAAGATGGGACCACTCCCCAATGTAAGGAGAATTCCCCTGGCTGACAGAGGAAGCTAAGGAAAGTGGAAATAGGGATGAAACGTAAATGCAGCCCTTTCAGGGTATTTGCATATGTGGTCGAAAGCAAAATATATTATGAAAAAGATTACTGCAAAATATACGGCGTTCAGAATGAGGAAGCAGAAGTTGCTTTTTTAATACTGATGTGGTTTTTTGTTCACTTATAAAATTATACCTGCCCAGGGAAGGAAAATTCAGCTTATAAAAACATAAAGATTAGCTTCTCTTTTGCCTGTGGTCATTTTTACCTTTGCCCAAATAATCATTAAGAGTGATTTCTAGTAGATCTTCTCATGGTTGCCATTAGAACTTTAATGCTTCTATTTCAGGGTTAATTTTATACAGTACCTTTAGATCTTCAGAAATGAAAAACAAGAAAATTAGCCACCTTCCTTTATATTCATCCTCCTCTCTCATACTCCTTCTTGACTTGTACTCATACTTTTATTTTATTCTTCTACATGTTGTCTTTCCAACCTTGTTCATCATATTCTCCTATTGCTTCCTGGCAGTTGCTTTTATGACTCAAAATACATTCCTCAGCCATTAGAAACGACAAATACCCACCATTTGCTTCAACATGGATAGAACTGGAGGGTATTATGCTGAGTGAAGTAAGGCAATCAGAGAAGGACAAACATATGGTTTCATTCATTCAGGGAATATAAGAAATAGTGAAAGGGATTAAAGGGGAAAGGAGAGAAAATGAGTGGGAAATATCAGAGAGGGTGACAGAACATGAGAGACTCCTTTTTTTTTTTAAGATTTTATTTATTTCTTCATGAGAGACACAGAGAGAGAGAGAGAGAGAGATGCAGAGACACAGGTAGAGGGAGAAGCAGGATCCGTGCAGGGGGCCCGACGTGGGACTCGATCCTGGGTCTCCAGGATCACACCTGGGCTGAAGGTGCGCTAAACCACTGAGCCACCTGGCTGCCCCCATGAGAGACTCCTAACTCTGGGAAAGGAACAAGGGGTAGTGGAAGGGGAGGTGGGCAGGGGGATGGGGTGACTGGGTGAAGGGCACTGAGGGCACACTTGAGGGGATGAGCACTGGGTGTTATACTATATGTTGGCAAATCGAACTCCAATAAAAAAATACATACAAAAAAAGTACATTCACTTTTTGATTACTAAATTAAGATAGATACAATGAAAGATAAAGATACTGTAAAAGAAAAGATACTAATCTGGTTATTCTTCCTCTCTCAGTCCCTTATTTATGTTTCTTATATTATTGTTTTCATGTTATTGTGGCTTAAAATCTTTCTGTTAGCTAACTACCAGTTACTTACGTGCTTTGTCAATAGGATGGCCCTAAAAACTCGAAAACTAATAAAAAGCATTGACAGTAGTGCAGTTTCACACAATATTCACTGGAGAATCAAGAAACATGACTGACCCAGAGAGAGTAATTTTCTTTTGAGTCATTAAAACCTTAAAAGAGTAATTTTCTCTTGAGTCATTAAAACCTTAAAGTCAAAATATATAAAACTCATCCTTAAATATATTAAAGCAAAGATAATATATACTCAAAATCTACTCATTTCATTAAACTTTGCTTTTTTGCTGCTGAGGTTATTATGTCTGCTGACGGGAAGACACCGCACAGTGATGTGCTACCACACACTTGCCAACTCATGTTGGTATCTTAAAATGGACGATGGTAGAGGAATTTACACCATAGAAACTGGAAAATACTGCAGACAAGGCCTTGATTTGTTGTTTTGTGGATTAGACTTAAGAAAGGGGTGGGGAGGGATGCCTGGGTGGCTCAGCGGTTGGGCGGCTGCCTTCCGCTCAGGGCATGATCCCAAGGTCCTGGGATTGAGTCCACATCAGGCTCCCTGAGGGGAACCTGCTTCTCCCCCTGCCTGTGTTTCTGCCTCTCTCTGTGTCTCTCATGAATAAATAGATAAATCTTTTTTTAAAAAAAAGAAAGGGTGGGAAAATTGTTAATAATGCAGGTTAAATTTAAATTGGTCCATGTCTATAGCCATTACATTGTGAAGAGCATACAAAATTGAGGAAATAGTTTTATAGGGTTCAAAAACAATTATCCATTTTGACAAAGTCACTCAAGCCGTTGATAACTGAGGAAAGTTCTGACATATGCAGTGCTAAAGGTGAAAATGGTTTCAATTAATAAATATCATCCGAGAAAGAGTTTAGCAGTAAATTACATATCAGACTTAACGACCATACATTACTGGGTAAAACACTGTGGATCAGGGCGCAACTCCATTTGTCACATCATGGTGAAACTGACACTCTGGTTTGGCTACAGATTCAAAAATTTGGTGAAAAGTCATAACAGCGTTTTTTGTTTTTTTTTTTCATAACAGCCTTCTGTAAGAATTAATTGGCTAAACGGAATTTGCAATCGAGAATTACGTGCTTTATTATTAATTGTAAGTTGTGTGCTGCTACACATACTTCATATCAGTAAAATTTATTAAAAACACTGAAATAGGTAGATAAATACATGGATGGATAGATAGATAGATAGATAGATAGATAGACAGACAGACAGACATATTTTTGAGAGCTGGTTGTTAAGGATTTACCAGCACACTGCTGTTTCACAGGATTGCTGATCTAACCATCATATCACATAAGAAATTAGGAGACTATGGAAAGGTCTCCTCCTCCCATGTTCCAAGGCCAGTGTGGTCCCACCACAAGTATAACCAGGACTTGGTACTAAGGATGGGGAAGGAAGTGCTGGAAAAGTAGCAGGGCTAATAAGGCAGCTCACTCCTGTGTGCCTGCACCCACACTTCTAAAAAGCGGCTGCTAATCCCTCCCCCCAGGCTGGGAGACTCCATGAATACCATGGTTGTGCCAATATACAGGCCCAGAGGCAATACTTGCCCCTTAAGAGAGATGCCCCCTCCCTACCACCAGGTACCAGCAGGATCTGTGGCTCAAACCTGGCCACTGGCTGCTGGGCTTGCCTTGAGACCCTGGGAAGTTGCCAGCACTGGAGCTGTTGCAGGAGCTGACCTGGTTCTGATGCAAGGAGAAGCAGGGAGGCGAGGCCACTTCTGCTTTCTATTCACACCCACCGATGTATCTGCCCTGGGAGCACATTTGAATTCTTAAACCTCAGCCACAGATTCACTTCAAGTTTTGAGGGAAACTTTACGGGCAGTTTCATTATAAGTCAAATGGCTAAGTCCTCTGCAGAAGTACCACTCTGTGTTTCCTGGGAACTATGAAATATAGGAATGATCGATCACTCTAAATACGAGTAGATATGACAATCATTCATGGAGATCAACTGTCTTTTCCTTCCAGAGGTTTCTTGTAGGAAACCCTAAACTTAAAGCATCTTATTTACTGTCTGTGAATCTATCCTAAGGAAATAACCCGATGTACAGAAAAGGCTTTTCATATATCTGCCTCAAATTCTTTTTTAAATAATGTAATGATGTGTGAACATAAATAAATGTAAGGGCAAAGTAAACCTTTATGCAGAAAAGTGCTCTCTGCTTGTTGGAAATAATCTGAAGTGTTCTGTTTTAGGGGACTTTAAAATAACATTATATGGTCATTGCTATGCCATTTCAATTATTATTTTTAATGCCTTGAGGAAATGCCTGATTAAAAATGTTAAAAGCCAATAAACAGCATCATGGCTGTGAGCCTCTGCTCTGGATCCTAGAGCCTCAGTTGGGGCCTGCCCCTGTCCCTCATTAGCTGCCTGACTGCAACTCCTTAGGCCTCAGCTTTCTCCTCAGTACAATGAGACCACAGTAATACCCTTTTTTGTAGGCAGTTGTGAAGAAATCAGTGACAGGATCCATAGCACCTGGCACAATGACATCATGTGGAAGTAGCAATGTTACTGCATCTATGGCAAAATCTATCCATATAAAATACAGTCAGGGATTATCACCAACTCCCCCTGGTAGTCACTGCTGCATGGGGCAACCAGGCAAGATGCCTTGTTCTTGCTCCTGCCTTTCTGCAATAGGATTCTCTGTCCTCCCTTGCCCCTTGAGCATCCTACACTTTCCCTACTGCTCATCCATTCTCCACATCACTGTTATAGGTGTATCCTTGCTTTTCTGGTCTGTGAGCTCTTGAGTCAGGGATTCTCTTGTTCCTTTGTGTGGCCCCAGCCCCAAACACAGAACCTGGCAAATAGTAGGTGCTCAACCCATTCAACCACCAGATTTTTCCAAGTTTTGTTGGAGAGTGTTTTAAATAGCTACTGCTGTAAAACAAAACAGAATGGCTTAAAATAACAGCTAGTTGTTCCTTCTCATGATTCTGTGGGACTGGAAGCAGACAGGGCTCAGCTGGGTGGTTCTTCTGCTCCATGCAATGCAGGCTGAGGGCTACCAGCTGCATTCACTTGAGGTCTAGAGGGGCTGGAAGATCCAAGGGGTCTGACTCACATGACTGGTGACTTGGTGCTCCTGGTACCTTCTCTTTCCCACATGGCCTCTCATCACTCACTAGATGCACCAGCCACAAACAACATGGCAGCTGACCCTGTGTGAGAGAGAAAGTGATGCTGGCAGGCTTCTTAGGGGCCATGTGCCCATGGATCACAGCATCATAGCCACCTCTCAATGGGGGAAGGGGTGTGTATATCAGGAGGGGGAATTTAGAAGGACCTCTTTGGGACATCTGATACTTGATGAATAGAAAAAAGGAGGAAAACACAGCTGGTCTGGAGCAGTGTTAGATGAAGTCTCACCATTTCTCTTCAGAGTAGCATTGAGTCTAGGACAGAAGTGCCACAGCAGTCCCCTCCCCAGGAGCAGCCAGCCAGGGGGTCTCCCCACAGGAAGTCCATGTTCTACTTGGCCGTGAGTGACCACAGCCCTCAGCACCCTCTGGGCCCCCAGAGAAGCCTGCCCAGCCTGGTATCCCCATATTCCCTGCTCCCCCTGCACCGGTGTGCTGTCTCCAGTGGGGGATACCAAGGGGAGTAGGGCAGCCTCCATGTCCTCTGACAGCCAGTCTATGCTGGAGGGGAAGGTATGACCCTGGCAGCACATTGCCATGGAGACACAGGCACTCATGTGCCTACATGAGCCCTAACAGAAAGTGTCACGTGGTCCAGGAGAGGAGTACCTGCCTTGGGCACCACAGTAACCCAAACATACACAACACACAGAACAAATTCACACAACATACATCTGTTAAAGAAAACATGGGCACCTCAAGATTCATACAAATTGCGGGCGCAGCATGATCCGTGGCCTTGACCTTAAACATCTGTTCATCGGATCATGCCTGAGTGGCTCAGTGGCTGAGCATCTGCCTTTGGCTCAGGGCATGATCCCAGGGTCCTGGGATCAAATCCCACATTGGGGTCCCCACAGGGAGCCTACTTCTCCTTCTGCCTGTGTCTCTGCCTCTCTCTCTCTCTCTGTGTGTCTCTCATGACTAAATAAATAAAATCTTAAAAAAAAAAAATCTGTTCATTAGACTAGCCCTGTCCAGAAGCCACATCTCTTGCCCTACATCCTCAAGAGAAAAAGCTAATGTCATGAATTTGGTTTGTAGGTTCAAGTTTATAGCTTATGCCATTGCCAGCATGGACACTGTTTCAGTGCATGGTGATTTACTGAATATGCAAATGATAGAAAAAAATCTAATTAACTTTTCCAAACCCTTCATCTCAGAGCGCTTGAAAGTGGTAGATTCTTCACAAGAAAATCTCATTTCCCAAAGTACCAAGCATCCATTTTCTCGTTCTCTTAGAGTTCAAATTCATATTCCATAGACACAGCACATCTGTGCAATATTCACTGTGGTTCTACATAGCAGTTTAGGAAATGTTCTATAATATTAAACAATCACTTACTCCTAAATATATATGAGGTTCTAGACATAACATACACAAAGTATGACACTGACCCTTCCCAATGGCCACTGGATGGACAACAAACACCAGAGTCGCTAATAGTTTAATTTTTATACTTGCATTTTTAAAATCACAATAAAAATTTAGTTTTTTTCAAATAATTTTTATTTTAATTTTGTATTCCTTATTTATATTCATTACATTTTGCCTTTTGATCTTTTAGAGAAATCTTTTAAAGTGATTACATCAGCAAAATTTTAAGTTCCTAGGAAGACCTATGTATATATGTGATAGATTAGGAATGTATATAGTTGCTGTTAGTGAATATTTTAGATTTTAAACTTTGTATTTTGAAATGATTATAGATTCACAGGAAGTTGCAAAAATGTTACAAGAGGTCTCACATACCCTTTACCCTATTTTCTCCAATGGCTACTACATCTCAAAACCAGGAAACTGACATTGGTACAATGTGTATCATGTGATGATATTTTATCACATGGGTAGATTTCTATAACTGTCAAGACACAGAATTATTTCATCACCACAAAGATCTCCCTGGTGTTCCCCCCTTTGTGATCACATCCACCTCCTGCCCCCTCAATTCCTAACCCTAGCAACCACTAATCTAAGCAAAAGATGTGGCTTCTGGACAGAGATAGTCTAACAGATTTTTTTTTTTAAGATTTTATTTATTTAGTCATGAGAGACAGAGAGAGAGAGAGGCAGAGACACAGGCAGAGGGACAAGCAGGCTCCCTGCAGGGACCCTGATGTGGGATTTGATCCCAGGACCCCGGGATCACGCCCTGAGCTGAAGACATGCTCAGCTGCTAAGCCACTCAGGCGTCCCTAATAAACAGATGTTTAAGGTCAAGGCCACAGATCATGCTGGCTCTTTGCATAAATCTCGAGGCACCCATTTTGAGAATGTTATATAAACAGAAGCATACAGTATATGACCATTTGAGACTGGCTTTTTTCTCTCAGCATAATACCCTTGTGATCATCTACCATGCCTTGTGTATGAAAAGCTCATCCTTTTTTATTGCTGAAGGAGTCCATGGCATGGATGTACCACAGTTTAATTACTCACCTGTTTAACCAGTTTGAATGCTTTCTCTTTGGGGCTGTTACAAATACATCTGCTTTAGGGAACCTCCCTTCACCTATCCTATCCATGAGGATTGGTTGGAGTTGATCCCACCCCTTAGCAGTGAGATGGACCCATGACCAGAGTCCACAGATGAGATATTCTCTGCTCTGACCACAGTGATGCATGCGGAACAATGCACGTGGACTGTAATGGTCCAGCCAGAGATCACCTCAAGCATTTTGCTGGAACCATTAGGTTTATGTTCTTACAACCAATAATGGCTTAAAAAATACACTCAATCTGGGCAGCCCGGGTGGCTCAGCAGTTTAGCGCCGTTTTCAGCCCATGGCATGATCCTGGGGACCTGGGATCGAGTCCCACGTAAGGCTCCCTGCATGGAGCCTGCTTTTCCCTCTCTCTCTCTCTCTCTATCTATCTATCTCGCATGAATAAATAAATAAAATATTTTTAAAAATACACTCAATCTCTCTGGGCTTCATGGTCCCTGGCTATGTAATAAGGATTTTTTTTAAATCCCTGTGTTAACAGATAAGTATGTATTTGTTTATTCAAAAAAATTAAAATGTTTATTGACAGAGTAGGTGAGGAGGATTTCAAGAGAGAGAAGCAGATGCAAAGGCTTTGGGACAGCAAAGGAGTTAAGTGACCAGTTTGCCCAGACCATAATGCTGGTAAGGGGTAGGATTGGGGCGGGACAGGGGTGAGGCAAGGATCTGTCAGGGAGGACCTTCTAAGATCTGGAGAGGATTTTGGACTTGAGATTTTCATGATGAGAAGCCATTGAGATGTTTTAAGCAGAGAAGTGACATCCTCCAATTTACTGTTTACTGCCTTGTGGAGAATGGCCTGGGGATAATGGGGCATGTGTGGAAGCCAGTGAGGAAGTTTCTGTATAAGGCCAGACAATATGTGGTGGTGGTCTGTCTAGGGTGATAATAGTGGAGACAGAGAGAAAGGGATGGATTTGGGATATATATTGGAAATCGAAGTAATTGTAAGGCTTCCTCATGAAATGTGTCAGAAGGTAAAATCAAGAATGACCTCCTGGGATTTTGCATAAAGTTAGTGTGGGCAGTATCGTTTACTGACATGGAGAAGGGGAGCAAGCTTCAGACAGGTTGGGGCACCAGTTTGTTAGGACATGATAAGTTTGAGATGCCAACCAGGGAGTCAGAAAAGGGAGCCTGTAAGTTAGGGGTACTATCTGTCAATATCAATTAGGGGCTCATCACATGATATCTTAAAACTTAGTAGAAGTGGGTAAGATGACTTGGGAGAGCATGCAGGAGAGAAAGGGCCGAGGCTTAAGCCCTGGAGTGAGAAACATTGTATACCACATGGACAACCCATTTCTCCAACTTCCTTCAGAGCTAAACTTGGGTAGACCAAAAAAAAAAAAGAAAAAGAAAAAGAAAGAAAGAAAGAAAGAAAGAAAGAAAGAAAGAAAGAAAGAAAGAAAGAAAGGAAGGAAGGAAGGAAGGAAGGAAGGAAGGAAGGAAGGAAGGAAGGAAGAAAGAAAGGAAAGAAAGAAAAAAACACCTATCATTACATGCTATCTTTGCTTCGTGTGTTTTGTAATTTGTGCCCAATTTTTAACTTTTTTGAATTTTTAATCCTACACACTTAACACCATACATTTCCTTTGGGGGTATCATGTTAACTAGCTACCTACAATGTCTTAAAATAAGTTGTCTGTGTAGCACTCAGTTCTAAATACTTTCCATTCCAATATCTGCTTTGAGACATAAACAGCAAGTTTGTTATTGTTTCGATGCACATCCTTAATCCTCAGTTCCTTTTTGTTACTGATACCTGATTTTATTGCGTTGAGGTTGGAGAACTGAATAATACAGATTCTTCAGTGCTGATCTGTTGCACCTTCCCTTGTAATGAGGGAAGAGGCTGTTAGTAGTTAACATTCTATTCACATTCTATGGGAAAGGTTTCTGTGAATAGCCATTACTTTGAGCTTGCCTTTTGTGTTGCCCAAAATCTTTACTTCTCTACCAGTTTTTCTTTATTCTGTTTATTCTATTGGTTTCTTAGAGTGTTGTCATAACATGTCTATTTAGGTTGTAAACTTGTCAGATTCTCATTCGGTCACAGGTTTGTATTTGCTTGTATTCTTCCTTTCAAGCTTTTTTAAGTGTTTAGAGGTTCAAGACTTTTGTATCTCCATGAATTGCTCTTTTTATTGTCTTATAATGACAATAATCTTTAATTAATCTGTACTGTACTTCTCATTACATCTTTTGGCTTATTAATAGCACTACAGCACTTTTCTTTTAGCTACTATTTGGGGATTTACCAATTTCAATTAATTTATTTTCAATATTTCTGTGTTCTTATGTTTTAGGTATATCTCTTGGCAAACAGCTATAATTTGATTTCTTAAAACCCAAGTAACCTCTACTTTTTAATATGAGCTTAATATGTTCACATTTACTATGATTACTGATTTATTTATGCTGATCTTTTATCTTCTTTTGTGTTTCTATTTACCATGATTTTTCTTCCCTTTCTTCTTTCTGTTGAATTGATTAAGTATTTCTTGGTTTGTTTTTGGTTTGGTTTTTGTTTTGGTATTTATCTCCCTCTACTGGTTTGGAAGTTATACATCCTATTTCTATTCTTGTTATTCTTAAAATTTTAACACACATACTTGACTTTAAAAAGTCTAGAGCTAAAAAAATTAATTAATTAATTAAAAAGTCTAGAGCTAGTTGTTGGAGGGAGGTGCGCAGGGGATGGGCTAGGTGGGTGATGCATATTTAAAGGGGGCACTTGGGGATCCCTGGGTGGCTTAGCGGTTTGGTGCCTGCCTTTGGCCCAAGATGTGATCCTGGAGTCCCGGGATCGAGTCCCACGTCGGGCTCCTGGCATGGAGCCTGCTTCTCCCTCTGCCTGCTTCTCCCTCTGCCTGTGTCTCTGCCTCTCTCTCTCTCTCTCTGTCTATCATGAATAAATAAAAAAATTTTAAAAAGAGGGGGGCACTTGTTTGGATGAGCACTAGGTGTTGTATGAAAGTGATGAATCACTGAATTCTATTCCTGAAACCAATATTGTATTATATGTAACTAACAAAATTTAAATTTAATCAATTAATTTTTTAAAAGTCTAGGGCTGCACTGTGCATTACCCCAGCTACTAGCCACCTCCGGCTATTGAACATTTGAATGGGATCAATAGACAATTAAATATTTCATTTTAATTAATTTTCATTTAATTTTAAAATCGATACACAATCCAGTTGTTGGAAAGATTTTACATATGCTTGGAACAATTTGGATATATGAATTGTCTTCTTTAACTCTAAATTTTGTGAAATCTAAATATAGATGAAATATTTCTGATGGAAGTTTAGAATCCAAATGAAATATGGTATAAATGTTAAAATACACACCAGATTGGGAAAGCTTAGCATAAAAAGAATATAAAACTTTTCTCTTTTTTAGAATACAAAACTTTTCAATATTAATATTTATATTGATTTCACATTGAAATGACAGCTGACCTTTGAATGACACGGGTTTCTTGATAAATACAGTACAATATTGTAAATGTATTTTCTCTTCCTTAAGATTTTCTTCATAAAATTTTCCTTTCTCTGGCTTCCTTTATTGTGACAATATAGTATATAATACATATGGCATAGAAAATATGTACTAATTGACAGTTATCAGTAAGGCTTTTTTTTAAATAATAATTTATTTTTTATTGGTGTTCAATTTGCCAACATACAGAATAACACCCAGTGCTCATCCCATCAAGTGCTCCCCTCAGTGCCCGTCACCCATTCACCCCCACCCCCCCGCCCTCCTCCCCTTCCACCACCCCTAGTTCGTTTCCCAGAGTTCTTCATGTTCTGTCTCCCTTTCTGATATTTCCTACCCATTTCTTCTCCCTTCCCTTCTATTCCCTTTCACTATTATTATCAGTAAGGCTTTTGATCAACAATAGGCTGTTAGTAGTTAAATTGTGTGGGAGTTGACCCCCACCACAGTCAAAAGTGGATTTTTGAATGCGGTGGGGGTCAGCACCCTAAGCCCCCACATTGTTCAAGGTCAACCATATAATATTTTGTCTATGTTGTATTAAATAAAAAATATTAAACTATTTTCTCTGCCCTTTTTCAATGTGACTACTAGAACAATTTTAATTGCTTGTGTGGCTCACATTATATTTCTATAGGACATGTCCAACTAGAGTTCAGGCCCCAAGGAGGGACCCAGGAGTCTAGAAATTCAATTCTCCCACATTCTTCTCTTCTATGTTACTGTATTCAGGATTAGTCATTGTCATGTGCAATATCCGCTCCTCCTTGTTCTTCACACTCCTGCCTTAATTCATTACTCTCGTTTCTTTTATAGACAATGATTACTTGGATTGACCACAACATCTCCTGACTTCCTCGTCCACCTGCACACCCAGCACCCCAGACCTTCTTTGCAGGGCAGCTCTTCCATTGGCATCCAGAGGCCACGTTGCACACCGTATTGACTCTCTCAGTGTCACCAGTGATAGCAAGGACCCAGGCGTGGGCAGAGACCCACCTGCCGCAGGTGCCAGGACTTCCAGGACTCTGTTGGAGTACGGCTGCTCCATGGTGACCTCTTCTACCTCAGGGGGAGCTGTCATGGGGAGGTGACACAGAAGGCAAGGGAAGTCTGTGCTGCAGACAGACAAGCAGCCTCCAGGGTGATGTTTTCTTCAGCTTCCATATCCCACTGGCCTCTCTGTGGCTGGCCACCATGCTCACAGTCACCTCTGACTCAGAGCAGGGCTTCCTCTGAGCAGCACCTTGCCCATGCCTCTTAATCCTCTCCAGAATGTACAGCTGATTATCTTGGCCACACTGTCTGGGCTGTACCTGACCAGGGTCATGGTCAAAGCATCTTCCTCTCTCCTGAGGCCTTAGGGGCCACTCTCCAGGGCCTGTGCCATTCATCTCAGCCCGGTAGGCCAGGTCCTGGACTGCCCGCAGACAAGTGAGGCATTTGTTGCCTCCTTCAAATTTACACCAGGCTTGCCTCATTTGCCTCATCCTTGTCCCAGCCATGAATTCCCCTAAAGTATGTGTTTCCCATAGGTGCTGCACAAGTCACTCCTTTTAGCCCCCTTGGGCCTACAGAGCCCCTCCTCAGAAAAGCTTCCTCAGAAATGACAGTGTGCTGCTGGAAAACACACACACACCATAAATTGTGTGCTGAGAGCACCATCGTGTGGCCACAGTTGCCAATCACAGTCAGAATTGTGACTACTTTTTTTTTTTTTTTTTTTTTTCCAGCGTGAGAAAGTGTGCACAGGCAGGCAGGGGTACGAGGATGGGGGGAGAGGGAGAGAGAGAATCTTAAGCAGGCTCCCTGTCCAGTGAGGTGGAGCTGGATTCCATGATCCTGAGATCATGACCTGAGCTGAAATGAAAAGCTGTATGCGTTACTGACTGAGCCACCCAGGTGCCCCTTGCTCTACGTAATTAGTTCAGTGCTTCCTCCATTCAATAATAGGAAGCCCTCTTCAGAACAAGGGGGAGACAATCCCTTGATTTCAGCATCAAATTAAATATTTATATCCAAAAGATGATACATATTCTTCCAGTGTTTATAGCTCACAACAACTAGGAAAAGCAAAACTTTGCTATGTAAAAACAAACAAAAAGTCTCCTATGATTTCTTAATGCAATGTGATCTCTCATGTGATTCTGGCTGAATCTATGGCTGCTGGTGTTCAGTAGCTCACTGATAAGAGGCCTCCAGAGGATCATTATGACCACCATGATTTCTGGGGGCTTCCCTTACTATGGACCCTAGCTTCACAGAAGCCAGTCAGCCCAGTTATGGTGACAGGTTCCTGGCTACAACTGATGGTTCCCACTCAGGTCCCTGAGAGGCCCAAGAAAAATGCCCCCCAGAGACCCAGTGCACCAGGACTCAACATAAATATTAAAAACAGGCACATTCTTGGGGCACCTAGGTGGTTGAGCATCTGCCTTTGGCCCAGGGCGTGATCCCAGGGTCCTAGGATCCAGTCCCACATCAGGCTCCCCACAGGAAGCCTACTTCTCCCTCTGCCTTTGTCTCTGCCTCTCTCGGTGTGTCTCATGAATAAATAAATAAAATCTTGAAAGAAAAAAAAAAAGACACATTCTCTGCCACTTGCTGTCAATTCCATTTCAAGCGCAAATGGAAACTCAGGTCCTGACATCACCTAGGAATGTTTCCTTATAAGGTAGTCATCCCACCTTATAAAAATGGCTTAGTCTTAAATGTATAATTTAAGCCAAAGTGCAGGACTTATAAAAACATGCAGGAGACCCAGTTTGAGAACCAAGCCCTGTCCTTGCTAATGCCACGGCTGAGAATGGAGGAAACAAGCTCTCTTTGGGCCTCTGTTAAGTATGCCTGCATCGTGGCCACTAGGACAGGTCCAGAGCACTTAGCCACGTTCTTTGAGTGACTTACCTCACTGGATTCACACTGCTGTGATAGGGGATGGGAGAGGCAGTGTGACTTACCAGTTACCCACTAAAAGGTGTCCAGGCAGGAGTCCCTCCATTACAGCTCCCACGCACCCTCCTGCCAAGCACCCAAACTGGGATAGAGATAACTGCACTCCACAGTGCATGCACACAGGTGACCTAGCATGCTGCTCTCCAGTCACGCCCACCCACCCATGGTAGCAGTGGGGACTGGCAGCGTCCAAGGACAATATGGACAGTTGCTTCTCACAATTCCTGAGCTCTGGCCCTGCAACAGGACGTGTACCTCCTTGCCTCTGCCAGCAACTACTCTCCACTGCCCCCACTCCTAGGGTCCTCCAAGGGTAGTGCTTAGGGTAGGGGATAGGCCTGCGTCTGCCACCATCATCTCCCTGACACTGGACCTACCAAGACTCCATCCCAGCCCCAGCTCTGCCCAGAGGCGTAATCGGACTTTCTAAGGTTACCAGTCCACGGCCAACCACCCTGTTTGGTGAGGGAGGCCAAGAGCAAAGGGCCAAACTGAGTCCGGGGGGGGGGGAGGCCAGAGCACCCTCAGAGAAGGTCCATCAGAGCCACTAGGAGGCCAAGTCAATAAAGGCTACCTTCCTGTTTCTCTCGTTGGCCTTGGCTTTCAAACGATTTTTAATCCACTGGCCCTGGATTCAAATCTCAGCGACAAGCACTTGTAATCCATCCCCTTGGGAAATTCACTGAAACTTTCTGACCTCGGTTTCCCAAGTGGGAAAATTAAAGCGATGCCGGTTCCTTGAGAAGTGGGTCAGATCCCCGCTCCTCACCCCCAACCGGAGGCTCCCGCCCCGCTAGTGGCCTCGCCGCCTTCCCGCCCAGACTGCAGGCACACGGCTGGCCAGCTGTGCAGAGTCCAGGGCGGCCCGGCGTGGAAATGCCCCGGGATCCGCCACGCGCGGCCCCAGGCTGAGAGAGGCCCGGCGCGCGGGGAGCGCGAGAACCGGTGCGTCCGGAGGCGGGAGCCGCGGGGCCGTGGGCGCGGGCGCGGGGCGCGGGGCCGTGGGGCGCGGGGCGCGGGGCCGTGGGCGCGGGGCGCGGGGCCGTGGGGCGCGGGGCGCGGGGCTCGGGGCCGTGGGCGCGGGGCCGTGGGCGCGGGCGCGGGGCGCGGGGCGCGCTGCAGGCGGGCTTCCTCCACGGGGCTCCTCACGGGCCACCACGGCCGTCCACGCGCCGTCCCAGAGGCCCCGAGGAGCCACAGCCCGCGAGGGCCGGGAGCCTACCTCGCCTGCGATGTCCCGCCAGGCGGCTTCTTCCCGGGCCGCCGCCTCCCACCCGCCCACTCGTCACCGGGGTCAGGGCCGGGGCCACCTCCACTCAGGGACCCGAGTGCTCCGTCCGGCCGGTGCCCGAGGCAGGTCCCGGGCGGGCCCTGGGCGGCGGGGACGGAGGCGCCGGCCCCTCTCCTGGACGCCGCCCGCGGTGCCCGGATGCCCGCGGGCGGTGGGTGCTCACTGGCCCGGCCGGGGCAGGCGAGCGGGAGGCCGCGGGGTGAGCTCGGGCTGCGCGTGCAGCGCGGCGGGGCATCGGGCCGCCTAGAGGGGCGGGTGCGCATGCACCGGGGAGGGCTTGCTCTCTCTACCCAGAGGGTGGCCTGGGCGCGCTGCACTGTGACCGGGTGACTCGCAAGTCCATTGGAATATTCACCTCTGCGCCGCCGGTTCAGAGGAGATGCTGCATCTGCCCCATCGTGGGGCCTACCGAGTGCTGCTTGTCGTTAGTACGGACGCCTATGGTGGGCGCACGCCGGGGGCAGGGCACACTGGCCAGAGTCCAGGACGACCTGGTGCTCCCCGCACCCTCTCCCACAATGACCCATGGGCTGGTTGTGTGGCCCTGGTCAAGCTGCTCCTGGCCCAGCGCCCCTTGCAGGCTGCTGCTAGGCAGGCAGGCAGATGTACCCCAACTGTGCTGAGCTTACCTGGGATGTGGCTTGCCCTTGAACACTGCTGCCCAGAAAGATAGGTGAGGTAAAGTGAGGGCTAGACGGGGTGCTTGGAGAGCACTCTTCTTGTCTCTTCTGCCCCTAGAGTTCTTCCCCTCTCCCTGAGGCTATCAAGCAAGGCCCCATAACTGCCCTTCACCCATGTTTTCCCCAAAGCAAAATTCTATGCCCTAGAACCTTGTCATCCTCATTGCAGGCTGAGGTGTGCAAAAGTCACTCCTCTAACCAGAGCCCTCCTGGTACAATCATGTTCCTCACATACCTACACGCATGTGCACTCCCCCATTATGTAAATGGAGGCCAATGAGGGACAGAGACCTGCCCAGGGCACATGGTGCAGCCAGAACAGAGGCCCAGCACACTGGTTCCCAGGGGGAACCTTAGCTCTGTGATAGCAGAGCTGAGATTGGGTCACACCTCTAGCCAGCTGAGAAAGAAAGTAGGGTGAGCTTGTTCAAGGGGAAGAACTAACATTTCACACACACACACACACACACACACACACACACCCCTGGGGTCAGTCCCCTCTATCTTATCCTTACAGCAATCTATAGTGGGCTCAGTACTTGGAGCCGGCTCCCCACATTGGTCACAGTGCTCTGGCATCTATTCTAGCATCTACCTATCCTATACCAGCCCAGTCCACCCAGCTCCTCGGATGAGACCAGGTTGGTTTAGCCAATACGTACATCTCATTCCCCAGCCATCAGGACTGACTCAAGGATGGATTTGGTTGCCCAATCAAAGCCATAGGCAAGAAATGTTTGGGAAGGTAGGGAAGGGAAGCTTCCCAGCATTTCTGAGAGAAACACCAAAAGATATGTTCTCTTTTCCTGTTAGGCATGAAGGAGAAAATATTAGCTCCCAAAGGTGGCACCCAGCATTATTGAATGATTAGGAAATCTACGTGTAGATGAAACAGACACCCAGGAAGCAAATAGGGGAACTTGAGGGTGGGACAGAACCAGACTTGGTTCTGGATCCAGCCATGCCTGAAGTCCATATTATGAGGCCTTTCCCACTAAAGGAGCCAATAATCCCCCTTATGTTTTAAGCCAATTTTAGTTGTCCCTTTGTTTCCAGCAATTGAATGATTCTTACCTGATTATCTTCTTTTTGCCAAAGATAAAATGGATACTCAGAAGGTATAAACATAAGGTTGCCAGATAAAATACAGAATAGTCTGTTAACTCTGAACTTCAGACCGAAAATGAATACCTTTCTAGTAGATACTAAGTGCCATGCAATATTTGGAGCACATACTAAAAACATAACTGGGCACTCTGTATTTTTATTTGCTAAATCTGGTATCCCTATTTCAATAGCATGTCCAGACTCACACTACTACAAAAAGGAAAAAACTGGACACAGAGTTTTCACTTCTAAAGCCCCTATTATGCCAGGTCATAGGAAGGGCTACTTCCTATCACTCTTCATTCCCCTCAGGCACCCTACTAAGTCTTGTGTGCTTAGAGAATACAGACAACTGTCATTCTGGGTCCCTAAGGGTCTCCGAGTCTGCCCCAGCTCCAGAGTTCTCTGCTTGCCACCCTGCTTTTCTAGCCCCTTGGCTGAGCTCACCCCAGCTTCTGGTTTGGGGCCTTGCTGCTCTGTTCAAGCAGCGTGGCTTCTTTGGCTGGCAGCTGCCCCAGGTCACTCCCCAGAGGCACCACTTGGCAATTCCTCTGAACGGTTCCTATGCTCCCCTCAGAGATGCCAGCAGCTGCAACGGTCCACAGGTGGTCAAGGCTGGAACATGCCCCACCGTAGCCTAGGGCAGTGCTGTCTGGCCCAGCAGCCCACAGCCCTACTTCCACCTCCCATAGGTGTGACAGCCTGAATCCCTGCTTTCCCGCAGCCTACGGGTGGAAGGGATCTGCCCACCAGTGCTGGCCATGCTTGTTCTATCTGTATGGCAGAGATTGGTTCTGTGATCACGAACACAGTACCAGTGCAATACTGCAGACACAGGGGAGCAGAGGAGACTAGGAGGGAAATCCGAAGAACATTCTGGTAGCTGTCCTCCCAGGGGTTGCTCCTCACCTCTGTAAACTCCGTGTGTATTCAAATGGATAGCACCAGCCCCAGGGAATGGCCTTTCCCTGAGATTGCCAAGACCACTATGTCAGTGGCACTGATGGCTGCCTCAGTGTCACTTGGCTGTTTCATAATTGGGATTTTCTTTTCCATTTTCCACACTTGTAAATGATGCAGCGATGATGCTGTATTTCCAGAAATGGAACACAAAGCTGCACTAGTTGCAGCCAGAGTACAAGGCTGAGGATCTGCCACTGGGTGCTTTGGGGGCTCTGTCTCCAACTGCGTGTGGGGACCCTGTCCTCAGTCTCCCCACTGGCAGGACTGTGGCATGCGCTGGCAGAGAGCACCCTGGCAGTCACTGCATGCTTAGAGGTCACTGTTTGTAGCCACTTTCCAAGCAGTGTGGGAAACACAGCTCCTTTTCAATCCAGGTCAGCTGATGGAAAAGATAAAGCAGAGCGTCTGACCATGTAGTGCTTTGCTCTTTTAGAGCCCACCTCTTGTTGATCCTCTGCTCACCCTGAGGGGCAATTGTCATTATTGTTCCCATTTTACAGACTTGAGGAACTAATACCAAGAAGTCCCGTGACTTGCCCAAGGCCATCCCAGGATCCCTGGGCACAATAGTATTTAAGGGACTAATCTGTCACAGCAAGGCTCTTGTTTGAAATCCAAGAAAACACCAGATAAAGGGCATTCTAAATATATTTCCTTTCTATAGATGCTGATCTCCTATTACTGGAAAACAGGAATTAGCTTGTCTGCTTGAGGATGTGGTTGGTTCTTTATAAAAAGGATATACAAGAAATTTGCACATAGTCTGCCAGCTTCATTATGCTGCCGACAGCTTCCAGCAAAAGAAGAACATTTGCAGCCAGATATTTCGGTAAGAATTTTACTTTATTCTATGTGGAGTATGATTACCTTTGCTCTTGGCCTCTTGCTTGAGAGATGGCGGGGGGTGGGGGTCACTTGAGGCCAAGAGATGGGGTCACTCGAGGAGCTGTCTTGGTCCTGTGTGCTGGAAGCATCAAGGGGCCTCGGTGGTCAAGGCCTGGGCGCCGGCCTCACCCCTGAACTTAGGAGCTGTTCTGTGTCTGCCTGAAACACAGAGCCTTCAACATGACCATGACCGTTGGAGGGATTTGACTCCAGTGACTCAGAGCTCTGATGACATTCGGAGTCTGGAAGGACCACCATGCCCAGAGACTGTGGGGGCATGAGGCTGGTCCTTCAGAGGGAAGGTGGTGCATCCAACAGTGGTCCTGGAACTGGCTTGGAAGCAATTCAGCCAGGCAGTTAACTCAGAAAAAAATGAGAATGGTTCAGTAGCCCCCAACAAAGTGCCAGGAGGTAACTTAGGCACAGGAGAACACCCCTCGGGGTGGGTCGCACACAGGTGCTGTGGGGGTGATCATGCAGCTGCTTGTTGGGGGGACCGCACAGATGCTGGCTGGGTGCTGTGCAGTATGGTGTTTCATGTTCTCTGGACCAGGACACTTTCAGAGGATGATGGAAATCCCAGATACCAGAGGAAAAAATGCAGACCTAGCTCTGCATTTAACCTAGCTCTTTAACCTAGCTCTCCAATAGAATCAAGAAGGAGCTTTTAAAAATCCTCAAGTATTTTTAAATACTTGGAGATTGGTCAGGATCAGGTTCTAGACATCAGCATATTTTTCAATTCCCAGGTGAACCTCACATGCAGCCAGGGCCAGGAACCACTAGACGGAGGCTCAGACGGCACATAGCAGCCCTCACTGTGGCCTGAGTGCGTATTTGTAGGGATGAGGAGTCGAGCTCTGTGTTCACAAAGCCAAGTCACCTGGATCTGACACTGGGCTGGGCACATGCTACAGGACACTTCTCATGATGTATAATCTCCTGGGTCTTACTTTCTACAGTAGGGGTGGGGAGCAGCTGAAATTAGCCTTTAATTCTGTTCAGTTCTAATGCATTAGGGGTCTGTAAAATCTCTAGGTATTTACCCCTCAGCTGGGTTTATAGTATCATCTGATTTGAAAGGAAAAGTCACTTGCTTTTGTGGAAGCTTCTGGCCACCAGATTTTCACAGTAGAGCAGATACCACCACCACCACCACCACCCCCCAGCTTCAGTGTAAAGAGGCTAATTCTTGAAGGAAAAGACAAATGAGATATTGCACAAGATACCTGAATTCAAAGAAGTTGGTTGAATTGAAATTTTAAGGGCAGTGAAATTGACATAACACAATTAGCCATTTTAAGGTGAGCAATTAATTCAGTGGTGATTTGTAGTCATGATGTTGCACAACTGCCATCTCCCTCCAGTCCCAAAGCATTTTCACCACCCTGAAAGAAAACCCATGCCCTTGAGCAGTGGCTCCCCACCTCCCCCAGCCCTGGCACCCCCTGATCTGCTTCCTGTCTCTAGAACTTACCTACTCTGGATATTTCATATAAATGCAATCACAGAGCATGTGTCCTTTTGTGTCTAGCGTCTTTGATTTGGAGTGACGTTTTTGAGATTGATCACATGGTAGCATGCATCGGTACTTCATTCCTTTAGACTTAATTAATTTTAAAATCATTGCCTGCCCACAAACAGCTTGGCAGCATTATAAAAATGGACCAGCCATGCTGTTCTACAGAAGACTTCTGAAAATAGGAGACGGCCAGCACAGAGGAAGAAGTTTGTCCTCCTCATCCGTGGTCTCTCTGGGTTGGCCATTTTGTCTCTCTTCCTCTCCTGATTTCTTTCTTTCTGTCTCTCTGTTGCTCTGTCCATCTGTCTGTCTCCTTCTCTCTGTCTCTCTCTGTCTCTCTCTCTCTCTCCCTCTTCTCTTCCTTCTCTCACCACAAATTCTGGAGAAGGTCATTAGGGAACTTGAGCTTGCTTTTAATTGATATTTCCAGGGAACTGGGGCAAATGGAAGATTCTTTGGGGTTGAATTGTGGTGCTGTACTTCAATGCTTCACTTTTCCCAGAGTTTTGTTGAGTCAAGGACCTGCATGTACGGCCACCTGGATGGCTCAGCGGTTGAATATCTACCTTTGGCTCAGGGTGTGGTCCCCGTGTTGTGGACTCGAGTCCCACATCAGGCTCCCCAGAGGGAGCCTGCTTCTCCCTCTACCTATGTCTCTGCCTCTCTCTGTGTGTCTCTCATGAATGAATGAATAAAATCTTTAAAAAAAAATTAAAAAAAAAAAACCACCTGCCACATAGCAGGAAGCCAAAGGCCAGCCATCACTTTGGTCTCTCATTTGGGGAGCCCTGGCTAAACCCAGCCATGGACACCACCATTTGTAAGCTATTCTGTGGCACACTCCTGTCCATTCAGACCAGTTGCAGCCCTTTTGCTCACCAGCTTCCGACGCTGCTGCCTACTGGCCTGTCTGGTTCTTTCCCAACGACTGGTGGCTTCTCCCAGTTAGCTACCCGTCCTGGGTACTCCCCACCATGAGTAGCTGCTGCAGGTCTGAATCATGGTGGGCAGAAGATGGTAACTTCACCCCATATGGAGCCAGAGAGTCCAGAAGGAGAAGGCAGTTCTGAGTCCAGTGATCATTTCAGGATCCCAGTACCTTGGCCACAAGCTAACCATCAGGACCAAGGCCAGGTGGCAACTTGGACTGGACATCCTCCATCACATCCCACCCCAGGGCCCTCCGAACTCTGGCTTTGCTCACTTGGTCTTTCTCTGGAGCATCTCCCCTCCCCTCCCTGCTGTGGATGGCAAGGACATGAAGAAACCACACAGACCCAGGTGGGGAGGCAAGAGTGTATACTGGGAGAAGAGGAGACTCAGAGACAGGGGAACTGAAATCATAGGAAGGGAAGTGGTGGATAGTGCAGGAGAGGTAGCTTGATGCCATGTTGAGAAACTAGGACTCTTTCTCACAGAAAGTAGGGAGTTATTGAAAGTTGTAACTGTAGGACTGATTGGATCAGATTTATAGGAGACCTAAAATTTACAACATCGTATGTCAACTACACTTCCAATTAAAAAAAAAAAGAAAAAGAAAGAAAACTAGATCAGATTTCTGGTTACCTGAGGTGCTGGCAGGGGAGAGGGAGATTTGGAGGGAAGTGGTCAAAACATACAAGTGTCCAGCTATAAGATAAATAATTATAGTCGAGGGGTGGAATGAACAACATGATGACTGTACTTAACATTTGTATGATATATTTAGCAGTGAAGAGAGTAGATCCTAAGAGTGAAGATCACACAAAGGAAGAGAACTTTTTTTTTTCTTTCTCTCTCTCTCTCTTTTTTTTTTTTTTTTGGTACCTATATGAGATAGGAGATATTAACTAAATTGATTGTGATCATCATTTCACAATAGATGTAAATCAAATTATTTTGCTGTACACCTTAAGTTTGTAGAGTGCTGCATGTCAATTATATCCTAATAAAGCTGAGGGGAAAAAAGAATTGTTTATAAGAAGAATGATATGACAGTAGGATGTGTTGTCATCTCTCACCTAGATTCTTACAAAGACCGCCTTACTGGTCTTTCTGATTCTACCTATAGTCCACCCATTTCCTCTTAATATTGCAGCTGGAGGGATGCCTGCATGGCTCAGCAGTTGAGCATCTGCCTTCAGCTCAGGGCGTGATCCCGGGGTCCTGGGATTGAGACCCATATCGGGCTCCCTGCATGGAGCCTGCTTCTCCTTCTGCCTATGTCTCTGCCTCTCTCTGTGTCTCTCATGAATAAATAAATAAAATCCTTTTTAAAAATTGCAGCTGGAATAGGCTCTGAAAGCCTAAATCTGGTGAGAAGTGGAACTCGCTCAACACATCCCCGTGGGTTCCTGTGTCAGTCCTCCGTCAGACGCACCATTATCCATCACATCATCCCCATGTCCCCCACTTGCTGAGCACCAGCAACACTGGCTTCCTTGCTCTTCCGCAGATGTGCCAGGTCTTTGCATGTGCTCTGTCCTCTCTCCAAGAGTACCTTTCCCTGCCCCAACATTCACATGGCTTGCAAATTGACCTCCTCAGGACTTTTACCCAAATGCCATCTTTCTTGAGGCTTTCACTGACTACCTGTCTGTGTCCCAATAGGACAGGTCAGGCATGGTAACTGAGTCCATCAGTGACTCAAACACCCAGGTTGATGAAACAATCATGTCATGTGGTGCTGGTGGCCAGACCAGAGGGACAGGGAGGTAAAGGGAAAGACTGAGCTCTAGAAATGTCTCAGGTCAGCAATGAAATCCTCAGTCTGGAAGTCTCACATATAACACTCATTGTCAACTCATTGTCCAGCTACCCCTAAGTAGTCCAGGAAGTGTCGTCCTACCATGTGCCTAGAAGCGGGGATTGGAAGTATTTGGCAAATGCCACTAATGACTGCAGTATTTGCATTCCACTCTAACATTCCTATCTTTCTTCCCTGCTTTATTTTTCTTTACATCATTTGTTATTATCCCATATATGTATGGATTTATTTATTCTTAAAATATTTGTTTATTTTTTAGAGAGAGAACGAGCTTGTGTGTACAGGGGGGAGGGGCAGAGGGAAAGGGAGAAGGAAACTTAAGCAGACTCTGTGCTGAGCATGGAGCCAGACATGGAACTCGATCTCACAACCCTGAGATCACAACCTGAGCAGAAACCAAGAGATGGATACTTAGCTGACTGTGCCACCCAGGCGCATGTGTGTATGCATCATGTGTGTATGCATCATGTGTGTATCATGTGTGTATGCATCTAACAGCTTTATTGAGGTGTAGGTAATATATGATAAAATTCACCCATTCTAAGTGTACAATTCCATGATTTTTAGTAGATTTGAACAACCATTTCCATAATCCAATTTTAGGATTTCTATCACCCAAAAAAGTTCCCTTGTGCACATTAGCAATTAATCCCTACTCCCACCCCTGCCCAAATAAACCATTGATTTGCCTTTTGTCTTTATAAATTTGCCTTTTCTAGACATTTTATGGAAGTGGAATCATATATTATGTAGTCTTTTGCATCAGAATCCCTTCACTTAGCATAAAGTTTTTGAATTTCATTCATGTTCTTGTGTGTATCAGGAGTTTATTCCTTTTTAGCTGAATGATACTCCAACTGTATGGATGCGTATTTTGTTAATGCACTCACCAGTTGATTTATTGATTTATGGCCTAGCATAAGGCCTATCCTGAAGAACATTCCATATGTACATGAAAATAATGTGTATTCTGCACCCATTATAAGGAATGTCCTATACATAGCAATTAGGTCAGATTGGCTGATCATGTTGCTCCAGCTTTCTTTGTCACGGCTGATGCTCTGTCTAGTTGTTGTATCAGTAATTGAGATGGGTATGAAATCTCCAACTCTTACTATTCAATTGTCTGGCATCAGATTTTGCCTCCTGTATTTTGAGGCTCTCTCAAGCATGTGTATATTTATAACTGTGACAGCTGCCTCATTTCCTTGATTGGGCAACCAATCCATCCCTGCACCTGTCTCTAGTGGCCCCTCACCCTCACTCACATTGAGGAGGAAAGCAGGTATGTTAGTTTGCTCTAGCTGCCATAACAAAATACCACAGGCTGAGTGGCTTAAACAATGAAATTCATTTTCTCATAATCTTGTAGGCCAGAAGTCTGAGAACACAGTATCAGTAAGGTTAGTTTTTTCTGAGGCGTCTCTCCTTAGCTTGCAGATGGCCATCTTCTTCTATGTCTCCACATGTCTTCCCTCTGGGAGTGTCTGTATTCTAATTTCTTCTTCCAACCAGTTATGTTGGATTAGGACCAAACAGCTTCATTTTAACTTAATTACCTCTTTAAAGGTCCTACCTCCAAAAACAGTCACATTCTGAGGTTCTGGGGGTTAGGACTTCAATATATGAATTTTAGTGGGGGATACAGTTCAGCTCATTACAGGGGAAAGAGCCTTCTTGTTTGCCTGGGCTCCAAGCTGGCAGCCCAAGGCGTCTGTGCCCCAGGGACAAGGAGGCTGGGAGAGGCTGGGCAGAGCCCCTAGCGAATGTCTAGACAGACATTGTGCCAGACACACTGCCCACGGGGGAGCCAAACGGAAGCTCACATTTACCCACCTCCAGCTACTGCATGAAGTAGGGGCTGAGTCAGAGGCTTTCCTTAGGGAGCCATTTTCTTACAATGATTTCTGTTCCTACACATCTGGGAAAAGTGATTTGACCTTGAGGATGATTGCAAAATAGCAAACCGCAGAGAAGGCTCACGGCTCTTCTGCACTCCACAGCTCCCCGTCCCCTGTCCCCTGCAGTCTCACTTTATGCTGCCCCAGCTTCAGGTGGGGGGGGGGGGGGGAAGCAAAGCTCTCCCCCTGTTGGCCAGATAAGGAAGCTGAGACGCAGGAAGTACTTTGACTCCTGAGGGCACCCAGCCAGTGAGTAGCAGAGGCAGAGCCTAACCCATTTCTAGTCCTCATTCATAACTGCACCTCTGCCTTTAGGGACATAGACCACACCCTTGACCACAACCATTAAATCCCCCTTCCAGATTCAGATTCATGTGCCCATCTGGATCTTGCAGTATGATGGGGTTAGTGGTACAAACCAGCTTCTCTCAATATGTTAGATGGCTGGCTGTGCCAGCCAGTGGCCCCAGAAACAAGAATAGAAGGAAGCAGCCTCCTAGTGACCCGGGAGGAAAGTGAAGATGAACATGGGACCATAGATGCCCATGGCCTTGACCTTCAGATAGCTGCCCTAAATGCCATCTAAGAGTCAGGGAGTCCTGAAGACCAGCTCTGCCCAGTGTTCAGTTAAGCAGTGGCCCTCCCTCCTCTACCCAGACCTCTGTTCCCTTCTCCTCTTAGTCCCAGGTCGTTATCCAGTTGCTGTTAACTTACCAGTGCACAGGGAATGTCAACCCTCCCACCTTGCTGCCGACATCACCTTCCCAATTCTGAAAAGATAAGACTAGACTTTAGAGAAAGCCAGGCCTGGATATAGATCCTAGGTCCACCATATACTCTGTGAGCTTTTTCAAGTTTTATAATCCCTCCATGTAGGTTCCTCACTATAAAAGGGAGATCATGAGAGGATCATATCACAGAACCTTTTAAGGATTCCATAGCCAATTAAGAGAGAGTTCAAGGAAGGGCACAGGGTAATTCCCGAATGAATAAGAATTCCTGTCCAGATGAATGGATAAAGATGTAGCATACAGATGCACACACACACACACACAATGGAATATTATTCAGCCCATCAAAAAAATGAAATCTTGCCATTTGCAATGACATGGATGGAACTAGAGGATATTACGTTAAGTGAAATAAATCAGTCAGAGAAAGACAATTATCACATGATTTCACACTTATGTGGAATTTAAGAAATGAAATAGAAGATCATAGAGGAAGAGAGATAAAAATAAAATCAGATGAAATCAGAGAAAGAGACAAACTATAAGAGACTTAACTCTAGGAAACAAACTGAGAGTTGCTAGAGGGGAGGTGGATAAAATGATGGGGTAACTGGGTGATGGGCATTAAGGAGGGCATGTGATGTGATGAGCACTGGCAGTTGTATGCAACTGATGAGTCACTAAACTCTACCTCTGAAGCTAATAATAGGGTGTATGTTAATTAATTGAATTTATTTATTTTTTAAGATTTTATTTTCTTTATTCATAAATACACAGAGACACAGAGAGAGAGGCAGAGACATAGGCAGAGGGAGAAGTAGGCTCCCTGCAAGGAGCCCAATGTGGGACTCGATCCCGGATCCCAGGATCACAGCCTGAGCTGAAGGCAGATGCTCAACCACTGAGCCACCCAGGCGTCCCTAATTAATTGAATTTAAATAAAATCTTTACAAAATTTTTAAAAAAGAATTCCTGTCCAGATAAACCTTGGATTCTACTGTTAATCTCTGGCCCCGAGCTGTTGCCTTTGGCAATTTTTTGAAGAGAAAGTAGAATGATCAGTTTGTGCCTGATGAAGACTCTGTGTAGGGGCCCAAGGGCTATACTTGGAGCCAGGCACCCTGTCTTATCTCTCCAGTGTTCAGAGAATACAAACCCAATGCCAGTCAACGGAGGGTCTCAGAGAAAGTCAGAGTGTCATAGAGATGGAAGCTAGCTGGGACCGTCAAAGGTGGCCATGCCTGGGAAGTTCACTCGAATTCTCTAATGAAGGGCTGATAATTCATTCCACATGCAGCTGTTATGCCAGGCACTGTTCTAGCCACATGAGATGCAGCAGGGGACAAAAGTGATAAAAATGCCTGCTCCTAATGGCGGGATCTAAAGGAAGCCTTTCTTCAAATTCTTCCATATAAATCCTGGGCTTCTGGGAGGTGAATCAGGATCTTCTAGGGATAGAAAGGTGGGAGGTGCAGTAGGAGTTGTTGGGAAAAGAATAGTCATTTTGCAGCAGCTATAAAATTTGACATGGAAAGGCGTAGAAATTGTCACTGCCACCTATACAACAAAGAAACGTAAATGAACTTAAAATCCATGACTTTCCTTTAACTCATCAGAAAACTGAGGTCACAGAGCAAACCAGCACCTCAAATCTGGAGACATAGGGAAATTCAGAAAATAACAGCCAACATCAGTTTACCTGAAGCAGAAGCCACCAGGATCATAATCTGGTAGGAACATTGACATGCTAAATTTGACTACCTGCTGGAAGTTGGGATGCGGATTAGTTTAAGAGTGAGAAACTCCTGTGGGCCCAGAATGAGCCAGTAGGAGAGGCACATTTTTGTGGGTTTTACCTCCAGGAACTCTACCAGATTCTCAAGATGAAGAATCAAAAATCCCTGTGTATTTTGGGCAGGGGAAAGGAAAAAGTAACTGCTGAAAATATGACCAAAATGTTCTATATCACAAAGGCCTGCCCTCCAAGTAAAACAACTTACCATAGCTGTAGTGACCTGGTGGAAGGGTAGTTAGCCAACTCTGGCTTCATCTAGGCTTCCTTCTAATCTCAGGGAAGTGGAAAAAAAAAGGGCGGCCCATTTAATACTTCTGAAGGTCATAGGCCAGGGACTCAGGCCCACAGAAAGACTGAGAATTGGGGCACCTGGGTGGCTCAGGGGTTGAGCGTCTCCCTTCAGCTCAGGTGGTGATCTTGGAGTGTCAGGATCAAGTCCCACATAGGACTCCCCACAGGGAGCCTGCTTCTCTCTCTCAGCCTATGTTTCTGTTTCTCTCTGTGTGTCTCTCATGAACAAATAAATAAAATCTTAAAAAAAAAAAAAAAAGACTGAGAATTAACCACAAGATAATAAAATGCTTCCCCTCCCCATACCTTACCAATGCATCAGCAGGGCTCAAGTGTAACAGTGAATCGCAATGGAAAGAACTGCAAGCACAGGCTCTCTTTAGGGAGAAGTTCTTAGGGAAACCCAAAGACAATAGAAAAGGCAGGGAGGGGGGACAAGGAAGCCACAAAAACTGAAGTTTCTGACACTTTCAGATATGAGAAACATTAATCAGCACAGCTCCAAGCCAGATTAACATAAAACCTCAAACCAAGACCTATCACTTCAGTCTCTGTTACCCAATACATTATGTATAGCTTCTAACCAAATATTACAAAACATGCTAAACAGCAAGAAAAAAAAAGAACTACAGACTATAAAGAGAAATTAAGCCCACGTAAGGAGCTTGGAAGTCACCGCTCTGTCCTACGAACAGGTACAAGCTGAACAGATTGAAAAATCAACCACTTTTCTAGGATCCATAGGAGAAGGGAGGACACAAGGCAAACCACTGCCTCCAATGTTGGAGACACAAGGAGTCATAACTTAACTACAGCAGAGACTCAAACCTGCAATGAGACTGATAAATTAATTGCTGGAAGCTCCATGTGGACAACTCCTAGCATTAAGAACTCCAGGGGGACCCAGTCATAGGGGAGCCCCACAGTATTGTGAGATTTGCCTCCAGGAGCCTGACCAGGTTCCCCCAGTAAACAGCAGCAGGAGGAGAGAAAAAGGAACCTTTAAAAAAAAAAAAAAGACTCTATTAATTTATTTTGAGAAACAGAGAGAGAGAGAGAGCACGAGTGGAGGCCGAGGCGGAGAGAGAGAGAGAGAGAGACTCTCAAGCAGACTCCATGCTCAGTGCAGAGCCCGACGTGGGGCTCAATCCCAGGACACTGAGATCGTGACCTGAGCCGAAATCAAGAGTTGGACACTTAACCAATTGAGCCATCTGGTGCCCCAGAGAGTGCTCTGTTCTTACCAAGGCCTGACGTCAGGGGAAACTAGCTCATTGGAGCCCAACCTGACAGATATAATCAGAGCCTAAATGACCTAAAGAAAGTAAATACCCAACTCCAGGCAGCTCTAGCCAAGCATCAGAACCAGACTCAGACATGGCAGAGAGTTTGGAATTGTAGGGTGGAGAATTTAAAATAAGTATGAGGAGTGTTCAGGACTTTGTGACTATACTGTGAGTTGTTTCACAATAGCTGGAGGTGAATCAAGAGCAGCACCTGTAGGGAGTTAGCAAGCAGGACTGAGCAGAGGGAGAAGCTGGACTATGATATGGGCACAACAGAGCTTCAGTCAACTGCACACTCAGCTGAGGCTAGCTAGGGCGAGCCCTCAGGGCTCTGCATCATAGTTGGAGTGAGAAGACCAGGCCTTCATACCCCCACAATGACCAGCCATCGGTGGTGGCTGCCCCCCGGGAAAGGAGTGTACCTAGGGGTAGCAGAGGCAGAGGGGGACATGTCAGTCCTCAGGGCATCTGGGTTACACAGCAGAGCCCACTACAGGTCATCTCTAGATTTTCACTGTTACAAATAAGGCTGGGAATGCACTTTTGTCTGCAAGATAATGTATCTGCAGGAGACACCCCCCGGGGGCCAACCTGCTGGGTCAGGAATGTACACTGTGTTCCTCCCCAAGTCCTGTCACTGGGTTGTGGCTGCCTGTGAAGGGTGGCATTCCTCTCTCCACTCAGACTCCCTGGGTTGATGTGTGGCAAAGGCAAGCTCTGACCCTCCCCAGCAAGACATGTGACTGTTTACCCCCACATCATACCTGTACCAAAGAAAGGAATTTCAGAGGGCCGCATGGAGAATGAAGAGGGGTTTAGGCCCATTTTATGATGAAATCCTGTTGGTTTGTTATGAATATGCTTTGACAAATATTACTGAGTCTGTCACTTGATGACTTTCAAAAGTCTTTATCCTTTAAATTTGCTAACAAGGATCACCAGGGAGAATCAAATGCCTTGAAAGCAGATTTCTGGGCCTATCCATGGTTTGGGGGCCTCAGAGGTTAGAGGGTGGAGCCAACAGAACAAGCAGTCAGCTCCCTCACACATGTACCATCTGGCAGACATCTGTGCCCAGTCATCGCTATAGAAGTAGACAGAGGCACCTGGTGTTAGGCACCCTGGCAGGCTGGAGTTGAGATGCCAGCTTAGCCCCTGCTAGCTGGTGACATGCATCACTTACCACCTCTGAGCCTTATTTTCTTCTTAGAATGGGAATTAACAAGACATCTTTGGAGGGTGGTGTGTGTGAATCATGATATCGGGGCTTGGCGCGTGGTATGTGCTCAGCAAATGGTAACTGCTAACATATGATTACAATAATCTGAGCTAAGGGGAGGCACTGCCACCAGGGCAAAATATGCTCCTTATTGTTGCCGCTGGCTCTGAGACTGCATGAGCGCACAACTGGGAAAGCAGCACTGTCCTGAACGGAGACGTCAGGCTGGATTCAACCCACCGTAAGCAGGAAAAATAGGCCTGATGTCAGTTCCCTGCTGTCCCTTCTGCCTATTGCCCCTTTCTTTGAATCCCAGAGTAATAATGTATTCAAGTTGCCTTGGGACTGATTGTCCAGGAAACTCACAGTATAGGGCCAGGGCCCTAATGCTAGGCAGTATCTTTCTGCAAATGATAGAGGTGCCCTTTTTTCAAGCTGAGCCAGCTTGAGGCTCAGATGGCAGAGCATGGCCTGAATGAAGCCCCCTGCACCTCTTCAGCTAGGCACACAGACAGCAGGGCACAAATACCCAGGGGTCCTACAGTGTGTGCCCAGAATCATAGGTTTGGGGACTTTGTGAATCCCTTGGGATATTGGCAGAAACTGATATTCAAAATTGCAAATTTGGAGAGCAGAGAAAGATGCCATGGACACAGGCTCAAGCTGCTCCTCATGGCCCTGCCCTGGGATAGACCACAATCCCTGCTAGTCCCTCATTCTGTGCTATCTCTCAAACCCTGCCCAGGTGGGAATGTGGCCTTGGTTCACATCTCAAGGGAAGATGACAGCCCTGGGTATTTGTCTTGTCCTCTCTGATTCTCTGACACCAACTAGGTATCCAACAATTCAATTCAATTCAATTCTGGCACTAGCTGTACAGAATTAGCACAGACTCTGCAGGTTAAAGGGCCCAGTCCCACAAAACTGCCCCTACCTCAGACACTAGTTGCAAATGGGTTGCCCAGGCACTTCTGTCCAACTTGACTACAAATTCAAGGATTCATGTGACTCCCTCCTCAGTTTTGATAACTGCTCGGGTGGCTCACAGAACTCATGGAAACACTTCCCTTACTGTTACTGGTTTATTTTAAAAGACAGCCAGTCCAATTCCTGTGTTTTCCAAGAGGGAAAAGATTTGACTGGATGAGGCTCAGAACTTTGGAATAGGTTCTAAAGTCTGGAGACCAGGTGCTTAACATCTCTATTTTCCTGAGTTGTCCAAATAGATGTGCATAGGTCCTCATTTAATCCTCTCAGCAGTGTTGGCCAGATGGTATCCCTGTCCCTATTTTAAAGAAGAAGAAACAAAGGCACAGAAAGATTAACTGACCTGTCCAGGGTCCAACGTCTCATCAGTAGCCAACCTGGCATTGGGAGTCAAGTGTGACTACAGAGGCTAATTCAAGAACAGCAACTGAGAAATACACACGCCTACCCCAATATTAGGGAATCATATTTCACAGAGAGAAGAAAACACTCTAACCACTTATCATTTCAGGAAGTGGTATTTTGTGATAGATTTGACTTCCTCTTGAGAAATACAAGAGCAAATGAGTCACAGTGATCCTCCTTGCCAGGTTCCTCTTTTTGGGATGTGTCCCAAAACATTCTTGCTATGGTAGTTTCTGTGTCAACCCGGAGGGGCTCCCTGGAGATTGGACCTGGTCTTCTCTGAACCAGGAACTTGGTGATGAATCCAAATTTCTTTAGCAACAAGGTCACTCTTTGCTCCAAAGGGTTCTGAAAGGATAGAGGTGTGCCTGACCTGGACAATAAGGGGCCTGCTGGGCTCTCTGTCATTCAGGCCATTTTAGTGTGTTAGGGGCAGAAGTGATACACCTTCTCTCCACAACCAATCCCAAACAACCTTCAAACAAGGCACTGTGGCAAATTTGCCCTAGATGGCTCAGTCATTCAGTGAATAGTTATTAAGGTCCCTGGAGACACAAAGCTGTACAAGGGATGATGTGATTTCTGGAAGAGCCCCTAGGAAAATTAAGACATATAGAGCTAGATCAAAACTGCTATCACACAGCCTTCCTTCATGTTGCTACACAGACGTGTATACTAGGCTGCTTTGCCAGCACTGGGTGACCAGTTAGGGGCAATAGAGAGCAGCAGGCACTCCTAAGGCCACCGAGCACAGAGTCTGCTGGAATGGTCCATGGAAGGCTGATTGAAAGCTGGTTGAGGGCAGCCCCGGTGGCTCAGCAGTTTAGCACAGGCTTCAGCCCAGGGCGTGATCCTGGGGACCTGGGATCGAGTCCCACATCAGGCTTCTTGCATGGAGCCTGCTTCTCCCTTTGCCTGTGTCTCTGTCTGTCTGTCTGTCTGTCTCTCTCTCTCTCTCTCTGTGTCTCCCATGAATAAATAAATAAAAATCTTAAAATTAAAAATAAAAAAGGCTGGTTGAAGGCAAGAGGGAAAAGCAGAGCTCATAGTAGGAGGACCAGATAGAACCAGGAAGTCCCCAGAGGTGGCCAGGCTGGGTCAGCAGTCTAGTGGTCCCTGATGGAGCCCACAGAAGCACATTTTACAAGTAGCTACCTCTGGACCAGAGGCTTTTGCTCTTAGAAAGGGGGCTGATCGGTATTGACCACAGTCAGTATTTTCTGAGAATAAACATTGAGCATGGGGAAGGGCAGAGAGATGTGCCACATTCTAATGAGGAGGAGCCCACCCCCAAGTCAGCACAGATCCCCACGCTGGGCAGCAGCAGATGGTGGCAGAGGAGTGGAGATCATGGACAGCAGGGCTAGAGTGTTTTCCAGAGCTGTCACAACATGTGACTTCATGATGGTGAGCACACATATATGAGGAGCAGCCTGTGGGTATATGTCAGTCTATACATACACATGCATGTGTGGGTGGTTCGAGGGGATGTGTATGACTGTATCTGAACCTGAGCATGGTCATGTGCCTGAGACAGAATGTGTATGTATGAGTGTGAGTGTAAGGGTGTGTATGTAAGACTGTGAGAGTGCGTGGGTGGGTGGGTGTACATGAGTGTGCATGCACATATATGAGTTATGCACATGTGTGCATGCAAGTGTGTGCACATGTGAGTCCATGTGTGAGGGTTAGTAGTTTCATATGTCTGCCTTCCCCTCTCACGAGATTATAGGCTCTTAAAAGCAGCAACCCTGCCTTTCTAGTTACCTATTTCATAACTGACACAAAGGAAGTCACATACTTACAATTTGTGGAAGGTCAAATATATACCAAGCATATGCTCCCTGCTTTAAATCCTGCTCTCATTTCATCTCCATCACCACCCTGGGAAGTGGCAATTGCTGCTCTCATTTTGCAGGTGAGGTGACTAAGCTAGTGAGAGAAGAAGTGGCTTGTTCGATTCACTCAGCCAGTGTATAGTGGGGCCAGATTTTGATTCCAAAGCCCAGCCTCTGTCCGTGATATCACACTGCCTCCCATAACCCAGCAAATAGAAACCAAGAAAGAAGAAAGCTAATCATCTGAAAGAAGCTCATCAGAACATTGGGTCTGCAGAGTGTTGACAGGGGCTATGAGCCCTCAGCATTGGTATTTGGTGTGTGCCAAACTGTAGTGGTTGCACACAGTAAGCAGCAGGCACAGCGATTGTACCCTCCAGCCCACTTCCTCTGAAGTCACCACCCCCATCCACTCCCAGTTGTATTTACATCAAGAGACTGCCTGCTGAGTTACGCAGAGCTATAAACAGAGAAGCAACATTTGGAAAAGCTTGAAATTATTGACCAAAACATAAAACTCTCATGCCAAAGAGGTCAAAACAAACTGCAAGTTAGTGAGGAAACTCTTTTAATGTGCAGTGCAAATAAGTGTGTTATCTTCATTAGTAAGAGCTAGATTTCATTGTGGCTATTCCTGAGGATATTGCAGGAATATCACCTACTGGTATGAGAATACAGCTCTCTGGGCCAAAATCTTGGGAAAGAATGAACAGTAGTGGTTCTTAGCAGAGTTTATTGGGTTGTCAGTGCACAGCTGGTTCTTGCTCATCATAAGCCACACAGTTGTATGCTTATACACACTCTTGTACATGTCCTTATATGGTGTTTAACAGTTTGCAAAGAGCTTCCACACACACAGCCTGCCTACCTTAATATTACCCATTTGAGATGGGCAGAAATTATTATCTCCATTTGATGAGTGAAGGAACAGGCACAGAAAAATTAAGGGACTTGCTCAAAGTAACTCAGATCAAGTCTGGTGGAGCCAAGAGTCAGACTCTGGTCTCTTGCCCTTCATCCTCTTGGCTTCCCACTGTGGCAGCTCTTTACAGCTGGACACGGCAATCATCGCCATTTTACTTTAGTTAAACCTTAATCATCTCTTGCCTAGATCGTTCCAATCTTTCTGCTCAATTCTCAGGCTCCAATACTCCCAAAGAGCCACCTTGCACCACTTGGGAGCCATCCTGTAGGATGAGGCCCGCCTCTTGGGTGAGAAGATGGATGAGCCCAGAGGCTGTGGGTGGAGAGAAGGAGTGTCGCTTCCCTGACAGAGGTAAAGAACAAAGTGGGTATGGTACAGAGTAGAGAGCCACCCTTTATCCATAGACAAAGACATTTAGGACCATCTTTCACATTGAAGTCAGCAACCGTGACAAGGTTGCTGTGGCCAAAAATCAGCCCTGCACTAGAGCAGCATGCGCAAGCCATATGTTTGGGCTATTCTGACTGCTTGCAGTTCCATATAAATCTTAGAATCAGCTTGTCAATCTCTACAAAGAAGTCATCTGGGATTGTGTTAAATCTGTAGATCATTTTGGGGAGTATTGACATCTTAATGTTAAATCTTCCCATCAGTGAACATAGAATGTTTTTCCATTTATTTAGATCTTTGCAGCTAGGGGATCCCTGGGTGGCTCAGCGGTTTAGCGCCTGCCTTTGATTAGTTTAGCGCCTCCCGGAGTCCCGGGATCGAGTCCCATGTCAGGCTCCCGGCATGGAGCCTGCTTCTCCCTCCTCTTCTGTCTCTGCTTCTCTCTCTCTCTCTGTCTATCATAAATAAATAAATAAATAAATAAATAAATAAATAAATAAATAAATAAATAAATCTTAAAAAAAAAAAGATCTTTGCAGCTAAAGGCCTTTCAATGGTGTTTTCTAGTTTTCTGAGAATAGGTTTTTTCTTGTCTTACTAAATTTATCCCCGTATATTTTTTTCTATTTGATGCTGTTGTAAATGGAATCATTTTCTTTTCTGAGTTCATTTTCAGATTGTTCACAGCAAGTGTGTAAAAATACAATTGATTTTTGCATATTGACCTTATTATCCTTCAATCTTGCTGATCTCATCTATTACTTCTAATAGTTTTTTAGTAGATTCCTTAAAATTTTTCTATGTTCAAGATCATATCTGTGAACAGAGATAGTTTTACTTCTTTCCTAATCTGGATACTTTTATTTCTTTTCTTCCCTAACTGTCTTGGCTAGAACCTCCAGTACAATGTGGACTAGAAGTGGTGAAAGCAGGTATCCCTTTAAATCTGTTGAGACTTGTTATATGGTCTAGAATTTGGTCTGTTCTGGAATGTTTACCATGTGCACTCAAGAAGAACACGTATGCTGCTGTTCTTGGGCAAAGTATTCTATAAATGTCTGTTAGGGTGAGGTGGTTTGCAGTGTTGTTCAAGTCCTTCATTTTCCCATTGATGTTCTGTCCATTACTGCAAGTGGGATATTAAAGTTTCCAATTACTAACTGTTGCTCTATTTCTCTCTTGAGTCTGTTTTTGTTTCATGGACTTTGGTGCTCTATTGTTAGGTGAATATATGTTTATAACTGTTACTTCTTCTTGATATATTGGCTATTTTATTAATATATATTGTCCTTGGGACGCCTGGTTGCCTCAGAGGTTGGGCATCTGCCTTCAGCTCAGTTGTGATCCTGGAGTTCCAGGATCGTGTCCTGCATCAGGCTCCCTGCAGGGAGCCTGCTTTTCCCTCTGCCTGGGTCCCTGCTTCTCTGTGTGTTTCTCTGTCTCTCTGGGTGTGAATAAATAAAATCTTTGAAAAAAGATTAATAAGTTAAACTTTATCATAGGCATGCATGTATAGGAAAAAAACATCATATTTATAGGGTTTGGTACTATCTGTGGTTGCAGGCATCCACTGGGGGTCTTGGAGCATATCCCCCCATGGATTAAGGGGGCTACTATAAGTCTCTTTAGATGGCATATTGTTGGTATCTTTTTAATCCATTCTTCCACTTCAGCCTTTTAATTGTAGATCTTGACCCATTTATGGCAATGTAAATACTGGCAAGGAAGAATTTGCTTTTGCTACTTTGCTACTTCTTTCTGTGCTACATATCTTTTTTGTTGCTTAAATCTTTAATTACTGACTTCTGTGTTAAATAGATATTCTCTGACATGCTCCTTTAATTCTCTTATTTCTTTTACTATATATTTTTTGGGTTATTTTCTTAGCAGTTGCCTTGGGGATTACATCTTCATTTATGACTATCTATTTTGGATTGATTAGTGGCAATTATACAAAAACTTTTCTGAGATATCTCTTTCCCCATACACATACTCAGGTGTGTGTTACACCTTCATACACTGTGTGCATACTTTAGGTACTCATCAATGTAAATTTATCACGATTGTTTTGTGCAGTTATCTTTTAAATCAGATAAGAAAAAAAGAGAAGTTACAAAGAAAAATGCATTAATCCTGTCTTAAATATTTACCTATATAGTTTACTGCTGTTCTTTATTTCTTCATGTGGATTTGAGGTACTGTCTAGTGTCCTTTCATTTCAGCCTATAGGACTCCCTTTAGCATTTCTTGTAGGGCAGGTCTGCTAGCAATTAGCTGTCTCAGGTTTTGTTTATTTGGGAATGTATTAATCACTTTTTCATTTTGGAAAAATAATTTCATCAGATATTGAACTCGTGGTTGACACTATTTTTTTTTCAGTACCGAAGGCTAAATTCGTCACCCCACTGCCAGTGGGGTAGTGTGTGTGTGTGTGTGTACCAGATACTCAACAAAGGGCAGAGGTGCCCACCCAGACCATAGCTGGATTTTAAACAGATGAGGATGAAAAAAGTCTGGAAGGAAAGAGGTATCTGTCAGATTAGGAAGACCCCATCCAGCTGCACCCTCTGGGTGAGCTGAGATTACTGCCAGTGATAACCCACAGGAGCCTCACCCGGGAAACATGACAATAGACTGAGGAAGACTGCAGCCATGGTTGGGAAGGAGAATCTGAGGTTTCCAGTCTGAGATGTGCAATGATTAGCTCGGTGGCATAATTGGGGAAATAAAGAAGGAAATAGCATCTGTGAGAGAACAGACACATGGGAGATATACCATCTGTGCTGAGTCAGAAGGATCAGGAAGTGAGAAAGAAATGGAATATGGAAGCATGGGGTGAGAGGCATGATACAGGAACCAGCTAGAAATCTGTGATCTGGAAGTCACTGGAAGGCAACCCAAACTAGCTCAAGCCAGAAAGGGGAATTTATCACAATTTATCTATATTGGAGATTCATAGAATCTTTTGGGAGCTGAAGAACGAGGCTTGTAAAATGGATAAGAATGATGGTGACTCCAGAGGGCCTAAAAGCAAGAAGCACAAGGATTATTTTCTCATGGGACAGCGTGGTCCAGATACCCCTACCAGATACCTTCCCCATAGTGGAAGGCACCACTGTCACAGCAGGACACTGTCACTGCTGCCAGTGCTGGGAAGTCCATTCTAACCATCTCTCAGACCTTTTTTTTGATACTCAAGATTAGATTCAAAGCCAGGCAGGAGCATCTGGTGTGCTGAGACTCTGTCACTTGGCCACATCTGACAGCCTGCAGGGACATAGCAGATCTGTTCCTTATGGTAATAAGAAGGGGCTAGATGTTGTGCAGCCCCCAGATAAGTTCCATTCCACCATAACAAATGAAGGAAAGGAAAGGTATAATTTTGAGAGCAAGGGACTCTTCTTTTTTCTTAAAGATTTATTTATTTATTTATGATAGACATATATATATAGAGAGAGAGGCAGAGACACAGGCAGAGGAAGAAGCAGGCTCCTTGCAGGGAGCCTAATGAGGGACTCAATCCCGGGACTCCAGGATTGCGCCCTGAGTCAAAGGCAGGCACCAAATGCTGAGCCACCCAGGGATCCCGAAAGCAAGGGATTCTTGAGTGATTTTCTCAACTTGGAAAAAAACAGCCAGTGAGGGAGGGAGGGATTATAGATGCCAAAGGAGGGGAAATGTCTAGAAGAGCAGATGGAGGTTATGTGCCATGGGGAGGGATCAGTCTGCCCGAAAGAGCAGAGCAAGGGGCAGGGCTGGCTGTGCTGAGGAATCCTGACCTTGGGCAGAGGTATGAATTGAGAGAGAAGGCATCTGGGAAATTTCCATCTGTCCCAAACCCTGCCTTTCCACAACAAGCAGGTGTTTTCACAAGGGAGAAGACTTGTTTTTCAATAATGCAAAACTGACCAAAGTGATGAGTCATCACTTTCTAATATCTGACTCTTTTGGGAAGTGGAAAATATTTCAGACCTGCTTCCTTGCTGGACTCAAATGAAAACAGGTTTTGCCATTAGAGGTTGGGCAGGGTAGTAGTCCCACCACTGGGTCCCCCACCCCTACTTCAGGGGAAGGGTGACAGCTCCTTGGAACCTCAATACATCATATTTCCAGGACTCAGAAACCCACATGTGAGGTCACATTCCCTTCTTTCCTCTCAGCCCCTTCCAAAAGCAGGAGCTCAGCAGGAGATCCTGCCTGGCCAGCATGCCAAACCTCTGGGCTGGGGTCCTTCCTGCCCCTCCCACAGTGCCCTGAGGGACCCCCACATACTCACAGCAAGGCTGTCCCACTGTCAGTTCCACACACTCTCTAATTGAAGCTTTCCCTTCTAAGAAACCCACAGTGAGAATTTGCAGCTCAATAAAATCTTTATCTGAAAGCTGCACAATTAAATGGCGAGCTCAGACAGTTGACCAAGTAAAGATTTTTAGGTGAGTAGTATTTGTCTGAACCCAACATTTATAGAAACTTAAAAATGAGGCCTTGAGTGCCATAGAACCCCTGTATGGAATGGAAGACCACCCTTTGAGAAAGGACTCACTGCCCAACTGCAGGGGGTGGGATCAGCTGACAGCCACAGGCTGTTAACTCTTTTAGGGTCAACCTCAGCTTCTTTCAAGCCAACTCCATGCTGTTCTTGGGAGGCCCCGAGCCAGCGACTATGCAGGGCAACAATGGCCAAGTTCATGCTCTTCTTTGAGAAGCCTCCCAGCCAATGACTATGGAAGGCAGCTGTACTCAGGCCTAACCACCTCTACCCAAAGTCAGACCCCCTAGTGAGCCCCCTACTTTGGAGCTCCCAGAGTGCTGGCAAAGACACTGTCTAATTTGCATGGTGCTCTGACTCTCCGCTCCTACCCCACTCCTGAACAAGTGTTAATTTCCAATAAAACTCTCATCTCAGCATCTGCCGTAGAGAACCCAACTGGTACACCACTCACTCATCCATCACACAGAGCAAGCCCCCTCCCTGGACATCAGCTGCCTGGACATTAGGTGGTCCAAAGTCGAAGGCAATATGTGACAAGCTCAACAATGGAAATTGGAACAGACGGCTGTGGTGCCTGAGCCCACTCGGTACCCTAGGCCACCTCTGCCCTGACATCAGGGCTGCAGGACTCTAGAAACCATGCCCAAGGCTGCAAGTCACAACTGAGACGCTTTCCATGCAAAGTCTCCATGTTCTGGTCTCAGCCCCCTTGCTCTGGCCCACTGTGTCTGGGTGGTTTTGCAATGCCCAATCCTAGATTCTGCATCTTTTTCCTTCTGACCCTCTGGCCAGGAGTATAGGACACCAAAGACCCAGAAAAGTAGGAGTCCAGGGCTCTAGGCCCATTCTGGGAACCTGGGAGATGTATGAAAGGGTGTATCGTACACCACAGTGTGTGGACAAAACTGAAATTAGACACCAAGCTGGGCATCTGAAGGAGGGCCATCGGCAGAGATAGACATTAGCATAAGGCAACAGGACTGTGGGACAATGGGCATGGAGAGAGGCCCTACTCTCTGGGACAGAGCAGCTTGCAGCACCCAACTGCCCACAGGCAAAACCAAGGATATGCTTGGAGTACCAGCAGGGCAAGGCCACCAAAGTGGCAGAGAAGTTCACCTTTGATGAATCCCACACAATCGTGCAATTAAAAAATCTAGAAAGAACGTTTTAAATTCAGCATACTATTAAGTTCTGTTTATAGTTTATATTTAAATTATGGGTTATAATATTTAAATTATGGGTTAATTTTTAAATTATGGGTTGATTATGGGTAATAATTATATGTAATTTAAATGTTACATATTTAAATTATGAGTAAGGTCCTCATCAGCACTGGCAAGAGGGCTTTCAGAAGGTTTCTGTGGCCTCAGGCATGGATGATGAGGGAGATAGTAAAGGTGCTGGACTCTCGCTATGGGCACTGAGCAGAGAGGGGACACTGAAACAGGATCCAGAAGGAGGCATTAAAGTATGGTAGGCAAAGAAGGGCAAGTGAAGGTGTATCTGGTGGAAAGGTCAGCTGGAGTCACGAAGAGAACCAACTAGGTAATGGCTCTCCTCTCCCCGCTAACCAAGATGTTTCCAGGTTGACAGTGGGGCTTGGCCTCACTCACTCATTCAGGGGCTCAGACTTCCCGCCTCTGCCTTCTCTTGCATGGGCCTTCCAGATGGCCCCAGGAAAGGGAGACCAGCATGGAGGAGTGTTGAAGGGAGGGCTCCTGTGGGCCAGGCCTAGAGGGCGCCACATCACATCTGCTCATAAGCAATGGCCAGGACACCATCACAGGGAACTGCAGAGGGGCTGGGAGATGTAGGGCAGGTGGGCATGCCGAGGAGCAGAGGAGAACAGATCTGGTGGAGAGCTAGCAGCCTCTGCCCACAGCAAAGAGTCAACAGTGGTGAGGCACACCAGATTCGAAGGGCTAGGGAATGCCCAGGTGCATGCTGGCAAACACCTAACAGCTGGCTTTCTGGAAGGAAAAACATTTTAAGTCTGGATTGATAGCATTTGCTAATTTTCTTGATGTAAGTACTCCCACCACCATCAGTTTCAAACTACCAGCATGATCACCAAACAAGGAGCTGCCAAGAGGTGCTATAGCAGCCCAATATACAGACAAATTAGGGTTCTCCAGAGAACAGAACCAACAGGAGAGACCCAGGTATCTCTCAAGAGTATAATAAGAATATCTACATATTTATGCAAACTTAGGTACTGTATATCCTCGAGGCTGGAAAGTCCCAAGATCAACAGTTGGCATCTGGGCACTACAGAGGGTCAGTGTAAGTTCTAGTTTGAAGACCAGCAGTCTCAAGACCCAGGAAGAACTTATTTTCAGCTTTAGGCCAAAGACAGGGAAAAAAACCCTATGTCTCAGCTCAAGGCAGTCAGGCAGGAGGAATTCCCTTCCATGCGCATGAAAGTCAGCCTTTTTGTTCTATTCAGGCCCTCAACTGATTGGACGAGGCCCACTTGCATCAGGAAGGACAACATGCTTTATTCAGTCTACTGACTCAGATGCCAACTTCATCCAGAAACACCTTCACACACACCCCGAGAATCATGCTTGACCAAATGTCCGTCTAGGCACTCCATGGCCCAGTCTGGATAACATACAAAATCAACCCTCTCAATAGTATTTTCACCAGGCAGATAACAGGTACAAATAACCTTAAGAATGTAGATGATAGCAAAAATGTAGAGGGGGGGAGGGCAGAGACACAGGCAAAGGGAGAAGCAGGCTCCATGCAGGGAGCCCGATGTGGGACTCGATCCCTGGACTCCAGGATTATGCCCTCGGCCAAAGGCAGGAGCTAAACCGCTGAGCCACCCAGGGATCCCCATTTCCTCTGTTTTTAATCTGATTTATTTCACCATAAGTTTATAAAATCTCATCTCCAATGTTGCCTGCGTTAAAATTGTAAAATTCCTGAAAACTTAGCAATCAGCTCTCATTGGCTTTTGTTCTGGCCAGCCGTTTCAGCACACCGCTGGGATGGACAGAAGTGACCCGCTAGAGAGCAGGAGCCTCAGCCTCCTGGCAGCAGGGACAGACAGAGAGCAACTCGAAGCAGGAAGTCGGGTGACCGCTGCGCAGGCATGTCAGATGCAGGGTAGCAGTGTTCTCTCCCCTCTGCCTCTGGAGCAGCACACTCTGTCCTCCCTGCAGCTTCTAGAACAGGAAAACGGGGTTCTGCTATCTAGATGACATCTTGGAAAAAAACAGAAAGGCTTGCCTTCCTGGCAGCAGATCCCTCTAGCAGTGCTGGAACACACAGCTTTGCCAGCAGCGCCCAAACCCAGCCCCACTCCCCCCTCTACTGGACACCTTTGTACAGTGAACGGGCTATACACCAGTACCTGTGGCTCTGTGTGGAACGGAGCAGTCTCCCATTGAGACTTGGGAGAGAGGCCCTTTCCTGCTTTCTGACTAGGAGATTGATTGGCAAAACGTGTCCCTCTCAGAGGAAAAGACTCCCTTGGGATGACAGCAGGCAGAGATGCCTCTGGTGTCCCCAGGCTCTAGGATATGTGATTATCTTCCAAGGTAGTGGTTCTCAACCCTGGCCACATGCTGGACTGCTGGAGGAGTTTTTATAACTCCCGATGACCACTGCACAGTACCAGACTAAACAGGACCCAGTGGTGGAGGGGACACAAGAAATTAGTTTTCAAAGCTCCCCAACATGCAGCCAAAGTTGAGAACCACTGACCTGAAGCCATCCTGGCGCTGGCCAGTGATGTGACCACCTGACAGAGAGAGGTGCTCATTCCAGTGGCCGCCTTTGGAGAGTTCTGCACCCCCAACCCTCTCTACTCACCCTTCAGTGCCTAGCCAAATCTGGCCCACAGCAGACTCAGAAAATGCTGAAAGGATGCCAGGCAGGGAACCAGGGGAGACCCAGGATCGCTGCTAGGAAGGGCAGTGCCATGAGGGCAAGTGCAGGGCTGTGGAGAGAGGGCTGCTTCTCGGTCTCTACTTCAACTCAAAGCCTATATCTTCTCTTTGTAAACTTCAGGAAGGCAGGGGCACTAATGTCCCTTCCAGCTGGACCCTATGGATCCCCTCATCCAGAAATGTCCTGGGAACACAGTCTGAGCGCAGGGGAAGGGAAGGGCTATGTTGTCTCCCTACTCATCCTCATCCTCCATCATTCTCAGATGCAGAATCTAGACTAGCTCTTACCCTGTTCACCAGCTTTACTTCTGGGTTTGAGGCCAGAGCCTCTGTGGTTTTGTCCAATTCTAACACTGATCCCAAGAAAAGCAGGAAGGTGAGCACAGCGACTTCATGTCATGGGAGGAAACAGCTGCACAGGAAGAGCCCCTGGGGGTGGTTTCTTAACCAAAACAAGTGTGAGTGGACCCAAACTAAGTCTTTAGGGCATTTCCCTGCCTCAGGCTTGGAGCACGCAGTCCAGGCTGCATTACTCACAGGGCTTCAGGATTGCTCAAGACATCATCAGTGGCCACGAGACCTCACCCTATGACCCTGATGTCAACATGAGATTTTCCAGATCTGTATCCTCCCCACTCCTCCCGACTAGCCTCCATCCAAGCCTGACCCGGCCTCTACCTGGCCTGAAAGGAAAAGGAGGGCAATTCGATCATTCAGGGGTGTGTTTGCATCTGTCCCTCAAGCCAATAGTCCTCACATGGCTGGTGGCCTGAGTCCAGCCTGAGGCTCAGGACTGGGAGTGAAGAGGGGTGCTGGGCCGCCTATAAGACACAGCCAAGAGCCCTGGGGAAGTGCTTGATGGCTCCTTCTGGTGGTAGAATCAGGAGAGTTTCACAGGGACTTGCCCAGAATGATCAGACTTGTGTAACTGAAACTGTGGGAAAGGATACCTCCAGAGATGGAACCACTGGTGCAAAGGCACAGGGGCACATGGGGCCGCAGCATTAGCAGCGTGGCTGTGTGCAGCATTAGCAGCAGTAGGTCACCAATGAAGGCATGGATGGCACCATGAAACGCCTTAAATATTATATCAAAATACTTATTCATTTCTTCTGAGGGGTGGCTGAGGGCCAGAGCAAATGACTTGATGCTGAGTAAGACAGCTTTGTCTGCATGCACTCTGCTTTCTCCCTGCAACCAGGCCATTGGACTCCCACATCCTGGTGAGTCCTTGACCTCTCCAGTTCTCCTGTCCCCTCTGTAGGCCACACCCTGTCCTCTCTAGCATGGATTGCTGCAGGGGCTCCCAGTAGACCCTTTGTCTCCAGAACTTCTGGAGGATTCCACATTAACACTTCATCTGGGGCAATCAGTGGACATGGGGGCACTCTGAGGATCAGGGAGGGAGCATGGCCATTCAGAGAGGTCATCTTTCAAAGCCCTCATCTTCAACTGCTAAGAGGACCACACAGCACTTAGACTAAAAAACACCCAGTCCCAGGCACAAATGCCTAACACAGCCCCTGGGGTCATTTCAGGGGCACAAAGGCTGGTCCTCATCATCTAACAAGTCACTGAGGACACTCGGGCAAAAATCTGCTCACATGAAGTGGTTGGAATTTGGAAGTTTAGAGAGACTGGCATCACAGAAAATCATCAGCTGTAGACATGCCACCTGGGGTTCAGAGTCCCCTCCTGACAGTATTATGTGATTTGGGGCAGGTTGTTTAGCATTTCTGTGCCTTGTCTTCTTTATCTGAAAAGCCGTGAGAATAGCACCTGCCTCAGGGAATTAGAGAATTAAATGAGATACGGAATATAAAGCGCCAGCCTCAATGCCAGACACACAAGCAGGCACCTAATAAATGATAGCTAGATACTGTGGTTGCATCTCTTGGGCAATTTTTTGGCTCTTGAGACTGAACTCCCCAAAAGCCCCACTAGGCATTCTTTAGAGTCATGTAAGTATTGAACGGAAAGAGGACAATTAGCAGATTCACTAGTCAGTGAACCGTTTCTGAGACCCTACTACGTGCGGACCCTAAACGAAGTGCTTCACGTGCATGGGTTCCTGTCACCTTGTCGAAGCAGCAGGAACATCCCTAACAGGCATCCCTCTGCTTGCGGGGCCCATCCACGAGGCTCTCGACACCGCCGGCCCGTGGGCGCTGGGGCCGCCTTGGGCCCTCCCGGCTGGGGCCATCAGGCAGAGCGGGTCCCGCTGGACGGGCTGGAGGTCGCCTTGGCTGGGGCGGGTCTCCTTCGGTCCCCAGGGGCGCCCTCCGGGCCGGGGCCGGGCCTGGGCAGGCGGCGCGCGGGCGGATTTCCTGCAGCCTCTGCCCGAGGCGCGCGGCCCGGCCCTCCCCGCGCAGTGGGCGGGTCCGCCCGGCAGCCAGACGGGAGCGGGAGCGGGAGCGGGAGCCCAGCCGGAGCCCAGCCGGAGCCGGAGCCCAGGGGAGCCCGAGCCCGAGCCGGAGCCCCAGCCGCCTGCCGCGCCGCCCGGGCCGCACCGACCCCTCCCCGCCCGCCCGCGCGCGCGCCCGCCAGGGGCTCCGGGATGGGCAGTGCCGCGTGCGCCCCGGGCCGAGGGACAGTCCGGCTGGCCCGCCTGGCCCCGTGACTGATCAGCAGCCCTTCCCAAGGCCGTTAATGGTTCGCTTGGATGGGAATTAATTCTGGGATGGATCGATAATGCATTGAGGTTCGCGGAGTCCAAGGCTAGCCGTCGGTCGGAAGCAAGGAGACAGAGCAGAGGGAGCCTCGCGGCAAAGCCAGCAGCCATGGGGGCCCTAGCGGGGCCGGAGGGGCAGTCGGGCCAGAGGAAGAGAAAAGGAAAGTGGATGACAGCATGATCGGCACAAGGACTCAGGCCTGGCAGCTTCTGGAATATGCTGAGCCCAAAGATCAGGCAAGCCAGGAGGGGTAAGTCCAACTTCCTGGGGTGGATCTGGGCAGTGTGTGTCTCTTGGCCAACACGTGCAGACACTTAGCCGGCTGCCACACTGGGGGTCAGATGAGGCAGGCATTCCAGAGGCATCCTGGCAGACAGGCCTTCCTAGTGAGGCTCCTGGGGTCAGACCTGAGACACGAAGGGGCAATGGCCATTTTAGTCCTCCAGTGGGTGTGCAGCCCTCACCCCATATTCTATGTTTTGACGAGTTCCTGAGTTTCTCAAAATGAGCAGGTGACAACCTTGGGAAACCTTTATTCCTTTACTAAAAAATACATGCTTAATACTCAAGATTTGTCCAGCAGCCAAGACAAAAGTGGCCCTCACTAGGGAAGACCATGCCCAGGCTTCTGGAGCCAACCAGGTCCAAGTGAGAGTCCTCGTTCTTGTGGCCTGAGAGGGTGCTGTGTGAAGCCTGCAGTAGCTGCTAGGGCTGGGCTGCAAGAAGCAGTTTCTCAGACAGGCCATAGGCAGGCAGGCACTCCCATTGGGAGAACTCCCAGGAAGCTGCATGGCCTGAGGTGAGGGTGCTGAGGGCTCAGATCTCGAGATAAGTAAGAGATGGGAGTCTGGAGAATCTTGCAGGGATGATCTTGAGGGATTGAGCTGGTGCCACAGCCAGCCTCTGTCCCCACTCAGTGGCCTGGAAACTCAGGACAAGTCCCTGGACTAGGGATAGTATCTCCCTATGGACAACAACTTCTTGACCAGTGTCCTTTTAGATAAGAACATCTGTCTTTTAAGAGAATAGGATGTGTCTTTATAAGTGGCCACTGCTTACTACGGAGGGCTGTAAACTCCAAGCTTCCCTTTTGAGCCATGAGTACGAGGACAGGTGGTTTGGAGGTAGATAGAACAACTGCCTGGGGAGCTTGGAAACAGTGTGTCTTGCCCAGTATGTGTGAAGCCTTCAGCCTCCTGTGAACTCACAGGCAACACACTCATGTCATTAGCTACTAAAGGATGATTGTGGGGTTGGCTCCAGAGCATAGTCACAGCTACCAGGACCCCTCTGTGGGGTGCTCCAAATGGATGATAACTTGTGCACCCCAATGGGCAAATGAGGGCTGTGCATGGCTCTGCTGAGGGGCAGGAGTGTGATCTAGTGACCACCTGAAGGGCTGGACCAGGCCATACATGCTGTCTACCCTCCCAGCCCTGTCTAATGCACTAGCCACTGACCAGATGTGGCTATTGAGCCCTTGACATATGACTAGTGCAAATTGAGAAAAATATGCCCTAGATTTTGATGATTTGGCATGAAAAAAGAATGTAAAATATCTTACTAATAATTATATTGAGTATAGGCTAAAATGACAATATTTTGGATATATTGAGTTAAAATACATCATTAAATTTAATTTCACCTTTTTTTTTTTTACTTTCTTTGAAAGCAGCTACTAGAACATTTATAATTGCAGTTACATATATGGCTTACATTATATGTTTATTGCATAGTGTTCATCTAGAAAGAGACCAGGGCTTCAGCAAAAGGGCTCTCAGGAAACCAGCCTCTGAAATCCCAAACTTCTTACAAGCAGTTGTCCTAGGTTAGTGGTTCGTGGCCAGGAGTGATTTTGTGCCACTCCCACCCCCCACTACTCCCCACCCCCAGGACCTTCGGCATTGTCTGGAGACATTTTTGGTTGCTCCAACTGAAGGGTGCTACTGGTGTCTTGTGGGTAGAGAACAGGGACACTGCTAAACATCCTAAAAAGCAGGGGACAGGCCTTGCAACAAAGAATTATCTGGCCTCAAAGGTCTATAGTGCTAAGGCTGAGGAACACTCCACTTGATGATAGTATCTGATATGTTAAAAGATGACGTTTGTGTGCCATGCATCGACTGACCACTTAGCCACAAAAATGTATGATCATAAACTATGATAAGAAGCATTCTAGGAGCATATACTACAAATGTAGCATCAGAGGAAGCAAGAGGTATGTTAGCAAGGGCTAGGAAATGACAGGGAGCCAACTAGGCAAAGAACGGTGGAATGAAGAGGCCACGTTCCTGGTGGGGAATAGCATGTGCAGGTGTTGTGGAAAGGGAGGGGCACACAGGAGCTAGGGGCAGGAAGGGGCAGCAGGCACAGCACAAGGCTGGAGACCAGGTCTGGAACTGGATCATTCAGGGTCAGGCTTGCAGCTTGCAGCTTGTTAACAATAACTCTTGCTAGGGATATTTCTGGGGAAATACAAACCAAAATTCTGTGTGTGTGTGTGTGTGCGCGCGCGTGCATGTGTTTACCTTGAAGTAATTAGGCTGTGTGTGTGTGTGTGTGTGCGCGCGCGTGCATGTGTTTACCTTAAAGTAATTAGGCTGTGGTAGAAAGAAGAGCTCCCATCAAAATTTATCTTTGAACCATTGAACCTTTTAGGAGCTGGGCAGGATACATGTTATAAACACAGTAAGTCATAAAATGCAAATCAGCCATTGGTATCCAGACACTGCCTTGTCCATACTGCTCCACGCTATCCATGTTCTAGATACACTATGTGAATGCACTGGGATGCATGAACAAGACTGAGGTGGCTTTCTGGATCGGTAATAAAATCAGCCTCCGCCAGCTCAGAAGCCTCTGGGCTGCTCTGCAGATAGGGGCTTCCCAGGGATCCTTCCACAGAGTCATTGGCTGTTAACTTCCTGTGAGGCCCCATCCAGGCCAGCCCCGGGTGAGCATGCAAAGGCTGCCAGCACACTGAAAGCAGTCCTGAGGTCTCCTTCCTAAGAAGGAGAGATGCCAAGATTAAGATTTTCCTTCCTCCCAAGGAAAACCCCTATTGTCACTTACCTGCATATAGAGCTAAGTTTGGTGAACTCAGACCCTGACTGAGCTCAATTTCCAAGAAGTTAGAGGCAAAAGAGTTAGGTGTCTACATATGGACACACACACACACACACAAGAAGACAATAATTTAAAAAAATAGGCACCCAAACTAGCTGGAAGTGGCACAAAATAGGCCAGTCAATTCAAATTGCATGCTTGGTTTTAAGTACATCACACAATTCGAATTGATTTCAGGAAAGTGGTGCAGATTGGCTCAGATCAGCACAAACTGGCCATTATTACAATAAGTGATTTTAGCTCACCATAGCTTGCTTAGGACAAGTTCAGACTCATTTGTTATTAGCCATAACCTGTTGAAGCCAGTCCAGGCTATCTGGAACCAGGTGTGGTTCCCTGTTCCCACCTGGCTTCAGAGGTCCCTTCCAGAGAACCTTTCCTATCGTTTTGCCCCAGCTAGCTTTTTCTACACCAATTCCCCTTTCCATATTCCCAGAGTGTGGGAAGAAGCAACAGCCTTACCCTTACCCTTGCCAATTTTCTCAGAGAAAAATAAGATAAATTCACTAGAACTCCATGAATGTATAACATATACAGTGGAGCAAGTCACAAGTCTGTGCTCTGTAACACAGTGAAAGTTGCAATCTCTTTTTCAAGATAGAAAATGAAAATGTAAGGCAGGTGCCGCCTCTCCTGGGAATAGGAAAGGAGGAGCAGTGGAGCCTCATGCCATACCCTCAGGCCCACTACCGCATTCACCCCCTGCCCTCCACAGTCCCTCCTCTGCTCACACAGCCCCTGGGAGCACCTGGTTGGAACCAGACCTGGTTCCCCATATCTCCAGCTATATTCAGAACGGAACCCCAAAACACTTGACCTTGATGCAGCCCCAGCTGGCTGGGGTTGTTCCCCTTCTGAAATCCCACTGTAAGAGGACTTACATCTTCAGAGACTGGAACGTTCTGTCATTCTTGATTGAGGCTTATTGCTCTGGCCTTGCCCTAGTCCACAAGGATGAGGGATGGGGGACAGACCTATCACTTTGTCTTCTGAGAGCTCCTGACTCTGCCTGTCTCACTTAAACTCCTGCCATCATCCACCGCCAGCCGTCATCAACTCTCACTTGACTTTGGCAATAAGACTGCCTCACTCCCACCCACCTTCACCCACTCTCCACTCCAAAGCCAGAGCTATCTATTCAAATGTAAACTCAGCCATACATTCACTCCAGCCTCTTCACCCAGCCCAACTTGGAATCCTTCAGTGGCTTTCCCATTACTCTATGGGTTAAAATCCAAAGACTTACCATGGCCCACAAGACCCCTCAAACATGCAGTCTAGCTGGTGGCCACCCCTCCAGCCTCCTTTAACTCTCCAGGCTCCAGTCACACTGGCCTTCCTGTTCCTCAACTGTTCCATGGGCCTCCTACCACAGGACCTTAGCACACTTTTTTCCCTGCATAGAATGCCTCTCCCTTCTCTCATACACACCCTCTCTCACTCTCTTTCTGTTTCCCTCTCCTCCTACACGCGTACATTCCTTGACTCTTACTCACCCTCCAGCTCTCTGTTCAAATGTCACCAGCCAGGGAAGTCCTCCCACACACCCCAATCTAAGCTGGGTCCTCTGCTGCATGCTCTCCTTTCTTTACAGCATTTACCTTGGATTACAGTTGTACACTCAAATGGAATTATCTGATGGACATCTGTCATTCCACTGGACTGAGGTCCATGAGGGCAGGAGCCGTTTCCAGTTTCAAATATCATTATACCTCAATGCCACGCACCTCAAAGTTCCTCAATACATACATTTTGAATGAATGAATGAATGAATGAATGAATGAATTGTAGGGAAAGCATTAGCCTGGGAGGCTGAAGCACTGTCTCTGCCCTAAATGATTCAGGCCCTTAGGAAAGTCAGCCTCTCCCTTGACTGACTTATATATTGCAAATATATTCCCAATTTGTTGCTTGCCTTTTATTTTTATATTAGGGTTTTTTTTCCTCCAGATGTACATAAGATTTTAATTTTCATATCTCTGTTCTTTTTTTTAAGATTTTATTTATTTATTTGACAGAGAGCACAAGCAGGGGGAGTGGCAGGCAGAGGCATAGGAAGAGGCAGAGAGAGAGGAAGAAGCAGGCTCTCCACTGAGCAGGGAACCCAAAGCAGGGCTCAATCCCAGGACCCATAATCCTTATGACCAGAAGACAGATGCTTAATTGACTGAGCCATCCAGGCACCCCTCCTTGCTTTTATTTTTTTAACTTTTTTTGTTTTGTATATATTTTTATTGGAGTTCGATTTACCAACATATAACACCCAGTGCTCATCCCGTCAACTGCCCCCCTCAGTGCCCATCACCCAGTCACCCCAATCCCCCGCCCACCTCCCTTTCCACCACCCCTGTTTGTTTCCCAGAATTAGGTGTCTCTCATGTTCTGTCACCCTCACTGATATTTTCACTCATTTTCTCTCCTTTCCCTTATATTCCCTTTCACTAATTTTTATATTCCCCAAATGAATGAGACCATATAATGTTTGCCCTTCTCCGATTGACTTACTTCACTCAGCATAATACCCTCCAGTTCCATCCACGTTGAAGCAAATGGTAGGTATTCATGCTTTCTGATGGCTGAGGAATATCCCATTGTATACATAAACCACATCTTCTTTATTCATTCATCTTTCGATGGACACTGAGGCTCCTTCCACAGTTTGGCTATTGTGGACATTGCTGCTAGAAACATTGCGGGGCAGGTGTCCTGGCGTTTCACTGCATCTATATCTTTGGGGTAAATCCCCAGCAGTGCAATTGCTGGGTCCTAGGGCAGATCTATTTTTAACTCTTTGAGGAACCTCCACACAGTTTTCCAGAGTGGCTGCACCAGTTCACATTCCCACCAACAGTGCAAGAGGGTTCCCCTTTCTCCTAATCCTCTCCAATATTTGTGGTTTCCTGCTTTGTTAATTTTCCCCATTCTAACTGGTGTGAGGTGGTATCTCATTGTGGTTTTGATTTGTATTTCCCTGATGGCAAGTGACGCAGTGCATTTTCTCACGTGCTTGTTGGCCATGTCTATGTCTTCCTCTGTGAGATTTCTGTTCATGTATTTTGCCCATTTCATGATTGGATTGTTTGTTTCTTTGGTGTTGAGTTTAATAAGTTCTTGGATACTAGCCCTTTATCTGATAGGCCATTTGCAAATGTCTTCTCTCATTCTGTAGGTTGTCTTTTGGTTTTGTTGACTATTTCTTTTGCTGTGCAGAAGCTTTTTATCTTGATGAAGTCCCAATAATTCATTTTTTGCTTTTGTTTCCCTTGCCTTCATAGATGTATCTTGCAAGAAGTTGCTGTGGCCAAGTTCAACAAGGGTGTTGCCTGTGTTCTCCTCTAGGATTTTGATGGACTCTTGTCTCACATTTAGATCTTTCATCCATTTTGAGTTTATCTTTGTGTATGGTGCAAGAGAGTGGTCTAGTTTCATTCTTCTGCATGTGGATGTCCAATTTTCCCAGCACGATTTATTGAAGAGACTATCCTTTTTCCAGTGGATCGTCTTTCCTGCTTTGTCAAATATTAGTTGAACATAGAGTTGAGGGCCCATTTATGGGTTCTCTATTCTGTTCCATTGATCTATGTGTCTGTTTTTGTGCCAGTACCACACTGTCTTGATGATCACAGCTTTGTAATACAGCTTGAATTCCGGCATTGTGATGTCCCGGCTCTGGTTTTCTTTTTCAATATTCCCCTGGCTATTTGGGGTCTTATCTGATTCCACACAAATCTTGAGATGATTTGTTCCAACTGTCTGAAGAAAGTCCATGGTATTTTGATAGAGATTGCATTGAATGTGTAAATTGCCCTGGGTAGCATTGACATTTTCACAATATTAATTTTTCCAATTCACAAGCATGGAATATTTTTCCATCTCTTTGTGTATTCCTCAATTTCTTTCAGAAGTATTCTGTTGTTTTTAGGGTATAGACCTTTTACCTCTTTGGTTAGGTTTATTCCTAGGCGTCTTATGCTTTTGGGTGCAATTGTAAATAGGATTGACGCCTTAATTTCTCTTTCTTCAGTCTCATTGTTATTGTATAGAAATGCCACTGATTTCTGGGCATTGATTTTGTATCCTGCCACGCTACCGAATTGCTGTATGAGTTCTAGCAATCTTGGGGTGGAGTCTTTTGGGTTTTCAATGCACAGTATCATGTCATCTGTGAAGAGGGAGAGTTTGACTTCTTCTTGGCCAATTGAATGCCTTTTATTTCTTTTTGTTGCCTGATTGCTGAGGTTAGGACTTCTAGTACCATGTTGAATAGCAGTGGTGAGAGTGGAAATACCTGTCTTGTTCCTGATCTTAGGGGAAAGGCTCCCAGTCTCTCCCCATTGAGAATGATATTTGCTGTGGGCTTTTCATATATGGCTTTTAAGATGCTGAGGAATGTTCCTTCTATTCCTACACTCTGAAGAGTTTTGATCAGGAATGGATGCTGTATTTTGTCAAATGCTTTCTCTGCATCTATTGAGAGGATCATATGGTTCTTGCTTGTTCTCTTGTTGATATGACCTATCATGTTGACTGCTTTATGAGTTTGCATCCCGGGGATAAATCCCACTTAGTCATGGTGAATATTCTTCTTAATGTATTGTTGGATCCTATTGGCTAGCATCTTGTTGAGAATTTTTGCATCTGTGTTCATCAGACATATTGGTCTATAATTCTCCTTTTTGATGGGGTCTTTGGTTTGGGAATTAAGGTGATGCTGGCCTCATAGAACGAGTTCTGGAAGTATTCCATCCCTTTCTATTTTTCAGATCAGCTTTAGTAGAATAGATATTGTTTCTTCTTTAAACGTTTGATAGAATTCCCCAGGGAAGCCATCTGGCCCTGGACTTTTGTGTCTTGGGAGGTTTTTGATGACTGCTTCAATTTCCTCCCTGGTTATTGGCCTGTTCAGCTTTTCTATGTCTTCCTGTTCCAGTTTTGGTAGTTTGTGGTTTTCCAGAAATGCGTCCATTTCTTGTAGATTGCCTAATTTATTGGCGTATAGCTGCTCATAATATATTTTTAAAATCGTTTTTATCTCCTTGGTATTGGTTGTGATCTCTCCTTTTTCATTCGTGATTTTATTAATTTGAGTCTTTTTTCTTTTTAATAAGGCTGGCTAATGGTTTATCTATCTTATTAATTCTTTCAAAGAACCAACTCCTGGTTTTGTTGATCTGTTTCACAGTTCTTCTGGTCTCAATTTCATTGAGTTCTGCTTCAGTCTTTATTAACTCTTTTCTTCTGCTTGTTGTAGGTTTTATTTGCTATTCTTTCTCTAGTTCCATTAGGTGCAAGGTTAGCTTGTGTATTTGAGTTTTTTCCGATTTTTTGAGGGATGCTTGTATTGCGATGTATTTCCCTCTTAGGACTTAGCTTTTGCTGTATCCTAAAGATTTTGAACGGCTGTATCTTCATTCTCATTAGCTTCCATGAATCTTTTTAATTCTTCTCTAATTTCCTGGTTGACCCTTTCATCTTTTAGCAGGATGGTCTTTAACCTCCATGTGTTTGAATATCTTCCAAATTTCTTCTAGTGATTGAGTTCAAGTTTCAAAGCATTATGGTCTGAAAAAATGCAGGGGACAATCAAAATCTTTTGGTATCAGTTACAACTTGATTTGCGACCCAGTATGTGGTCTATTCTGGAGAAAGTTCCATGTGCACTTGAGAAGAATGTGTATTCAGTTGCTTTTGGATGTAAAGTTCTGTAAATATCTGTGAAATCCATCTGGTCCAGTGTATCATTTAAAGCTCTTGTTTCTGGGCAGCCTGGGTGGCTCAGCAGTTTAGTGCCGCCTTCAGCCCAAGGTGTGATCCTGGAGACCTGGGATCGAGTCCCACATCAGGCTCCCTGCATGGAGCCTGCTTCTCTCTCTGCCTATGCCTCTCTCTCTCTCTCTCTCTCATAAATAAATAAATAAATAAATAAATAAATAAATAAATAAATTCTTTAAAAAAATAAATTAACCTCCTGTTTCTTTGGAGATGTTGTGCTAGAAGATCTGTCATTTGCAGAAAGTGCTGTGTTAAAGTCTCGTAGTATTAGTGTATTATTATCTAAGTATGTGTTTACTTTGGTTATTAATTTATTGATATACTAATAGCTCCACATTAGTCATATAAATATTCCTGATTGTTAGCTCCTCTTGTTGGATAGATCCTTTAAGTATGATATATTGTCTCTCTTCATCTCTTACTACAATCTTTGGGGCAAATTTTAATTTATCTGATATGAGGATTACTACTCCAGCTTTCTTTTGAGGACCATTTGAATGGTAAATAGTTCTCCAACCTTTCATTTTCAGGCTGCAGGTGTCCTTAGGTCTAAAATGAGTCTGTTGTAGACAGCAAATAGATGGGTCTTGTTTTTTTTATCCAGTCAGAAACCCTGCATCTTTTGATGGGATCATTAAGCCCATTCACATTCAGAGTTACTATTGAAAGATATGAATTGAATGTCATCATAATACCTATTCAGTCCTTGTTTTTGTGGATTATTTCTTTGGGCTTCCTCTTTCTTTTACAGAGTCTCCCTTAATATTTCTTGCAGAGCTGGTTTAGTGGTCACATTCTTTCAGTTTCTGCCTATCCTAGAAACTCTTTATCTCTCCTTCTATTCTGAATGAGAGCCTTGCTGGATAAAGTATTCTGGCTGCGTATTCTTCTCATTTAGGGCCCTGAATATATCCTGCCAGCCCTTTCTGGCCTGCCAGGTCTCTGTGGAGAGCTCTGCTGTTAATCTAATATTTCTCCCCATATAAGTTAGGGATCTCCTGTCTCTTGCTGCTTTAAGGATTTTCTCTTTATATTTGGAATTTGCAAGTTTCACTATTAAATGTTGTGGTGTTGAATGGTTTTTATGGATTTTAGGGGGATCTCTCTATCTCCTGGATGTGAATGCCTGTTTCCCTTCCCAAATTAGGGAGGTTCTCAGCTATGTTTTTGTTCAAATATGCTTTCTGGCCCTGTGTCCCTTTTGGCGCTCTCTGGAACCCCAATTAAATGTATATTTTCCCTTCTGAGGCTGTCATTTATATCCCTTAACCTTTCTTCATGGTCTTTTGTTTTTCTCTTTTTTCCTCAGCTTCCTTCCTTGCCATCAAGTTCTCTTCTATGTCACTCACTCTTTGTTCTACCTCATTAACCCTCATTGTTAGGACCTCCAGTTTGGATGTCATCTCATTTAATTAATTTTTAATTTCAGCCTGATTAGATCTAAATTCTGCAGTCATGAAGTCACTTGAATCCTTTATGCTTTTTTTCCAGAGCTACCAGTAGCTTTATAATTGTGCTTCTGAATTGAATTTCTCACATCTAATTGTAATCCAAATTCTGTAACTCTGTGGCAGAGAGTACTGTTTCTGATTCTTTCTTCTTTGTAGTCATCTTGCTCAGTGCAGAGTGGCTAAAAATGAGTTGTACTGGGAAAAGGAAGAAAAAAGAAAAAAAAAAAAAACAAGGAGAGGTATACTCTGGTTCTATATACTGTAAATCCTTCACTTCCCCTGGAGCTTTCCAGCCTGCTCAGCCAAGAACTTGCTCTTCCCCTGTCCTTCCAGCTGGTCTTCTGGGGGAGGGGCCTGCTGTGCTGATTCTCAGGTGTGTGTACCTGGGGAAGCTGCCCCGCCCCCTGTCAGGTGCATGGCTCAGTAGGAGCTGTTTATCCTGTGAGGCCCTTGTTCCCTGGCCGCCCCACTCCATCCCAGGCACAGGGTGACACCAGGAGGAACAACCACACTGGCAGCGGCCAGCTCTCCAGCCGTGGAGTCAGCTCCCGCAGTAACTACCACAGTCTCCCATCCGCACTGGCCTGGATGCTCCCGGCGGCAGGAGAGTCCTCGCTGTCCTGTGCCCTCCCCTGCTCTGCCTGTCCCAGGGGGGAGCCCAGTATCGTGGGCGGTGTCCCCCGGCGCCCTGGGATCCGGGGCCTGCGCTGCTGGATCGCACTCCCGGGGCGCAGCTCCCCAAGGCAGCAGGGCGCAGCCCCCTCCGCCCGGAGCCGCCGCCGAGCTGCTCCCGGGGCCCCGCCGGGCGCTCCAGCCCTTTACCGAGCTGGGCCCCGCGGTGTGCGGCGCGCTCTCCCCGGGCGCCCCTCCTCTGTTAGGGACCCCGGGGGACTGGAGGCCCCCTGACCCCCTGCGGTTCTGCCCGATTTCCCTGCTGAGCGCCTTTCCCTCCGGGAAGAATCCGGTGCGGATATTTAAAGTTCCTGCTTCTCCGGGGCTGGGCTCTCCTGTCCTGGAGCCTTTCGCCTCCCGGCCTTAGCCCGGCTCCTCGCGGGGGGGCCCCTCCCCCACTGGATTCTTTTTTTATTCCTTCCCACCCCCCGCCCCCCGCCTTCCTACCTTGTGAGAAGGGCAAACTCTTCTCTCCTTAGTGTTCCAGCTGTTCTCTCTTTAAATCTCAGGTCGAATTCATAGGTTTTCAGGATGATGTGAAAGCTATCTAGGTAAGTTGGTGGGGACAGGTGACTTGGGGACCCTACTCCTCTGCCATCTTGCCCCGCCCCCCTCATATCTCTGTTCTATCAATATTTTCTTTCAGGGTTTCCACCTTTGTTTAGATTACTTTAAAATAAAATTGATGTTGCTATTAGGAAACTCCTTCTTTTAGAGGAAATCATGGAACTAATGAGCCATGCTACAGCAGCCTTAGCTATCTTTCTTAGCAAAAGTATTAATGTCTTGGAAGCCTTGATGAATGTGCAGATCCTGGTCAGTACTTTGGGGATGGAGAGAAAAAGCTTTATGAGATGAATTGGTTTCAGTGGCCTCACTGTTCTTGATTTTCCCCGCCAGAAAGTAAACCAGAATTTATTATGTGTCCTCCATGCTTTAGGAATCTCTACTGGACTTCATTAATTCTTATAAGTATACTATGATGAGGTATCAGTGCTCTCATGTCAACAGATGTGGAAGGGGAATCATGGGTGCCCTGCCACCAAGTGGTGGCATTCATATTCATGTTTGTCCAATGCTGAGGCTTCTGATCTCTCTCCCTGACCAAGTACAGGGATCCACACCATCCAAAGCCCACTGAAGGGTAGCCCTGCATGTCCCCAGAGGAACTATAGATACTTTGAGTAATAAAATGTACTGATTTATTTTTATTTTTATTTGATTTTTAATTTTTTAAACTAACATACAGTATTATATTAGTTTCGGGTGTACAAAATAGTAATTCAACAATTCTATACATTACTCAGTGCTCATCATAAGTATCCTCTTAATCCCCATCACCTATTTCACTCATCTTCCTTCCTACCTGGCAGGAAGGAACCACCAGTTTGTTCTCAAGAATCTGTTTTTTTGTTTGTCTCTTTTTTCTTTGTTCATTTGTTCTGTTTCTTAAGTTCCATATATGAGTGAGATCATATGATATTTGTCTTTCTCTGATTGACTTATTTCACTTAGCATTATACCTCCTAGATCCATCCATGTTGTTGCAAATGGCAATTCATTCTTTTTATGGCTGAGTAATATTCCATTGTGTATATAATCACATTTTCTTTCTCCATCCATTGATACACACTTGAGTTGCTTGCATATCTTGGCCGTTGTGAATAACGCTGCAATAAACATAGGGGTGCATATATCTTTTCAAATTGGTATTTTTACATTCTTTGGATAAATACCCAATAGTAGAATTACTGGATCATATGGTAACTCTATTTTTTAATGTTTTGAGGAAACTCCATACTGTTTTCCACTGTGGCTACACCAGTTTGCATTCCTACCAGTAGTGCACAAGGGTTCCTTTTTCTCCACACCCTCATCAACACTTGTTTCTTGTGTTTTTGATTTTATCCATTCTGACAGGTATGAAGTGATACAACATTGCCGTTTTGATTTACATTTCCCTGATTATCCGTGATGTTGAACATCTTTTCATGTGTCTGTTGGCCATCTAGATGTCTTCTTCAAAAAATATTCATGCTTTCTTCCCGTTTTTAATTAGATCATTTGCTTTTTTGGTGTTGTGATATTTTTAAGAAGATGCCCATTGCATATGAGCACATGGAGATTAAATTTAGACAACTGTTCGAATATTTAAGGTTGAATTATTAATATGTAGTAGAAAACTAAGCAAACAAAAAAACAAGACAATTATGAGCTCCAGGGAAAGCAAAAGTTATGCATGAAAGGAAAAATTGTTATAGTGTACTATATAGCTCAGTTGGGACTAGCAATGACATAGTGCAAATTAATAATGCAAATTTGGCATGTTAATCAAACCAAAATTATAATATAACAATATTAGGAGGATAGAGAGTGGATACTTATGTGTGGTGGGGCCAGGAGAGTGAGAGAAACAAAATCCTCACTTTCCATAGTGACAAGTCAACAAATAATACTTAAAAAAGAAAAATCAAGAATTGATTTGGCATAAAATAAACACATAGGTGAATGGAACAGATAGAGAGCCCAGAAATAAACCCAAGAATATATGGACAATTGATTTATGAAAAAGGAGCCAAGAATATATGATAGGGAAGGGATAATTTCTTCAATAAATGATGTTCAGAAAAGTGGACAGTCACATGCAAAAGAACAAAATGGGACCATTATCTTATACCATACAGAAAAATCAACGTTAAGTGGATTAAAGACTAATTAAGACCTGAAACCATAAAGCTCCTAGAAGAAAACAGAGGTGGCAAGCTCCTTGACATTGGTTTTGGTGATGATTTTTTTTTTTAATTTGACACAAAAGCAAAGGCAACAAAAAATAAAAACAAAAATAAGTGTGGGATCCCATCAAACTTAAAAGCTTTTGCATAGCAAAAGAAACCATCAACAAAGTGAAAATGGGAGAAAATATTTGCAAATCATATATCTGAGAAGAGCTCAATATCCAAAATATATAAAGAACTCACACAAGTGAATGGCAAAAAATAAATAAATAAATAAAATAAAATCCAAACAATTCTATTTAAAAATGGGCAGAGGAACTGTCTTCTATTTAAAAATGGGCAGAGGAACTGACGAGACATTTTTAAGATCTATAGTAGCAGGGCAGCCTGGGTGGCTCAGTGGTTTAGCACTGCCTTCAACCCAGGGTATGATCCTGGAGACCTGGGATCGAGTCCCACATTGGGGTCCCTAAGTAGAGCCTGCTTCTCCCTCTGCTTCTCCCTCTGCCTGTGCCTCTGCCTTTCTCTGTCTCTGTTTCTGTCTCTCTGTCTCTGTCTGTCTTTCATGAATAAATAAAATCTTTTAAAAAAAAAGATCTACAGTAGCAAACAAAACAAGGACATGAAAGGGTGTTCAACATAACTAATGTCAAGGAATTGCTGATCAAAACCACAAGAGATACCACCTCATACCTGTTAGCCCAAGGGATAACAAGGATGTGTTATCTCAAGTGAGATTGTGAAGAAAAGGGAACCCTGGCACTCTGTTGATGGTACTATAAATTAATATAGCCACTATGGGAAACATTATGGAGGATCCTCCAAAAATTAAAAATAGAACTACCATATGATCCAGCAACCCCGCTTCCGGGCCAATATCCAAAGGAATTGAAAACAGGGTATCAGAGGGATATCTGTGTCTGCCCTCCCATGTTCATTGCAGCATTATTTATAATAGTCAAGACATGGAAACACCCTAAGTGTCCATCAAAGGATTAATGGACAAAGATGTGGTGTATAGATAGATACAGTGGAATATAATTCAGCCATGAGAAAGAAATCCTGCCATTTTTGACAACATGGATTGATCTTGAAAGCATTATGCTAAGTGAACCCAGAGAGGGAAAGACAAATACTGCATGGTATCACTTATATGTGGAAACTAAAAAGGCAAACTCAGAAACGGAGAGTAGAAAAGTGACTGTCAGGGACTGGGGGCGGGGTGTGTGTGTGTGGAGGTGTGAATAGGGAGAGTTTAGTAAAAGAGCACAAACTTTCAGCTATAAGATGAACAAGGTCTGAGGATCTAATGGATGAAAAATGAATCAGGTTTTTGCCCAATTAGAAGTGTGTCCATATAATACCACCCTGGGGTGGGGGTCGGGGCACCCGAGGCAGGTTGAACCCGCTTTGTGAAAACACCTGAAAGAAGGAAGGTGGACAAACAAGCTCCCAGGAAGAGCCCAGAGGCCCTGTCACCAAGTTTAGGGAGAAGGGCCAGCCTGGATCAGCCAACTTCCCGTGCTGTCTAGATATTTTAATTAGAGTTTTTGAGGATGCTTGTTACGACAGGTAGCTGATTTACACATAAAATTGGAGCCATTGAATCAAGCTTGGGATTGAAATGGTCACATGGTGTTGAGGTGGTGACATAGACGGTAACACTGTATTGTGTAACTGAAATTTGCTAGCAGAGTGGAACTGATATTTGCCTTCTCCCCCCAAAAAAGATAAATATGTGATGTGTTGGATGTGTTCATTACCTAGATGGGGGGAATCAAAAATGGGGGAAAAAGTGGCAGTAAGTGAATACTGTTAGAAATGTAGAGGTAAATACCAAAAGGTACAAACTAAAAAGGATAAAGATGACTACCTCTGGAAGTTGGGGATGGAAGGTTGTGGAAGAACAGGAGACTGCCAGGTTTCACATCAAGGCTTGTAGGACTACTTGAGATGTGATTGAGGTTGAAGAGTGACAGCCCAGAGATCATGTACCTTCATACCAGTTAAAACTGGAGGATCGTTCTAAAGGGATTACCATGGGGTTCACAGACCTTGTCTGATGGCTTGCTTCTGGATAGCCTTTCAGGATATGCCCGTGGTGACTCCATGCTGCCCCCTTGTCCGCTGCCACAGCTTGTCCACTGAGGGCTCCCTAAGACAGAATACATTCAGGGCCCCGAGAGTGAAATGGCAAAGGGATGGTAACCTACTTGAGTGACACAGTATCTGGCTTTGCCTGAGACTTAGAGAGAGGACCTTGAGGCTAGGAGAGGGATCAGGGAGGTGGTATAGGAAGACAGTTTCTGGAGAGTGGAAACAGGGTCTGGGCCACAGGTCAGGTAGGCACTGGAGGCCTCATAGACAGCAACTTTTGTTGCAGAAGAAAGGCCACAATAGACTTATCCAGTGACCTCCTCATTCCAGGCCAGGCCCTGGCACCACTGCTCAGGGCTGTCACCTTCCCAGATTTAACGTTCTCTACTGCTGGCCAGGCTTTCTATCCCCACACAGAAGACTGAGCCCTCTTTTCTCCCTCCTTCCAGAAGTTTGCTCCAAATGAAATCGAGTTGTAGAGGCCCTCAGATGAACCAAAAGTCTAGGATAATACCTGGTCAGAGTGAGTAAAATTCCCAATTTGGGGATCTTTGGGCAACAGTGGCCTCAAAGTACATTATAGCCTGATTTTTTTTGAATTCTGTTTTTTTCTAGGATTTTCATCATTCATTTCTAATATTTTCCTCATTTTTTAAAAAATTGAAACACAATTTACATACAGTAAAATGTGCAGATCAGATCTTAAGTGTACAATTAAGTGCAGATCTTAAGTGTACAGCTCTGACCACCACCCAGACCAAAATATAGAGCCTTTTCCTTAACCCCAGAAAGTTCTCTCCTCTTTTCCCCACCCCTCCTCGCTCTGCTCAGAGCCAGCCAGCCAGCCACTCTTCTGATTTCCATCACTATGGATAGAAATCATGGTATAGTCATTTTGCCTATTCTAAATGTCATATAAATGGAATCATAGGATATGACTCTCTCATCACTAACACATCAAAGGCCACAGAGACCCCTTCCACATTCTTCTTAACGGAAGGAAAGAAAGTCAGAAAATGTCTGCTGTGCCTTCAGCATGTGCCTTATACCAACCCTAGGAATCATGGGGGAAAATGGAACCAAGATAATTTCAGCAAAATGTTCAAAATCACACCACTAATGAGATCAAGGCAGCTTAACCACAGGACTCCGAGGGTCGAGAAGCCTCCTTCCCCAGAGGCCTGTCCAGAGGTGGGGGCTGGATGGTGTCACCGAGCATCTTGGGCCCCAACGATGCCAGGATATCTGAGCCCTGGGAAGCACCTGTTTCCATGGTATTTGCTGTGCTTTCACTTGGTGCAAAGACAAAAACAAGAGATATGGTCATGCCACCCACTTGGTCCTGGTGTGTCTCAGATTTGTCCAGCTGGAAGGCACTCTGGCTGAGCAACAGGCTAGTAGAAAAGGGGAAGGAATCCTGATTAGATGAGGTGAGGGTAGTGGGTAAAAGTGACCTCACTAGGGGGTGCCACAGTGCCGGCCATGGGTGCCAAGATGTGGGGAGGTCCAGGCAGGTGAGTCCTAGCATCCACCTGATGCTAATCCACCTGCTAATGCTGAGGAATCCCAGCTGTGGCTGCTATTTTATTTCAACCTGCCATATTTCCCACAAAATTAGCCAGCTGGAATACCGCAGACTCAGATACCTTCACCTCCCTGTTTGCATTTGGAGTCAGATGTATATTTAACCTCTGGCACTGACCAAATGTATAATAATAGCAAGAACCATAAGTCATGTCTATTGATCTTATGTAACCATGCTAACAGGCACAACTCATGAAACAACTTTCTTTGTGCCCGCCATGGTACAGGGGCACCAGGCCTGCCCCTATCCCTGCTTGGGTCAGGCCCCCTGACAACTGTAGCCACTCTTGATTAATGACTTTCCCTAGAGTCACTTTCATTTGCCGAATCCAAGACCACTTCAATATTTCCATGTCCATCCCAGGGCTGCAGAACTTATTTTCTCCCACCTCTTTGTAAGTATGCTTCTTGGTCTGGCCCTCATTTAGAATGTCACATCTTCTGAATCTCCATGCCCTGTTGGAGCTTCCATTTTAATGTTCTACTACAACTACCATGTGTGGAATCCCCTTCCATCTTCAAAAGACCCCTAGTGAGAGACCACCATTGCCCCATTTTTCAGATGAGAAAACTGAGTCCCCAAGAAAAAAGAAATAGAAGCCAGGGAGAATACCAGCCAGGAGCAGCAATATTGGGATTTAAAACCCAAAGGCTCTTGGATGCCATTGAGCACGTCCCTATTTATGCAGTAGGGTTCTATTGGGGTAGCGGGAATGGACAGCTTTCCCAGGCAGAGAAAGCCTCCTGTGTCAGAACCAGAGGTGCACATGTTAGGCAAGCTGTGAGCTCTTGGGTCTGGTGCAATGCAGAAAGGCAGGGGGGAAATGGTGGTGCGGCCTGGGGGATAGACCCATCCCACATTCAGATAGGGCTTTAAACAAGGGAGTGGCATGGTTGGATGAGGGCATTAGATGCTGATGCTTGCAGCAGTGTGTCTGCAGGGAGTGACTAAGAGCAGAGAGAGAGAGCCAATATTCAGTAAATGCTCTGGGAGCAATGGCGTTTCCCATCTGCCCGTTGCAGAGGATGTGAAGGAAGGGACAATAAGGCTTTTGTGCAGAGCACATCTACTCAGAGCACTCAGCTGCTACCAGCTAGGTTCCCCTGCTTCTGGACACTGTTCCAGGCCCCAGAATGACAGTCTAGCCTTTGCTGCCCAAAGTCCATGTGCCAGGAGATGAAGTGAAGTTTGTGTCCTTGGAGAGATGTACTGTGAATCCAAGCCTCCTTTCTCCTCCTGCCTCTCCTCTCAGATCCCAGCTCATGTGAAAACTTCTATCACCCATAGAAGATGCCCAAAGTTCATAACACCAGCACTCTTAGAACACAGGACACCACCAGATGCTGGGCCAGAGGAGCTCCAGGCTGGACTTCTGGCCCCAGAGAAAAAGAGAGCTGGCCATGCATGCCCTTACTATTTGAAGATGGGAATAAATAATATATTTGCAAGTCAGGCCCGAACTGGGATAGGTAGGCCTAGAGCAGAAAACTGCCTCAGGCTCCCCTACCAAGACAGCCAGGAACATGCTCTGACTCTGCTGAAATCATCAACAGCCTCAATGATTACTTAACCAAGGGTAGAGAATATATTGATCTAAGCTAATGGCTTGTAGGCAGACGAAAATGAAATTTATAATCGATACTGAATTACATTGACTCCACCAATCCCAGGCTCCTGGTGAATGGCCTCTGCTGATCTTAACAGAATTTGAAGTAGCCAGGCTGGGGCCAGCTGCTCTAGGACAAAGTGCAGAGAGAGGAGAGAGGCTTCCAAGGGGCTCAGCCAGCGCTAATAAAAAACAGTACTAACCGGCAATCACCCAGTGCCTCTCCCTTTCTAAAGTATGAAATTCATACCCTTCATTTCATCCTCACCAAAATCTAAGAGGTGGATGGAATTTGTATTTTGCTCCCATTTTATATGGAAATCTGGGAATTCAAAAGCAGCAGGCCTCAGGCCTCCAAATTCTGTGACCTCACACAGCGTCTTCGTACAAGCCACCGAACTAGGAAAAGTAGGAAAATGATAGTTAAGCCCTGAGCTTTGTCTCCTGGCCACTTCTCTGATTATGGGAATGGAATCAATGATCTCGTGCCCTTTAACTTGTTAAGTGTATAAGAACAGGCCTTGGGTAGGAGAAATCTATTGGCAGATTTCATCCAAACCAAGAAAATCATTTGCAGAGGCACAATGTCTCTTGGATTTGATCTTTCCCATCTTCTTTGACCTTGAGGATTCCTGTCTCATGTTCATTCATTCACTCAGCAAACATTTATTGAGAGGCTCTGTGCTGCAGTGTAGGGCTCCAGGCATGGGGAGGGCACCTTCCCTGGCCATAAGAAGCTCACGAATCAATACGGTAAAGAGATGTCTGGTCAGAGGTGTGTGCCAGTCATGGAGGCAACATCATGGATAGACACTGAACCCTCTGCTTTGAGAGGCTATTAGAGGAGTCTTCGTGTGGTAGGAAACAGCTACACTGATGCCTCAAGAGTGAGTCAGGACTCATCAGTCCAGCAAGCACAGAAATGAAGAGATGGGACCTAAAATGACCCATATGGGGACCAGTCATTGGCTTGGAAAAAAATGAGATATATGGATGAGTGGAGATCTGGAGATATGGTAGAGATATGGTGGAGCCCTGGCCCACAGATGCCTTCTCCCCATCTCAACTTCATACCCATGTTAGTGATGGCTAAGGCACAGCTCTTCAAAGGAGACCCCCAGCAAGAGTGACATCACTGTGCCATGGTGGTTGAAGGTCCAGCTTGTAGATTGAAATTGATGGAGGTCCATCAGGCTTGTCTTTCTCAGAGGAAGAGTCTTTTCATTAGCCTTGAGCAAGAAGGGTTAGGGTATAGTCTGTTCCAGGGCAGTGATATGAGTCCTGTGAGAGTCCGTGTTACTCTGGGAGACAGAATTCCCAGGCTAGACCCCATGCTGTCTCATCCTGCATGGCCTCCTGTGCCCCCTGCTGGCCACATCCCTTCTTCCCCTGGCCTTCTGTAGCATTGGGGGATGAAAAACTTTTCCTCTACCCTCTTAAGTTCTGATTCTGGGACCTGCTAATTAAACTGATAGAAGTCAGAATAACAGAAGGAAAGGCAGCTAAAGCCGGGCGGCATCATTGTGGGATGGTGATTGGGAAATGTATGGTAGATAAGGTTATTTAGTAAGGTTTGTTATTCAGACTACAGAGTCTCGCTCTCCTCTTCCTTGTACAGGACCAGGAAAGACATCTACAAGAGAAATTCATAGCCTTCTTTTTTTTTTAAAGATTTTATTTATTTATTTATTTATTTATTTATTTGAGAGAGACAGCATAGAGAGTGCACCAGAACAAACAATGGTGAGAGGGAGAAGCAGGCTCCCCACTGAGCTGGGAGCCCGAACATGGGGCTTGATCCCAAGACCCTGGGATCATGACCTAAGCCAAAAGCAGACGCTTAACCAAATGAGTCACCCACCCAGGCACCCCGTACCTTCCTTTTAGGCAGAAAGAGGGAAGAAAGAAAGCTCCTTCAATATTTGCTATTTCTCAATTGCCTACAACTCAAAATAATCAATGCACCATATTGCCATATTGCCATCAGCAAGTGGCATATTTCAGGGGACACAACCTGATCCCCTCCAGTGTCACTCTATTCTTTCATCCAGCTCCACCTTCTCCACTGGCCTCCCAACCTCCCAGCCTGACCTCCACCTGCTGCCTTCATGCTCCCATTTCCCCTTATGTGTGCCATGATGACCATGAGACCTTGCCTTTGGGTGTATTTGCTACCCCTTTACTTCTGCTAGGGTAGGCACATGCCTTCCACCTCCATTACCTAGTGGCTAGTCCAGGGTGCATACCCAGGAAGCCTGCTTGAATGGATGAATGAATGCCAGATCCAGCTGAATCTGAGGAGGTGTGCTGAAAGTGCAGATCAAGTTGTTTGGGTGTCTCTCTGCCTTCAGCCCCCTCTTGCCAAAGAGCAGCACCAGTTGAGCCAAGAGGCAGACCCAGGAAGAGCCAACAAAAATGCCTTTAAAGAATGTTATCTTTTATATTGATTTTTAAAAATCATTAAAGAAATCATTATGAAAAAAAAAAATCCCAACTTTCTAGACAACCTCAGCACTATCTTAGAAGTAGCACTTCTTGGGGCACCTGGGTGGCTTAGTCAGTTAAGCATCTGCCTTGGGCTTGGGTCATGATCTCAAGGTCCTGGGACCGAACCCCACATTGGGCTTCCTGCTCAATGAGCAGCCTGCTTCTCACTCTGCCTCTGCCACTTCCCCTGCTTGTGCTCTCTCGCTCTCTCTCAAATAAATAAATAAAATCTTAAAAAAAAATAAATAAGTAGTACTTCTCACTTGGGGATGAGGGAGAATACGTACTGCACTGCCCCTTACTGTCTTTCATCCTCCAGGCCCTGAACTGTGAACTGTTAGGAGAGCCTGGCTCTTTTGTAGGCCTCCCTGATGAGCGGACCTAGCAGAGAACAGATAACCAAATGGAATCCAGAAAGAATGCTAGGTAACAAGTTGAAAAAAAAAAAGTAGGGGATGCTCAGGAACCCTGGTATAATAAATCACAGGAGGCTTGAGCCATATTCCCAGGACAGTATGGGCACCTGATGAGGCCCCTTGCCCTCGGATGCAGATTGCATTAATGTGATGAACCATCTTTTCCGGCTTTCCAGATTGCCCCTTCCATTACCTCACCTCTCTGCTCAATCAATCTTTCAGCCTCAATACTTAACCTTTAAATCAATTCCACTCTGAGAGCCATCTTGCTAGTTCTCCAGTCTGGCTTTAAAATCCCATTGACTTGTATAAATCAATTATGTTTTAGTTCCTGGGCGGCCACTCCTCCATGCTCCCAGGGTTGCACTTACAGAGCTGCAGATGGAAAAACATCCCCTGGTGGGCTGCGGGGTGCCCAACCCCACTGAGCAACACCACTAGGGCCAGATGCTCCAGCAGCCACCCAAGGTCGATGTGATGCTGCCATAAGCCTATTCGGAAGACCTGGAAAACAATCGGATATGTTAGATGGGGTTCTCCTAAGTAGACCCTGAGATGAGGATTATCATGAAATCAGTTATCAAAGAGGTGCTCCCAGGAGACACCAGTAAGGGGCTGAGGGAGCAGGACAGGAGAGAGCCAGGCTTGGTATGAAGCCCAATCCAGGGAGGTGTCAGCCTGAGCCTCCTGGAACTTTGAAGTATGACTTACACCTCCTTATCCCTCCGAGTGGTTTCCAACTAGAAACCAGGAGTTCTCAGGCCCCTACACCAGGAGTCTTGGGCCAAGGGCTGGTGGCTGGGGGCATAAATTCCCAGGATCTTCCAGTTCTCCTACTGCCTGGGCAAAACCAGCTCCCTTAGCCAGCTGGCCAGCCAGTCCGACAGCAGAGGCCAGTGCTACCGGGACTGGGAAAGTGTAGGAAAGCCTGAGAGATCACATGGCCAGGGCCAGGGGACCCCTGAAGGCTGTACTAATGGCTCTGACTTTTATTCTGAGCAAGATGGGGAGTCCTACAGGGCTTCCATAGGGAGCCCCATCTTTAAAAACTCTCGCTGGCTGCCTGTTAGAGGCTACAGAGGGGGTGGCAGGGTGAGAGCCCACAGAAGAGGTTCCAGCAGGAATTTGAGTGAGAAATGATGGCAGGCTGAGGATGGTGTTTCCACTGACTGACGGCAGAGACTATGGGAAGAGTAGGGTCAGGGTCCGGAAAGCTGGGGAGTTCAGCTTCGGGCATGTGACATTGAAGGTGTCATATAGTCGGTGTGATGGATGAGTGGGTCTCTGCACAGGCCCCTAATGCACACACTGATGGTGTTTAAGTCCATGAGGCAGGAGCAGATCCCTGAGACAGTGACTGTGGATAGAAACGGGGTCCAAGTATGAACCCTCGGCTCTGGACCAAGAAGCAGGATAATGAGATAGTGTGGCAGCCAGTGAAGGAGCGGAGGGGCAGAGAGAGTGGTCTTGGAGCCCCAGGGCATCTATGACCCTGGAGGAAGGAAGTTACCAACTGGATTCAGTACCATCAGGGGTCAAGGAATGGGGGCACTGACTTAACCAACCCTTAGATTAAGCCTTGTGAGAGTCACCGCAGCCTTGATAAGAGCAATTTGGGTGGGACAGAGGTAAGGGAAACCTGACTGAGTGGGGTCCGAAGAGAACAGGAAGCAGCTGGGGTGATGAAGAAGTTCTGGAGCTCGATGGTGGTGATGTGAATAGAATGAATGCCCTTGAACTGTATGCTTAAAAATGGCTAGTTTTACTAAAAAGAAAAGGGACTGAAGACATCTCTTCTGAGGTGCTTGATAAAAAGGGAGAGCTAAACATGTTAGCTCACATACATTCACCTAATTCGTTCAACTTCTGCAAAGCATCTTACGACGTGAATACAGCATGATCTGTTTGGCCATTTTCCACTGTTGGCCATTTGGGTTTTCCCCATCTTTAGGGATCACACAGAGAGCTCCAAGGGCATCCCTGTGTGTGACTGCCTGTGTCCTTGTAATTCTTTCTTGGAGTACACAGGTGAAAGGCAGAATTGTTGGCTTGTGGACTGTGCATGTTTTTAACTTTAACAAAGACAGCCAGACTGCCCTCTGTGTAGTGGCTTACGATTGATTACTCACAACCCATCCAACACATGACATTACCAGACTTTAAAAATTTACCTGCCTAAAGGGTACACGGTGCTATATCATCTTATGGCTTTAATTTACACTTCATTGATTACTACTGAAATCCAGCATCTCTGCACATCTCGATTGGCCATTCATACTTCCTCTTCTGTAGCATTACCTGTTCATGTCTTTCATTTCTTCAGCTCTGAGAAATGAAAGCTCCGCACTTCCTTGGTAAGCAAGGGCAGGAATCAGGGAATGGTCAGCTGGTCTCCCATCTCATGTTGCCCTAGCAACACCTTGATGCTGCTCCCACTTTGCCCTTCTCTAGTAATGAATGAACCTTGGGGCACTTGAATTCCATTTCCTCCACCAAGAGTTCTGATGTCTCCTGGGGAATAAGGACTATGAAGATGTAGAGGACCTTGCTCCCTCCTGGGGAGCTCTGTGAGCATGAATGTGTGTCTGTTTGCCAGTGTGTGTGTATGTGTAAGAGTGGGTACATGCATGAGTGTATGAGACTGTATGTGAGTGTGTGCATGCATGAGTGTGTTTGCAAGCATGTATAGGCACTCCCAGGAAACACCAAAACTCAGGGTTCTGTGCTATTCTTGAAGGAGTTCTGTAGATTTGGAAAGCATGAATGAATGAGTGAATGGTTGTGATATGAACAGAAGAGCCCTGACTGGGAGAGGGTGGAGGGGCCTTCCTCCTCCTGCTGGTCAGGAGCTTGCCCTGCACCTGCTCCTGGGCCCCCTTGGGAAACTCACATTAGTCCTAGAGCCTCAGAATGTCCGAGCTGTTTGACTTGAAAGCTTTGCCTAAGCATCTAAAGAACTGAATAAGTTGACTCAAGTAAACACTGAGGACAGGAACAGTGGTTATTAATAAATCATAACAATGATTATTTTCCTTTCAAGACACTCAATCGGCCTTATAAGAAGTTGTATCCCTGTGATTGATCAACTGGGGAAAAGCCTGGGCTGGTTTGGGAGCCTAAGTACCATCTGCCAGCAGTGCCTCCCTGCTGAACTGAGGCAGCTGGGAGCTGGTTCTTCCTCTCTTCTGAGGGAGCCTGGGGCAGGGCAGGCAGGGATGCTAGCATCTGCTCAAACAGAAACCAGTCCAGCCTCCTGCCTCAGGCCAGACCCGGCCCCATTGCCCCAGGAAACAAGCCCCCCCACCCCCTGCAACCCCCACCCCATTGCCTGCCTCCTCCATACCTGCAGCCTTCAGGAGGGTAGTGCCCAGGGCCTGGGGATCAGGGCAGTAAACATTGCTACATTGTCTGGCCACCTTGAGGGAACAGCAGATCACTCACACTGCAGTCATTTCTTTCTTGCTGGGCACCTCCTGTCCACCAGGCTCAGTATCCAGCATACTGCCCTCCAAGAGCTCAGCCTCCCTGGGTAGACATGCCTGGACAGGGACTGTCTCTGCAGACATGGCCCAGTGCTCAGCTGAGGACTCTCCAGTATTCCTCAGTGTTGGGGTGCACTGATGGGTCACTGTATTTTTTTTTAGCTCCTGCATGTGCTGGCCCTGTCCAGATGCTATAGGGGGTGTGGAAGGAAGGGCAGGTATATTCTGGGTCCTACCAGTGCTATGATCCTGTCAAATGAGACCATTTCAGGTCTTGTTGTAATAGAAGACAACAAACAGAACCAAAGATGTAGCATTAGAACATTCTGTAAAGCCAGATTCCTCACTAAAGGCCCCAGAGAGTCTTTAGAAAGGTGGAAGATTCTACATAGCCCTTGCAGATTCCCCAAGAAGAGGAAGAGGAGAATATACAAATAGACAGAGGAGACCTGAGCCAACCCACCTCTTCCAGAGATTCTTCACCCACAGGGGCCCTGCTTCTGTCCAGGCTCATGTTAGAAATCTCAATTAAAAAACAAAAGCCTAGGCACTGCTGACTTCATTTTGCCATTGACTCCCAACCCATTAAAGGAATTTTAGAGATGAAGAAATTGAGACCTAGAGAAGAGAACTCAATAACTAGGGGTCACACCTGTACTCTCCCTCACCTCAGTCCTCTGTCAGACTCCACAGGAATCCTCAGGTTGTGGAACCCTAGTGCCCGAGCCCCTAGTGCCACAGACAGCTCTGGACCCTGGAATGAAATCAGTAAGTGTCTGCTGAATCCAGCCCTGCTCCAGCCCTGATATGGAAGGAGTGATGGAGGGGCAGTTACAGCCCTAGGAGCAGAGGGATCCTTCCCGATGCTGTCGGGTTCTGTCGAACACAACCCCCACCTACCTGCCAGCAGCTCCACCCAAGCGCTTCTTCTTACGGAACAGCTGAGGTGCAGAGCAGAGGTGGAGAGCAGGGCGGACCCCAGATGTGGTGCCATGGGCACCTGGAAATGGAAAGGCAGATTTTCTAGCATTGCAGAAACTTCTAGAGAATTTGTAAGACTCATTCAAGAGGAGAAAGGGGTCCAAATGACCAGAAGACCTATAAGGACCCTAGCTGCACCACCACCCCCAACCACCACTCCCAGTCAGCAGTTCCCACCAGGGGCAATCAGTTTAGTGGGCAAAGGGAGAGAGCAGAAACATTACACAGGGAGTGGGAGCCTATGCAAAAACATCCCCTTGGTAAGTAACCCAACAACAGGGTGAGCTAAAACAGTAACTAAGTGTCATTTTATACCTACTAAATTATGGAGTAGGAATATTCCCATTATGATATTCCATATGGATGACTATGAAGGAACTGGTACATCGGTATAATTTTGTGTTGTAATATATCCACATACCATTTTTAGAAGGAAGGGAAGGGTATAATGGCACCTAACCAGCTAAATGCCTTAGAAAAGTCCATGCCTTCTGCCCTGTGAGTCTGCTCTGGGAACCCATCTCCAGAGAACAGTTCCACATGGAGACATCCACTGCACCATTTCCATTAATAGGATCCTCACTGCCATGGTAACCAGTTCCTGGACACCACGTCCATGCCAAGCACTCTGCCAGACGTGGCCATGTCTCCTCCTCCAGCTCGCTCTGCAGGGTCAGGTATCATCATCCCACATGCACCCAGCTTGTTCATCAGCAGACTGAGGCACAGACTGCTTCACAGAGCTGGCCACAATCCTGTATTTCTTCAACTGAACCCCATTGTCTCTTTAATTAAATAACTAACATTGGAAGAATTCCAAATACCCAGCAACAAGGGAATCATTAGCTAACTCATAGGGATAGTAAACAGCCACAGAAATAGGGAGGGAAGCAGACTTTAATCTAGGACACATCGTTAAGTATGGGGACCAGGACCCACAGGAGGTAGGGAACAAAGGGAGAGGGTAGCCAGTAAGCGTAAGAGCAAGTGAAGCTCAACCCTTGGTGCATGCAGGGTTTCAGACATGGGCTGCTTTCCTGGAAGGGGGAGCCAAGCCATGCCTTTTGACTCCTCTGGTTTGTCTTCCCTTTAGTCTCTGAGAAGGACTGTCTGTCCTCAGGGATCAACAGTCCCCCTTCTGTGCATTGGGGGTGAGCCTAGAAACAGCCTGCTTGCTCTCTGGGCCATAGCACAGCCAAGACAAGGCTAGAACATTCAGCAAGGACCTCACCACAGCCAAGAGATGGCAACAGGGCATCAAGGTGGAGACGGTGGGGACAGACACAATCTGAGCTACCACAGCTGTGCAGGGTGACAGGATGATGTCTCTCCTTACTCTCCCTGCTGTCATTGAGCTGACCCTTCTAGAACAGGGCTCAAGGGATGGCCTCGTTATTTTTTGCTCATGTAAAAGTGGTCAATTGAGGATCGTATCCCAGGCCATATGTCACTTGAGGCAAAGCGGGGGCCACCAAACTATACAGTCTCCTCAGAGAGCAGCTGAGTGTCATGGCACATTTAATCCCATGATAAGACACAGACACACCTACTCATTAGGGTGAGCCTAAGTAGCCTGTAATGTTGGACAACCATGACTTACATCCATTCCCTGAGCAGCACATGGTGAGGGCCACACATGTAGACCTGGGTAAGGCACCATGTCCTCCCCAACATGCGCCTCAGTCTGGTGGGGCAGAAAGGCAGCCACACAGATAATTTGCCGTCTATGGGCCACGTGTCCTGATAGGGAAGGGAATGACTCTCTGGAGGAGATTCAGAAGGAAGGTTCTGTAGAAGAAGTATCTGAGTTGTATCTCAAAGGATACATGGGAGCTCACCAAGAATCCAAAGCCAGGATGAGTGTGAAAGGGATTGAAGAAAGGTCCAGACTAGTGGGACAGCATGGGCAGAGGATAGGCCAGGCTTAGGAAACTGTGGTCAACAGTATAGTGGGAGGAGCCTACACACATGCACACACACACACACACACACATAGAATCACAGGTACGATGCCAGAACCATAGGGCACAGGGAACATGCATTCCAATCAGAAGTTAGGATCCGTGGTCTAAGAATTACAAGTGTAATGACATTTAGAAGAACTGTTCTTCATAAGTCCAGGATGACCACTCCTGGTGACCACTGCAATATGCTTGATACTGACCAGAGAGGGAAACAGAGGAGAGAGGGGGAGGTGATGGGATAAAGGTCCCATAAGGGACAAGTCATCACTGTGAAGAGCAGTACCAGCCATGGCAGAGGGCCAGTCAGTGGTGTCAAGTGGGGAGCACAGGAAGCCTGTGGGGCAAAAGGGCTTGTGGGCACTCTGAAACTCTGAGGTAGGAGAGATGGCCCCTTTGCCCACAAGGGAGCCACTAACAAGTTACAGCAAACAGCTGAATCAGAGGCCCCACTGTCTAGACACAGTATACCAAGATGATCCCAGCAGAGCAAAGGGTAGCTTTGGAGGTTCTGGGCAATGGTATTCAAGTCTAATGCCTCCAGAGAAGGGTGCTATGCAGGAACCAGGGAGGGGGTCTGAAGGGGCCAGCTCCCTCAGGGCCTAAAGTGACAGAGACCCTGGTGGAATGTGAGCTCCAGGAGGACCCAGATTTTTATCTGTTCCTTATTTATTTCATTGCTTTATCTCTAGTACCTAGAATAATGCTGATTGGGTGGGTGGTTGGGTGGATGGATAGATGGATTTGTGGATAGATGCATACATAGACATGGCAGAGACTAACTAGGCCTGCAGGCTGTGCACCTGTCCCAAGCGGATAACCCTGGGCTGCTGCTGCTGAGGTGTTCCAGCCCATGCCCTGTTTAACTGAGGGGGAAGTATGCCAAGCACAGTCATGTCCTGCTGGTTTAGGCTCCCAAGCTCCGGTCACAGGGCAGCCAGGATGCCAGAATGGGGCAAGGACTGACAACGGGCATGTATCCTTCACACTCATTGTGTGTGTCTTTGGCTTCCAGCCCGCTCCAAAAGCCTGGTGATGGGAGAGCAGAGCCGAAGCCCTGGGCGGCTGCCCTGCCCCCACAGGCTGGGCCCTGTGCTGAAGGAGGGCTGGCTGAAGAAGCAGAGAAGCATCATGAAGAACTGGCAGCAGCGCTGGTTTGTGCTGCGTGGGGATCAGCTTTTCTACTACAAGGACAAAGATGAGACCAAGCCCCAGGTGAGAAGCACGCGCCTTGCATCCTGGGGCATCATGACAGGGTTGAAGGGAGGGTAAACCATGCCCAGGAGACGGCCGAAGGCAGAGATAGCCTCCTGTTCTCAAGCCCTGAGCCACTGACTTCAATCACAGTGGCACTTCACCACTGATTTCTGAAGTGGTTTTTGTTCTCAGCCCTCATGTCCCTGGTATCACAATTTGTTTTACAGAAGCACATCCACAGCTTCAGTAATGAAAATGTCTCTATAGAAAGTTGATAGGGAACATCTCTGCACAGCTTAAGAAAATGAATCTTCCCTGTGTTCTTTCCAGCCTCTTGGAAACATTCCAGTTACTTGCAATGTCCAAGGACATGGATACCAAAGACAAATCTCACCTCAAACTGAAACATGGCTCACTGCGGAGCCCCTGTGTCCAATGCCTCTGCCTTTCAGTGGCTACCTCTGTTTTCTACCAGTCCTGGAAGATCCACCTGGTCTGGGGTCCCACTGTGTGGAGCTGGAGCCTGAGGGCAGAAAGGGTGCTCAGTGATGGACAAGTTGGAGGAAGGACCTGGGCATAGCACAGGATCATATGGACATCACAGTAGGAAGATAGATGACCTCCCCACCCCTCTTTCAGTTTTTCTGAGTATATCAAGGAGAAGCATCAGTTGTGTGCTAGCATATGTTTGGCCATCTCCAACATTTGGGATCTTCCCTTAAAAAATGGAGATGGGGGTGGAAAGGAGCAGGCCTCATGTCAGAGCTTCCAGTGACAATAGTGGCGTAATGTTCTTCTGTCTTCCGTGTATTATTCTAATGGTTAACTTCTGTTTGTGGAAAGTCTCCATTGAACAGTGATATCACCTTTTCCCTTTTAATATATCTAAGTTAAAATAAAAAAGCATTGGGGTGCCTAGGTAGCTCAGTTGATTAAGCGCCTGGCTCTTGATTTCAACTCAGGTCATGGTCTCAGGGTCAAGAGATCCAGCCTTATGTCAGGATCCATGCTCAGCGAGTAGACTGTGTCAGGATTCTCTCACTCCTTCTGCCCCTCCCCATGCTTGCTCTTCTCTCTCTCTCTCTCTCTCTCTCTCTCTCTCTCTCTCTCGTAAATAAATCTTTAAAAAAAAAATCAAAAAGCATTGCACAGCAATGTGAAGGTACTTAGCGCCCCTGAACTATACACTTAAAATGGTTAAAACAGTAAGTTATACATTTTTTACCACAATAAAAAATAAATAAATAGAAGTGTGGGACTGTTTAAGGAAAACTTTTCCATAAATTCTAGCACAGAGGAGAGGTGGGTAGGACACACATCATGAAGGTGGAGCTGAACTAAAGCTTAGGAAACCCTGATCTTGTCCAGCCTCCCTGCTTTCATAAGGAAGGAAAATGACTCCCAGGAAGGTCGAGTGGAACAAATAGAAACTTTGGAGTCAGGCAGATGTGAAATTGATTTGAATTAGGCCTCGCACTCTAGCGTTATGACTTGGGACAGGTCACTTACTTTGTTTTCCCTTTGGTTTTCTCACTGCTAAATGGAGACATCATTCCCTACGTCACAGAAATGTGCTAAGGATCAGATTGTAGCACATATACATATCTGATTGCAGCTCCTAGCACATGGGTGGGTACCCTCCAGCTTCCTCAGCCCTGCCTTTGCCTTCCTCCCCACTTCCCCAGCCCTGCTGCCGCTCCCACTCCCCAGATTAGGTACCACACTTCTGGCTTGCCCACCACCATTTTCCTTCTGGCCTTTACTTCTGGTGTTGAAGACCAGCCTTGGCCTTTAAACAATGTCTTCACTTTCCTGGCTGACCTGTTAGTGTCACTCTGATGACTGGGAAAGTTGCCAGGGTCCCCACCCTTTTGGGGCCCTGTTTGTGGCCCCTACTGCCATCCCCTCCTGGCCTAGCCCGTGACACCATCTCCTGAGAGAACTGTGTTAGTGCTGGGCAAGCCCAGTGGACAAAAGGAACACACTGAGGTGGCCCAGGCCATGTGTGGACCCCTGCCACAGGCTTCCCCACATGTTCCTCAAGGTGAGGCTGAGGTGGCCCTTGTCCATCAGCTGCAGCTCCATGAGGAAGCTCTGTCTCCTGGATTTCCTAAACCAGACACTCCTTTTCCTCACCTCCATCTTTTCCAGACTTCAGTGGCTTCTGGTGGAAACAGCTAACAAAATGGTGGCATCCACATCCCCAGTCATCAGCCTGGGCATGGGAGGAGCCTGGAGCCCAGTCCTAACTAAACCAGGGCATTCATGCCAGGGAGCCATTGGATCTCTAAAAGGAGCCACTGTCTCCCAATAGATGCCAGCATCAGGCCCAGGGCCCCTGTTTTGGCCTCTCTGGGCCTGGCTAACACTCCCAAGTCCTCTTGGAACAGGATTCCTTCCCACAATTGCTCCCCCCCCTCCACAAAGCCCAGTGGCAGCCCTGTTGCACAGGTTCCTAATCTCAAGGAAACTGTTGGTTAAATTGGATTCATTTAGCTTATACAGTATGATCTCAAACCTGCATGCCTGCTGGCAAAATAGCCCATACATTTCCACTTAATTGCATGAACTACATGTAATGGACTAAGTCTCAATATCTGGTTCCTGGAAAAATGTGCCCTGCTCACTGTTTACAGTGACAGAAGTGTCCAGGCAGTAAACACCCACCTGACAGACAGCCTGTCATCTGTCTAGAAGATGTAATTGTCACGAGGAAGGACATCCAGCTACCCTTGATGCTGCCCAGAGCACATCACACATGGCGAGGATGACTCTCGGCCCATATTCTTATTCTCTCTCCAACCGCTATCACTTCCCCTATCCCCTTCTCACTAGCGGGAGGGCCAGCAGAGTACATAAGAGCATAGAGATGGGGAAAATTCGAGATAGAGGCAAAGTAGGCATACAAGGCTGGACAGGAAGACTAGGCAAAGAAAGGAGCTTTAGAGCAGAACCTGGAAGCGTGCCCTTGTCCTAACTCCTTTTGCCAGTGCCTGCTTCTGATGATTTCTTCAGCAGACAGACCCTATGGTTGCACTAATAGAAGATTCCAGGTTTTTGCATCTTAGTGGTTTTAGCTGCTGCTGGAAATGTTTCCTGGGCCATAAAACCTGTTGCTGAATTCTTTGTTGAGCAGGCTGATGCATTGCCGTGGTTCAAGGACTCACTTTTAGTCTAATGATTCGACATCCAGATCCTTCTCTTGTGGGTCTCTTGACTTTGAATAGAAATGGAACAGCATAGAAGTGGAAAGTAGAACTTCCAAAACATAAGATGGAAAAAGTGTAACAAATGTGATCAGTTCAACAAATGCATGGAAAATGGGAGGGACAAAAACAAGAGGGAAAAGTGAATAGGAAAGATAAAATAAGCAAATAGGATGACAAGGAATACGTACAAACATTGCAGTCATCATAACAAATGTGATTAGGTCAGATTCACCTGAATCTTAAGAGACAGTGGAAGATTGGCTTTAAAAAGAACAAAAAACAGAAAGATTGAAAAACAAAACAATGGAGAAAAGATAAGTCAGCGAATGCAAGCAAAAGGCGAGCAGATTTAGCAACATCAAAATAAAGAATAATAGAATCCAAGGTAATAAAAAGGAACAAAGAGAAATATTTCATAATAATATAACTAACATACTGAGAAAATAGAGCAGCTGTGAACATCTATGCTCTTAGTGACATAGCTTTGAAGGATACATAAAGAAAAACAATACTCATTTTTCTCCATTTTTTTCAAAAAGTGAAATTATAGAGATGTAGTTGCTGACTATAATGCAAAAAAAGACTTATAAATTAGGAACAAAATGACAGTGAGTGAGGGTGTGTGTGCAAGACAGAGAAGTTCTATACACAAGGAAATAAAATATATACTTCATGGGATGCCTGGGCGGCTCAGTACATTAAGCATCTAACTCTTGATTTTGGCTCGAGTCTTGATCTCAGGGTCATGAGATCGAGCCCTGAGGCAGGCTCTATGCTCAGTGGGGATTTTGCTTGAGACTCTCTCTCCCTCTCTCTCTATCCCTCACCGCCCACCATTCACAAGTTCTCGTTTTCTCTCTCTCAAATAAATTTAAAATACACACACACTTCATAATACCTCCTAAATTAATAAAGAAATCAAAAACTAAAGGCAAACTTCTAGTTAAAGATGACAGATTTAAAAACCTTACAACTCCAGTAAACAGAACTGCTTTTGAAGGTGTGAACACACCTAGGTGGAAGGGACAGAAGACAGCTGCCACCACAGCATGCTGGATGCAAGAAAACAGATGGGCAAGAGGTAGCTGACTCAGCTGATCCCAGAGAGCTCAATTCCAAGTGAGCACTAGGAGAGCACAAAAATCTGGTTTGCAAAGCAGCACCCCCTCACCTCCCACCAAAGATTCAGGAATTGGCAAGACCAGTTATCTCTGGAAACAAGGGCAAAACAGGAGCGCAAAACAGAGCTGGTGGAAGGTCAGTTTAAAAAGCAACTGGGCCGCGGATATGAACAACCGCATGTGAAGCCTGACTGCTCTTCCTCCCTGTGGTGTAACACTGGGATTCCCCAGGAAGGCTGGGAGAGAGGCACTCCAGGCTGAGAACACCTGGCCCCCTGCTGGAGGGAGCCCTGCCCAGAACAGGAGAGTGAGACAGAAGGGGATGGGCTCCAGGTACTCAGGCCTCCCCATCTCCATCCCACTTGTGGCTCCAGCAGTCAGGAAGAGCCCTCAGGAAGGAAATGAAGAACTTTCACTGAAGAATCTAACAGACCAAGAAGAAAAAAAGCAAAATATACTGACAGCAGGGCTTCTCAAGTGAAGCAGCCCCAGCCCATCTCTGCTGGCCTGTCATGTAGACGCTGCCCCTCAAACAGCTTCCAGTCTACTCTTTACAGAACCCTTTCTAAATAGGGATAAATAGCTTTGGGTCACTACACATTTAAGGAAAGAATCTCATGTGAAGGACACATGCAAACACAGGAAGAAAGAAAACAGAGGCACCAGAAACCATGCAGGAGAAAAAAAAAGTAAAAAAAAAAAAAAAAAAAAGATTTTATTTATTTAAAAGTGAAAGAGCATTGAGGTGGGCAGGGGATGCGAACCCTGGAGAAGGCGAAGGTATTGCTGCCTTACACCTTGCCTCATGGCACTGTTTGATTCATTCAGTTGTGTTGAGATATGACCTTAACTGAAAAAGTGGGTGAAATAAAACCCAAGTAATTTATTTGGGGAATTTTCAGAATACGAGCTGCAGGGAGGGCATGGAGAGTGAGGTATTCTTTTAAATTCTTACAGTGATACTATATTCATTTAAATCCGTATCTTAAAGTATTTTTAATTTAAACAAGAAAAGAAAAACTCAAGCCAAAAGTGAAAGGATGCAGCCCTAGAGAGTTCAGAGGGCTCCCTCTTCTAGAGAGGGCCGCCGAGTCCAGCTGGCCTCTGCAGAGCCATTTGTAAAGAGCTCCAACTGTGGCACTGGCAAAGGTCTTCATGGAGAAAGAGTTGGCGGCAAGAAGGATGCCATGGGACCTTTGCAGCTGGTGTCTCCAACTAGTCACGTTTGGCTTAGTGAACTTGCCCCTGACTTCCTGAGAACTTCTGGAGAGCCTGACTTCTCTTCCTCCTTCCTACTTTCCACCTGCAAATCTGTCCACAGAAAAGCAGGTGACTAATTGCCTCCCACTGCTACCATAGATCTTGCCAGAGAGAATTCCAGTAGATCTCTCTGCGCTCAGAAGGAACACGTGAGTGTGATGGAAAGGTACTGAGGTACCACACACAAGAAGCCCTGCTCACTGCCTCAGGGTAACTCAAGAGCTACTGGGCAGATGTCCTCCACAGGGTGTTAGGGGTCATCATGAGCTGTTTGGGGAGTGATGGTAACTTTACTGTTAGTGCTGCAGAAGAAAAACTAAACAATAAATGTTTTCTTGTTTAAAATGTCCTTGGGGACAACTCCAAATGTTTCTTTTGCAAAGAATTACTCCTTGGAGTCTTATACAAAGAAAAATCCTTCCTTTATTTTGGATCAAATATCAGAATCTGTGGGGTTTTTTTAGAGGAAGCTTTATATTTGTGAAGCTATTTGGGAAATATAACTCCCCATTATTAAACAGATCAACATGAAAATTCTAGTCACTTATTTTAATCAAATAGAAACATATTTCTTAAATTCAAATCGGTAACAGCAGCCAGCTTATTTTTAGACAATATTTAGAGAAAACCATTTCTTTTTCTGCATCAGGCATGCGAAGGAAAAATATAAGATTGAAGGAATAATCCAAAAATACATGTTTTAAAGCTTATCTTGCACCGTACAGCAGTTGTTTTGAAAGTGGGCCAGCAGAATAACGAGACCAGCAACACCTGTTGCCTATACCACCAGTCATTCTACGGCAATATTTGCTACCATTGTAGGGAAAGAAAACCAGGATACTAAGAGGCCTGATGACACCCTTCAGAATATACAAATCACAAGTAACAAGAGTCTGGCTGCCCCCGAATCCTTTTGCACCCAGAATGTCACACCTGCAAAATGGATCTTCACCTTCTACAAATGACTCCCGTGTTTCCCTGCATGTGGCCTGACTATTGATGTAAATACAATGAGCTTCTCACAGGGTCTGCTAATTTCAGCCAGCATGGTTATTAGCTTACAGGACTTCAGTGTCTCCCACTTATAATCAATCCTTTGGCCTTCAATTGAAACCAGTTAATCTACAGTAACAGCTACAAGACTGATTGGTAAATTGCTAGTTTTGTCTATGACTCGCCAGAAAAATGAATCAGATGATATTGAGCCAGCTTGGAAATTATATGTTATTCATTGTTTAGACAGGAATAACTTACTTTTAATTATATATGGAGCATTCTAGCTCCTTAATACATTAACAGACTGCTGGGCAAAATGGGGGAGATTGGGGGCATCTGTGTAGGACTGCTGCCTTGCCCGGGCCCCTGAGGTGGAAGAGAGCATTTCTCGAATGAACTGCACCTTTGGAGAGGAGAGGAATGAAGTGTGACTTTCTCCACAAAACACAGCCTATACCCTGTGGTGGCAGTCCCCTCGGCAGGGCAGACTGGCACTGGTCAGTGTGCAAGAATCTGTGTTTCTCAGACTAACCCATTCTCAAGTACCCAGCTCAGAGGCTGCTTTCAAAGGCACTGTGGACCCCAGAGCACAGCTCCAGTTGCAGGGCTCGAGAGCAGTAGCAGAGAACCAGACCATTTCCAGCCCAGGAAGGGCCGCTCCCGTTCAAGGTGAGTCCCTGGACCCAGCACCAGCACATGTCAATAGTGTGTATTCCCAGCCGAAACAAACCTCTGGAGGGGGGGTGGGGGTTGTGCTCCGAAGCATGGACCAGGCTGAGCCTTCAGGGTCAGTTTCTGGGACACCTGTTTGTCATGGGGACAGAAGGTTGGAAACAAGGCAAGGAAAAACCACATGGAAGAGTAGCTTATGGTCCAGGGCCCCATACCTGAGCTGTAGAGAGGCCCTATATCCCCACCACCACCACCCTGCTCCCAGCTGAAGGAACAGCAGAGGCTTTTCCAAACCCTCCAGCCAGGCTCCAAAGAGCTAAGGGTAGGGTGAGCCCCAAGGTAAGTCAGAAATCTACACCAACATCCACCCAAGTCCTGGATCGGAGAAAATACTGGAAAGAGGTGGGTGGCCAGCGAAGACCCCCACCCCTTAGGAAGCTGAGAGCACGTGCCACTGGTGGCTGGTTCCTGTGTGAATGCATCAGTCCTCTTCTGCAGATACCAAGTGTCCTGGGCTCCCAATGAATTCAACTTATCTCTTGTTTCTCCCTTAACCCCTCCACCTGGAAAACTAGGTATTTTAAGGCGGCAAAGAGGCCTACTGCTGGGTCCAGTGAGCCAAGGAGGAAGACGGATCATTTTCATGCTCTGTCCAGGGGAGTTCCTACAAGGCTGGGCATTTGCCAGGGACTGGTGTGGTAGCCATGACCCCTTACTCACGGTGACCTACAGCCTTGCTGGGTTCCTTCCAGCACTCCGGTCCCAAAAGTCAGACAGGAAGTCAGACATCAGACATGGCCATCACAGCTTGAGGTCAAAACCCAGAACTTTTCCAAGCCCCACTCAGTGCTTCTGACCACGAGAGTAAGGCAGCTCCCCCACACCTCCTAATACCGCATCACAAATAGACTGGCCTGACCTCTCATTGCCTTTCCCTCCCAACATCCAATCAGAGGAGCAAGAGAATAATCTTTATTAATTAAACAGCATTACTTGCATAAAAATGCAATGTTTAAATAGTACCATGATTCTAAAACTTTTTGTGTGTGTGGCCAAGTGAGCAGTTTGGGATAAAATTATCTAAAATTTAACATCTCCAAATACCTTCTAATTAGTTACAATCAACAATGTTCAATGGTCCTGAAATCCAGCACCTAAGCACAGTAAAAATTTAAATTTTGCTATGGACCAGTGGTAGCCTCATCTGTCTCTGAAGACCTCCAAGGTTTGCTAAGAGGGGCAGGAAAGAAAAGATTAAGGTCACTCCTGACCAGTCCTACTGGCCAGAGCTTTGTCACCACTAGAAGGTTCAGGAAAGCCCCGTATAAGCATTCTAGTCTGGTCACAAGCATTAATTCACCTGTAACCCTAAAAGTCTACTCAACACCCACAGGCACTGTGGGCCTGCCACAGTGACCCAACAAGGCCAGGACACTAACTCTCCTGAGCATTGGCTTTGTACACTTTCCAACATGGCATTGCATTTCATTCCCATAAACTTGGTCACAGGCATTAGGATGCCCACAGTGAAGATGAGGGCCCAGGGTCAGAGGTTGAGTTCGATGCTGCCTTACCTGTGTAGAATGAGGTGTTAGCTGAAGATCCGGGCACCTCAACCCCACCACCTGCTGTGAGACAGGGATCCAGTGAGATGGAGCCAACTAAAGGGATGGCCCCAGAAATGACTCAGTGCAGGTCAGGGATATACATGATCTGGGCTGGAGTCTAGACCAGGAACCTGGAATGACACAGAGCTAACTAACTGTAGGAAAAACCAGGACCTCAGGAAGAGAACCTACCACCCTGCCAAGGACACCCCTTCAGGGATTAGGATTGGCTATGAGGCCAGAGGATTCCTAGGGTCTCTGCCCAGACCCCATGCTTAGAGCTGCAAGTCTGCCCCAGGCCCCCGGCCCACCCTTGGTTCCTAGCAGGATCTACCTGCAAGGGCTCAGGCCTTGGGCTGGGCAGCCCCACAGGTAAGGGATTTAGGGATGGTGGTCAGTTGGGAAGGTGTAGGGAGCTGGTGCTCAGCCCTCAGGGACTACCTACTGAAAGGCTCTCTGGGGAGACTAGGGGTAGCTGGCAACCCAGAGGTAGAGCAGGATGTGGGGACACGTGGAGCACACCGCATGCATCTGCAGTGCACAGGAAGTAGCATCACTCTGGAATCTGCTGGGAGAAGCTTCAGGACCCAGTCCTTAGCAAAGACATCTGCTGAACAAGTGACTCATCTCAGCTCCTTAGGGAGGGAAAGTGCCCCAGCCAAGAAGCAATTTGTCTCCAACATTAGGTTGCCTCTCTTAATACCTGCATTTTAGACAGTAATAGCCATGGTTACAGGCTTGTGTGATAAGGAAAGGGAGGATGTTCCCTGCTTGGCACTGAACTTCATTGTGATCTGCGTTATTTAAAACTCGGAGTGGTTCAGTTCCTGGTTGGGTGTCAGAGGCCAAAGCTTTTTAAGATTGATCTGACGCCACAATCAGAATTACAGAAGATAAGGAACCTTGAGTGATTGCTTTCTGAAATGTGTCTGCAATTTTTCAAGATGCTGCTGGTGGAAAATCTTATCACGTCCTTGCTAAGGAGCGTTCAGAAGGTGGTCTTCAGACAGTCTCCCTTCAGACAGAGTGAAAAATGAAGACTTTCCAGAGAGCCAGCCTCAGGCTGGAGAGAGAGCTCAGTCAGAGTGTGAAGTTCTCAGGACTATCATGAACCCCAAAACTCAGGTCAGTGGGAGGAGTGCAGGCATCCCAGCCCCTTCAGGAGGCCTCCACAGGGCTGTCCTCACAAACTGTGAAGGATGAACACTATCTTCACCATCCTGGGGCTCCAGAATCTACACCAGACCTTATTTGGGGGCATAAGCAATGGTATTATTGTGGGAAAGATTGTTCCCAGAACAAACAGGTATAGTGGCCAAAATAGGCTTTACGATAATAACTCTGACAATTACTCCTATTCATTCAGCCTTTATTGCTTACAAAGCACTAGCTCAGGGAGCAAAGGCCAGAGGTTAATATCCTCATTTTTCCAGGTAAGAAACCCAGGGCTTAGCCCAGGAGCTGCTTGAGTCCCACCTAAGCGTCAATGTCACAATAATACAAACCCATAAAATTATTTTTTAATGTTTATATATGCCCCAAGTCCTGCAAAATGGTCATAAGTGGGGCTCTACTTCTTGGCTATGAAATAATTCACAAATCACAACAGAACTTACTCTGGACAGGCACTGGACTCAGTGCTGTCTAAATGTTAGCTCATGAAATCTTCACAACATAGCCCATGACAGAGGGGGGACACTGAGGCCCATCTATTTATTGTTCCGTGCTCACTAAGATGCTACACCAGGCTGCCATCCTGGGTGCCTGCCACAGCCTGGCCCCACTCCAGGCCCTCTGCTCACTCTGTCCCATTTGGTTCCCAGAGAACCCCATTGAACAGAGAGGGAAACTGAGGCTGGGTGAGGCAAACTTGTTCACATGCTTCCTTCCTGTTGATTCGCAGAGATATCAGGGTTGAAACTGATCTGCCTGAAAGCACACACCTGTGCAGTTTCCATGACTGTCCCACCCCACCCCAGACTTAAAATGTAATCGCTGCTTACCTTTTACCATTCCCTCATTGATGGACAAGTTGTTTTCTGCTTTTTCTATTAGGAAAATAATGCTACAATGGTCATCATTATACCTATGTCCTGGTGTGTTTGTCGTCTTTGCTTGGAACAAATTCTCAAAATTCAACACTAGGTTAAATGGACATTTTTATTCCAACATTATTTTAGAAAATGCAAAATTGCTTTCAAAAAGGCTTTATCAAGTCATCATCCCATAAAAGGTGTATGAGAATGCCCAGTGATGGGGTTATCTTTTTGTGAGCTTATTTTCCACTCACCCTTATATCTTCTACAGTAAAGTATCTGTTCAAATCTTTTGCCTATTTTTAAATTGGGTTGTTTGCTCATTATTAAATTTTGAGAGTACTTTATATATTTTGAGTACAAGCCCTTTATTAGATGCATGATTTTCAAAAACTTATTCTCATGGTTTCTCTTATTTTCATTTATTTCATAATTCATATTTTCATTATCTTAGTAACTTCTAAGGAACAGGGTTTTTATTTAAATAAGTCACATTATCAATTAGTTGGTTTATGAAGTGTGCTTCTGATGTTGTATCTAAGAAGTCTTTACTTAATCCAAAGTCATAAAGGTATTCTACCAGAAGTTTCAGTCTTAGATTTTACGTTCAGGTCTATGATTCATTTGAAGCTGTGTGACATGTGAGCCATGGGCAAAGTTCATTATTTTTGCACATGAATATGGACTTGTTCCATATCATTTCCTGAAGATACTATCCTTTCTCCACTGGATTGCATTTGTGCCTTTGTCAAAAATCAGTTATATATATATATATATATATAAAACTTTTATACATATATATGTATGTACCTATATGTATAAATTTATTGTTTCATTAATCTACATGTCTGTCTTGATGCCAATATCAAAATGTTTTGGTTGCTGTGACTTTATAATAAGTCTTAAAATCTGAAAGTGTTAGATCTCCAACATTGTTGTTTCAAAATTGTCTGGCTATGGTAAGTCCTTTGTATTTCCACATGAATTTTAGAATCAGCTGGTTACTTTCCACCGTATACCCACTGGGATTTTGACTGGGATTGCATTAGATATAGAGGCCAATCTGGGGAGGATTGACATCTGAGCAATGACCCAGGAACACAGTGTAGCTCTCCGTTTATCTATACCCTCTTTCATTTCTCCCAGCAATGATTTACAGATTTCAGTGCACAGATCTTGAACATCTTTTGCTGTATTTATCCCTAAGTATTTCCTATTTCTGATGCAATTAAAAATAGTTTTGAGTTTCAATTTCCAATTGTTCATTGCTAGTATCTAGAGATATGATTCAGTTTTGTGCAGTATACCCTGAAACCTTGCCAAACTCATTTATCACTTCTAGTAGCTTTTTCTGTAGGTTTCCACCAGATTTTCTACGTAGACAATTTTGTTGTCTGTAAAAGCACTTTTACTTCTTCCTTTCCAATTTGGACAGCTTTTCTTTTTCTTTCATTATTGTAGCAGCAAGGATTCCAGTACAGTACTTCATAGAAGTAGTAAGAATTTCATCATTGTCTTGATCCTGGTCTTAGGGGAAGAACTTTTTGTATGGCATTAGCTTTTAGTTTTTCATAGATACCTTTTATCAGGTTGTGGAGGTTGGTTTTTATCCCTGATTTGTTGAGATTTTTAAGCAGGAATGGATAATGAGTTTTTTCAATTGCTTTTTCTGTATCTATTGAGATGATCCTATCTTTATTAATATGGTGAATTGCACTGATGGGTTTTGGAATGTTAAACCAACCTTGCATACTTGAGACAAACCCCAGCTGCTCATTATATATTTTTAAATGTTGTTAAATGTGATTTGACAAATCTTGCTGAGAATTTTTACATCTGTGTTCCCAAGGGATATTAATTTGTAGTGTCTTTTCCTTGTGATGCCCTTGGCTGGTTGTATATGAAGATAAAGCTGGCCTCATAAAATGCATTGGAAAGTAGGCCCTCTTTCTCAATTTTCAAGGAAAGTTTGAGGAGTATTGGTATTATTACTTCTTTAAATATTTGATAAAATTCACTAATGAAGCCATCTGAGCCTGGAGTTTTCTCTGTTGGAAGATTTTTAGCTACAGATTCCATTTCTGTACAAGCTAGGGGCTATTGAGCTATTTCTTCCTGCGTGAGCTTCAGTACTTTCTTTTTGATCCATTTCACCTAAGCTGTCAAATTGCTAGCATAATGTTGTTCTTAACATTACCTTACCCTTTCAATATCTGTAGACTCTAGTGATATCACCTCTCTCATTCCTGATATTGGTAATCTCTTTTTTTTCCTGATAAGTCTAAAGGCTTATCAATTGTATTGATCTCCTCAAAAAAAAAAAAAACAGCTTTTGGTTTCATTGATGTTCTCTATTGTTTTTCTATTTTCCATTTTATTTAGAGCCACTCTGATCTTTTAAGTTTTTTTTTCTTTTACTTTGGGTTTAACTTGCTTCTCTTTATGTACTTTCTTAAGGTGGAGGCCTAAGAGGTCTTCTTTTTGAATATCAGTATTGAGTGCTACAATTTATCCCTTACATAATTCTTTTGCTCCATGCCCAGTGTGGAGCCCAACCCGGGGCTTGAACTCATGACCTTGAGATCAAGACCCTGAGATGAAGAGTCAGAGGTTCAACCAACTGAGCCACCCAGGCACTCCCTTGAAGTACTTCTTTAAAGGCACTTCACAGATTTTTGTATGTCATGTTTTCATTTTTATCTAGTACAAAGTACTCTTTATTTCTTTTATTTCTTTTTTGACCTGTGGATTATTTAGAAGTATGTTAATGGGATTTCCAAATATTTGGGGGATTTTCCAGAAATCTTTCTGTTACTGATTTCTAACTTCATTCCATTGTAGTCAGAGAACATGTGTTGTATTTAAATGCTTTTCCCTTTATTGAGACCTGTTTATGGTTTCCTGTGCATTTGAAAAGAAGGTATATTCTGCTTTTGAGGGGATAGCAATTTGGTCAAATGAGTTGATGGTGTTCTTTTGGGCTTTCTATACCCTTATGGATTTCTTCTCTTCATGTTCTATCAAAGTATAAAATCAGTCATGGTGGGCTGCTATTTCTACCACAGAGGTTGGCAAACACTACAAATTTGATAGCCTTATTTTTCCCAGCCTGTGGCTAAACATTTGCCAGCACACCACCAGACCCGGTACTCTGTGTTTTGACAAGCTCTGAAGTGATTCTGATGTGCTTAAAGTTGAGACCTGCCCTAAACGTCCCCCGCTGGGTGCTTCCTATTGACTCCTTAGGCATCTTACTACTGTCACAAGAGGAAGAGGAAAGCACCCTACCCTCTCCCCGCTCCCACTCCTACCCAGTGCCTGAGCACAGTGTAGGATCAAAGCTGTGCTCTTGCTGTGTGGAGGCAGGAGGGAATCTGGGTCCCCCAAAGTCAGTTCTGAAATCCCCTTGCTGTGGTGGGAGTCACACTGGGATTCGCCGAGGGAGAGGAGAGCAGTGGGTCGCTAAGTCACAGGCTGGCTCTCCACAACAGCTTCTTGGTGTCCTCCAGCAGCTGCCATCACAAATGACAGGCAAAGTGCTCTGGTATCAGACATGGCCCTGTACCCCTCCCTGGCTTGCCCTTGCCGCAGTGGGACAAGATGCTGCTTGCTCTCCTCTCCAACCTCCATCTGCTCGTCCGGGAAGATGAGAATAGTGGTACCTACTGCATGGGGCCTCCAGAAAGTTAAACAAAGAGGAAGACAGGAAGATAGAACAAGCTCCATAAACAGTACCTATCACTGCTCTTCTATGTAGCTACAGTAAAAAGTAACGTCCCTGTCAACAATGTTACTCCCATTTTATGGATGACACATTTTGAGGCACAGAGGAATAGATCAAAGTGCCCAGAATGACACAGTTACTGAGACAGCAAACCCCAGAGACCATCCCATTAGCCAGTGATGGATTGTGTCCACAGCCTTTCTAATGAGCACATTTCCCCATTCTGGAGCTGCACTCCTAATTTATCCAGTAGCTCCAGATTCCCTAGCAAGTAACTGAGTTATCAGTTACAACAATTACTAGCTGGTTCTCTGGTTTATTGCTGTAATTACTCTAAGGCAAGTCTGTGTGGGCAAAGAAGTTGTCCTGTCTTTACATTGCTTATGTGAGAAAAGGTCTGTCCATGTGTCCCTGCAGCACAAGACCCCAGTGGCCTCGTAAAGGCTCTATTCACCCTGTTAAACTCGGGAATTGCCTGGAAAAGGTAGCATGGGAAGATGAGGGCTCGGTGAGCACACACAGGAGCTGGGAGCTGGAGGTGACATGATCATGCCCCTCACCTGGGCAAATGCAGATACCAGGATGCCTTCACTATAAGCCAGGAACTGCTGTAAGGACTTCCCAGACACTCATTCAATGCTCACAACAGCCCCATAATAATACCCTAATAATAGGTAGTATTATTATTCCTATTTCCTGAAAAAGCATAATTGTGAGGTTGCACAGAGAGGTTAAGCAATTTGTCTGAGGTCACACAGTAAGTGAGCCAGGATTTGAACTCCGACAGTTAGGCTGTAGGAATGGAGTCTAAAATAGGTTTCTCGGGGAAAGAGCCAAAAAATGCATAGTCAGAACCACATGCGGTCTTAAATGAGCAAATCTGAATATGAACAGAATGAAGAAAAGCCACAGTAGAGATTAGTCCCTAACAGAGAAAGGGAGGCCCTGCCTAGCCCTGTGGATGGGAAAAGGACTGGGGTCAAGGCCATGGTGACAGCATCCCATCTAGAGCAGGACCTCCTGCACAGGAATCTGGTGTCTCAGGGCCCCGGAGAAGTGAGAGTTACCATCCAGATGTGGAAGCTGAGCACAGTGTAGGATCAGAGAAGAAGAGTTCAGAGAAGTTGAGTGGTCCGCCTGAGGTCACACAGCCCAGACGTGTAGGACCGAGACTCAAGCCCGGCATCCCTGTTCTTACTTACACCCCATGCTCTTTGCCTGCGTCATTTAGCCTGACTACCAGATTCCAGCACTGGAGGGTAGTGGAATGTACACACAAAGGTGCCCCAGGCACGAGGCATGGTCTGTGCTGGTACCTCCTGTGTGGTAGTTGACTCTGGCTTACGGAATGAACGCCCCCCCTCCAGGGGGCAGAACTGGACTCAAGCATCTGTTGATCCTTTCTCCCACTCCACTTCTGGGACAGTCGCACACCAGAAGCCAGCCTCAGGTGCCAACTCTCCTCTCCCTGACGCTCTACAGCCCCCATCAGGCTGCAGATAGGTGCGCTTGCAAGGGGAGTGAGGGGGTGTTGATGACAGGGCCTCCCTCCCTGCTCCAGATTTGCATTTCCCTGCCTTAACCAGGGAGTAACACATCCAGGCAGTCCGGGTCCTGCCTTGGGCTGGGCTCCCGCAACTGTGGCTGTAAACCACAGGGCCCACTCCACTCCACTGGGGATCCCACGCGGGCCCCTCCCAGTACCCCACCTGCATAGCCAGGGCCTGGAGGGCCGCACCCCTGACCCGCAGCCCCACTCTCTCTTTCCAGGAGCTGTTCCCAGTCATCTCATTCCTCCTGTGTTTGTGCCTGTCTCTTTGTTCTAGGGATTTATTTCTCTACAAGGGACCCGAGTGACTGAACTTCTTCCTGGCCCCGAGGACGCAGGGAAGCACCTCTTTGAGATCGGCCCAGGTAGGCCTGAGCATCTTTTGGCTCTATGCTGGCACTGGCCCTGGTGGTGCCAATGGGGGTGTCACACACCTCTGGCCCGGAAGGGCAGACCTCCTGTTGGATGCTCCTCCCTACAGGAACACCAGTGTGTCTCCAAGTATTGCTCAGAAATTTGGGCCAAGTCTAGAGAATATTACAAGTTTGAGGGAGTATTAGAAAATCCAATCAGCTGTCTGAGTAATTAGCTTTTGGGTGAGAGGAAAATGTGGATTTTAAAATTCATGATAAACACCAGGGAAACTAGCCAATGGGGACATCTTAGGGCAAAGGTCCAAACACAGCATCTGGATCATATGCAATAAGTCCACTAGTGCAGATACAGAGCATTAAAGTAACCTTTACGGTGAATCTCAAAACAGAGAATTGTGATGTAACAGGAGGAAGGGAAATATTTTAACCCAACGAACTGCTGTCATATTAGCAGTTACAAAACCATCTTTTAAAATTCCCAGTTTTAAAATGTGGTTGTTACTGGACCAAATAGATGTGTCTTGAAGATAAGCCAGTGTGCTTATAGAAGGGAGGGTTCCTCCATCAGGTGATGTTTTTGTACCTTGGCCTTCCCCAAAAGCAGAGCCTGAGACAAGGCTTTGAGCAGTTTATTCAGAGGTGATTCCCAAAAAGTAGGGGGAAGGGAACAGGGAGGGAGGAAAGCCATGCAAGGGGGTACTAGTGAAAGAACTCCTGCAGGGTGAGCCACGGGTTCCATTCCAGCTGGGCCTGTCAAGACTTTGGGGAGCAGGCTGCAGAAGTGTGTGGCCCATGGAGCAAGGAGGCTGGGGATCACCCACCTGCTTCCACCTACCCACTACTAATTCTACCAGCTGCTTCCTGGGGAGCTAACTCTGGCATCTCTGGCCTGCCCATGGCATGGGCAACCTCCCTACAGACACAGCAGGCTTCAGTCAGGATGACATGGATGGGAACAGCCAGTGCTGAGGCTCTGGACAGAGCAGGGCCCATGGGCAACTAGTCATCACGTGCCACCAATGTGCCATCCAAATTTAGATTTCCTTCTGGGAAGTGGTGGCTGTGAACAGAGTGTGCCAGCATCTCACTCAGCTCCGTGAGCCAATTGGTTTACAGTCTCCGAGCAGCACAGCCACCCCAACCAGTCTGACGAGGTGACCTGACTATCAGCTGCACACCAAGAGATGAATCAGCCCCAGCTCAGGCCAGCCAGCAGTGGCCCATTGGGAGCAGCAGTGAGTGCAGCCAAGCCTGGGGCAGGGGCACATTCACTTTTGCTTTGTCCATACTGGGAGTTCCAGAAGACACAGGCAGAGGGTGACAGGCAGGAAACTACCCCCTCCCTGCAATTTCATGTCCTGTATGCAAAATGCAAATACCCTGGTTTCATTTGGGTTTTCCTACGTGGGTATTTAATCTACTGCAAGAGCCTTGATACTAAAACTGGATGGTGGAAGGGGACAACATAGGGGTCCTGGGGTGTGGAGTGGGAAAGAGAGGCTGGATTGACTATGCAACAGGACGAAGGCTTCTGCATGGAAGATAGGGCAGAAATGAAGAAGGCAGCGAGGGATCCCTGGGTGGCGCAGCGGTTTAGCACCTGCCTTTGGCCCAGGGCGCGATCCTGGAGACCCGGGATCAAATCCCACATCGGGCTCCCGGTGCATGCAGCCTGCTTCTCCCTCTACCTATGTTTCTGCCTCTGTGTGTGTGTGTGTGTGTGTGTGTGTGTGTGTGTGTGTGTGACTATCATAAATAAATTTAAAAAAAAAAAAAAAAGAAGGCAGCGAGGTGGCCAGGGCCCGGCCATCAGCAGGAGGGGGAGCAGCTGGGAAAGGGAGGCTGGGGGTGGGGCCAGGAGCCCTGGGCTTTTGGGAATCAGGGAGGAGTAAGGCCAGGCTGGAAATGGCCCTGGGCTTTTGGGAATCAGGGAGGAGTAAGGCCAGGCTGGAAATGAACGGAAGAGGTCAGCACACTGTAGCCATGAATCCCACAAGGCGCCAAGTGAGTGCCCCAAGGACCAGATGGGAAAAATCACCAGTGTGCATGCTCTGGATCTGGGTCAGAACTATTTACAGGATTTATTTGACCGGTGGGGGAGGGGAAGAAGACCCATTTGCCATGTAAGGCAACATTCACAGGTCCTGGGGATTAAGATGTGGAGGTCTCTGTGGGGCCGTCATTCTGCCTACCACAATGTGTGAAACATCCCTCTAAGGGAGGAGTACTTTTATGACTATTTTATTTAAAAGTCCCTGGGGGTTAAAAAGGATGAGCAGCTCACCCAGGGACACACAGCTAGAAGGTCATAGAGAAGCATCTGGGCAAAGAGCTGCTCTGCAGGACCTAGCAGCTGTCCCACCTGGGCACAGGATGGCTCAGAATGCAGTCATGGGCTGGAAAGCTCCCCGCAGCCCTCTATCCTGGGCCAGCAGGGCTCTAAGCACCGGATTCATGCCCACCCCCAGAGACACCCGCCTGCCTTTGCACATGCAGCCCTCCTGAAGGCCTGGGGTGGGGGGTGTTAGGTGGGGGCAGGGAACGAGGGCAGCCGTGGGGCGACTCAGAGAAAGCAAGTCCGTGGTGAGCAGAGGGGATCAGTCCGACTTTGTGGAGCACTGAGCAGGAAGGGCTCAGGCGTCTCTCTGAGCAGATCATTGTGGCTGCAAAAGGCCAGACGGGTGGCGTGTGTGCCCTGCCCCACACCCCAGAGGGGGTGCTTGACAGCTCTTGGAAATGTAGCAGATTCCAAGATGGCAATATGTAAGATCAACTACATGAATTTTAAGTTCTAGTTCTATTTTTGTTCTTCAACGGTATAAAAAAATCACAAGTTTGATCAGGATAGAATTAAAAGAGGAAATGCAGAGCAGCCCCGGTGGCGCAGCGGTTTGGCGCCGCCTGCAGCCCAGGGCGTGACCCTGGAGGTCTGGGATCGAGTCCCGCGTCGGGCTCCCTGCAGGGAGCCTGCTTCTCCCTCTGCCTGTGTCTCTGCTTCTCTCTGTGTGTCTTTCATGAGTGAATAAATAAAATCTTAAAAAAAAAAAAAAAGGAGGAAATACAAGAGGAAAAAATTCTACTGTGCGCGCCCTCTAGCGGATGGATCTGCCAACTGCATGACGGGCTCTTCTGCGCCGGCTCCATCCAACCGTTTCAATCAGGCCTAAACTGACTGTTGCTGGGCTCCCAAAGTCACTAAGTGGGGCCCGAGCTTGCGCCACCTCTAAACCAGAATCCCGCTCTCCACTAGCGCTTTTGGCTCTTGGGTCCAGGCCTCAGAAAGGGGCTGGGATTCAAGGACCCTGGGTCTCCTTCCCACCTGGCCTCTTCTGCTCAATTAGTTACCTGGTATGATCTGGTGATTTGGATTAAGATATATCTATAGATAGATAGAGATAGATATTTGGTGTTCACCCTGGTTCTAGGCACAGAGCTCCTAAAACCCTCAGTATTTCCCAAGTGAAGAGAGTGGTAAAGATGTCTTTTGTTCTGTTAACGAAATGACTTGAGGAAAGCCCCTAAGTTATCTAAGGATGGAGACTGGTTGTCAGAGAAAAAAACCAGGTGTTTAGAAGATTGGAGCTTTCAGGTCCACCTCCAGGTGGGGCGAGGGGCTGAATATTGAGTTCAATCACCAATGGCCAGTGACTTTTTTTTTTAAGATTTTATTTATTTATTTATGAGAGACACAAAGAGAGAGGCAGAGACACAGGCAGAGGGAGGGGGCAGGCTTTCTGTAGAGGGACTCGATCCTGGGACCCCAGGATCATGACCTGAGCCAAAGGCAGATGCTCAACCGCTGAGCCACCCAGGTGTCCCCCAATGGCCCATGATTCAATACCTATGTAATGAAGCCTCCATAAAAAATAAAAAATAAAATAAAAAGGGAGAGGGTTTAGAGACCTTCCAAGCTGGTGAACACATGGAGATTTGGGGAGGACAGAGCACCCAAAGAGGGCAAGGAAGCCCTTCTCACATGTCTTACCCTATGCAGCTCTTCCATCTGGCTGTTTCTGAGTTATATCTTTGTATAACCAACCAGTGATCTAGAAACTAAAATATTTCCTTGAGTTCTGTAAGCTGCTCTCGAAAATTAATCCAGCCCAAGAAGGGGGTTGTTGGAATCTCAGATCTACAGCCCACTGCTCAGAAGCACAGATGATAACATGGCTTTGCAATTGGTGTCTGAAGGGAAGTAGGCAATCTTGTAGGATTGAACCCTTAACCTGTGGGATCTGACATTTCCTCCAGGTAGATAGTGTGAAAATAGACTAAGTTATAGGATACCCCAGCTGGTGTCGGAGAATGGCTTGATGATGTGGGGAAAAACCTACACATACTATATATAACTGGTTTACCTGGCAAATCTCACTGCCTCCCAGCCCTTTGGAAACTGTTTTCCCCTTGCAGGCTTGATCCTACTGGGCTATCAGTCCTGGCAAAGCGGGCATCCACCCCCAGGTCATGCATAGGCCTGCCCCTAGGTACACAGGGCGAGCAAAGAAGGGAGAAGCCTCTTTGGCACTGTGGACAGAGAGAGTCACTAAATCCACAAGATGCTTGTGTCTGATGGAAGAAATTAGGTAATCAATAAAGCAAGTGCAAGTTGTCTCAAATATTCTTCTTCTGGTATTAACACAGTGTTACCAAAGGGAGGCAGGTCGGCTGCCTACAGGGATTCAAGATGGGAGCTCTAAGTCTTTCCAGTGAGCAACCACCAGACTATCATGTCTCCTCCATCACTGGGTATGCCTTTCAAGAGTCCTGATTGCAGGTGAAGCCAGCTCAGGCTAATTCAGGCAAAGGGAGAATTGGCCAGAGGTTGTGAGACCACACAGAATCATCAGGAAGCTGGGGAGCTGCCCATAGAAGGGGCAGGCAGCAGGGATGCTCAGTGACAAGAATGAGAGCAGGTCAGTACTAGGTGCTAGAAGGTTGAACACCAGCAGACTCTTCAGTCCTGGTGTCCTTTGCTCAAGTCCAGAGTCCTGGTATTTGTGTTTTGGCCACAAGCCTGTGTCTGGTGACACTGGGGTGGTAAGGAAAGGCCTGCCCACTCCAGCAGCTGGACAGACTCTCCCACCAAGGCTTCCCACCATGGGAGCAAGGAGCCCCCAGAGGGACCCTCGTTACTTCAGGAAGGGAGAGGAGATGACGGTCTCCACAAACGTGCACTGCACCAGACACAATCTCTGATTCTGTTTTTTCTTTTTTTTTTTTTAAGATTTATTTATTTTTATTTGTGATAGAGAGAGAGAAAGAGGCAGAGACACAGGAGGAGGGAGAAGCAGGCTCCATGCCGGGAGCCTGACGTGGGACTCGATCCCGGGACTCCAGGATCGTGCCCTGGGCCAAAGGCAGGCGCCAAACCGCTGAGCCACCCAGGGATCCCCTGATTCTGTTTTTTCAGGGGCCAAGTATCACATCATTGGCATTGGCCTCTCTGCAGAACCACACCAGGGCCCCAGGATGGGGACCCTTCCCAGGTACATTTCCTCCTGGGAGTGCGAGGACCTCAGCTGGTGGGGCTGAGAATAAGCCCTTGTAAGGACACAAATGGCAGCTGCCCTGAGTCTGAGGAGACGATGGAGGCAAGTGCTGTCTCCTTGAGCAGGAGGACGCAGAGGCTATAATGGCTGCTCTGAAGGCTGGGCCCATTTCCCATGGCGGAACACCTGTCTGCTCTGGGCCCACAGATGATCTTTCTTGAGACAAAGTGCTGGGGACTCTGGTGGCAGCCGCCCAGTTCAGAGGTCTGGCAGGACTCCTGTCTCCCCCGGGACTCCCGGACTGCCTCCTCCCGACTCCCCAGATACCCTCCGGCAGTCAGCCTGGATGGGGGAGGCCTCTTACACCGTCGGTGTTCAGTTGTAAGCAGAGCTGGTGGCTGATGCAAAGCGAGCCATGGCATCACGTGGAAATCAGGGTCAACTGGGCCTGAATGTGCCGCAAGTGCTCCCCGGGGGAGGCTGGTGTCTGCATGCAGAAAGGAGGGTCCAGGGGAGAGTCAGGAGGCCAAGCCCAGGCATGACTTCCCTTCGAGCCTGTTTTCTGCCCTCTCCCTACAAGGCATGCATGTCCTCTAACATCTGGCTCTAGCCCGGGTTGCAGACTGCCCATGTCTCCAGGAGTCGGGGAGAACTGGACAGAGGCCCAGCCCTGCCAGCCAGGACAAGTCACTGAATATGCCTGTGCCTGTGTTTCATCATTTGGAAATTGGGGGTAGTAAGAGAGCCGAGTGCCTTGGGCTTGAGGATGCAGTGAGATCCCAGTGCCGGGCTCATAGTAGGTGCCTACTATTTTTATATCCTTCCCTCCTCCCTGCAATCTCTCTGTTTATCATTATTATTAATAATAGCAACACAGTCACCACTTAGCTATTACCTGTAAGTAAACAATCCCAATACAGTGTGAGAGGTGTCCCCAGGGCTGGGAGCCCAAAGCTAGGAGTGGGGGGTGACTTGCCTGGGTGGTTGGGGAAGGTTTCACTCTTCCAGATGGACAAACAGAAGAACATCCCCAGAATGGTCCAGAAGCAGGGATGGAGCAGCACCAAGGCACATAGGCCTGGAGAAGGTGTGTGGACAGTCTGAGTAGAGGACTGAGGGGGAAGATGGGCAGGAGCCAGGTCACCGTGCAGAGCATTGCGTGCTGGACAAGGAGGCTTGGGCAGCAGCCACTGGAAGTCTTCAGCTATAGGAGAGATGGTGAAAACCACAACTGTGTGTTAGAGAGAGCACCAGGGGTCGTGATGGGGGCATTGCCAGGACCAGGCAGGAGATGAGGGGTAAACTACTGTTCATTTTGCCACCAGCAATGCGATGCCTACCACCCTCACCCTACCCGTGTCCACAGAGAAGACCACTGCATAGGAGGAGCAGGAAGAGAGACCCTCCCCTGTCATGGAGACCCGGGGGGAAGCGACTCAGTAGCCTGCCAGGTCAAAGCCGAGCTGTGATTCTTTCTGTGCAGATACAAGCTCATGTGCCAAGTTCTTAAACTAAGGGGCCCCCAAAACCCACAACTCCTCTGCCTCTGGGGCCTGTTTCAGTGGGTTTAGACCCCACTCAGCCCCTTCCCTCCTTTCTCTGGGTCTCAGTTTCCCCATCTATATGATAAGAGGGCTGGCCTTGGTGACCTCAGAGGTGCCGCCCAGAAAGAATGGGTTCTAGCAGTTTCTGGTGGCTGCATGGGGTCTTTGAAGCCACTCTGGGCACAGAGCTTGTAGCTGCCTGTCCTTATCCAGCCTGCAGCTTGGAGCAGTTAGGAGAACTACCACCTGCTATCTCTGAGGCCTGACCTTGAAACGAAGCCAGCACACACAGATTACCCCATAGAAGTAGCCTGATAGTGTGCTTCTGACATCCACAGAGCATTGCTCATCTTGTGGGCTGCCTCCTGAGCAGGATGCCGATCTCGGCCTATCTCAGCACCTGGTACCAGCCATCCTGTGTATCAGCCTGACCTCAGGCGGCCCCGTTGGGTTTGCCTGCAGAGCGCCAGATGATGGGTAATGACTAGAAATGAAATCAGATGAGAAGTTCACAAGCGCTCCTCATCCCTGGGAGTGAGAGAATCAGCAAGTCCCAGAGTGAGGTGACTTGGACCTCTTGGCTTTGCAGTCTGGCCCTCCTGTCTGAACCTCACTTTTCTCCACTAAACACCGAAACAGGTGTGGGAAACGCCACCCCCCCCCCCCGCCCACCACCCCGATGTTCCTGGAAATAGATGCCCTTGAAGAGGAAAGAGCAGTTCATTCTTTTGGCCAAAATCATGCTCCAGAGCAGTTCCATTCAGTAGGAACCTAATGCAAGCCACATTTGTAATGAAATGAACCATCCCATTGTCAGTGATACCAGCCATATTTCCAGTGTTCAGCAGCCATACGTGTCTAGTGAACCAAGGTGCCCAGTGAGCTGCAAAGAGGAGGTGACTCATTGCAATGCCTGGCATAGAACAGGTGCTCAACAAGCATCCTTAAAATGAAAGAGAAGTGGGGAGGGAGGAAAAACAACAGGGGGTAAAGACTGGGCTTTGGAGTCGGACAGACCCAGATTCACATTTTAGCTCTGCCACTCACTAATTTGGAGAACTTGGACCAACCATTTAAATTCTCTAAGTCTCCTTTTCATTATTGGATAATAGAAATAAACTTAGCAAGATAGCTGTGACCATCAAGTGAACCAAGATATATGGATGTGCAGAGAACACTTCCCCCACCCTCCACCACCTGTTCTCTTGCTTTTTCTTTCCTTCTCTCTTTCAACTCCTCTTTTATCTGCAATATACAAGTGAGCTTCAAATAAGATTTCATATTTCTTTAGTCTGTTGTTTAAAAAACAGGAATCCTAGTTCTATAGCAGTTATTCTCAGATTCCCTGTGTACCAGAATCCCCTGGAGGGCAGCTTGTTAAAACCCAGACTGCTGGGCTTACCCTCAAACTTACTGATTCCAAAATTCTGGGGGTGGGGACTGAGAATCTGCATTTACAACCATCTCCCCGGGGAATGCTGGTGCTGGTGGTCCCAGAACCACACTCTGACAGGTCAAAAGAGAGCTCATAGAAGATAGGAAATGTCCTATTGAACACCTTCAGTGGCACTGTTTTCCTGCTTTTTGAAGACGGAGCCCTGCATTTTTATTTTGTACTGGGCTGCACTAATTCTGCAGCCAGTCTGGAAGACAGTGGAAGAACAAGTGCAGGGGTAAGGAGCCCAGAGGTTGTGTTTACAGCGATGAGTAGAATGAAGAAGATGCCATGGGGATGGGGTTGGGGGGCATGGTCAGTTCTGGCCCCGTGTTAGGACTGATGCATGCAAACAGGCTATCTGCAACCCGGGAGGAGGCTGGAGGCCACCACACTTACCTGTAGCTCTGAGCTCCCCCTTTACCCCCTCTCCACAATAAGCTTCTTTAAGGATAGAGTTCAAAAGCCAGACCCAGTGCTTACTAGCTACATGACCTTGGGCAAGCTGGTGGCTTCTCTGTGGCTCCATTTCTTCATGTACAAAACTCGGATATTAAAGTTTCTACAGCTTGGGTTAGGAACGGGGGTAAAGAAATTGGGTGAGTCTGTGAAGGGGTAGCAGAGGGAGCCTTATGATGATGGTGCAGCCATGTATCTTGACTGTGGTGATGGTTTCATGAAATAAAATCGCATACTGCCCCCCTCAACACGCATGCACATGCACATGCACATGCACAGCGCACACACAAGCCCAGGTGTAACTGATGGAATCTGAACCAGCTGTGTGGATTGTACCAAAGTCCGTTTCCGTTTCTATACTGTGCTGTAGTTATGTAGGATGTCTCCATGGAGGAGGCTGCGTGAGGGTGCACAGGACTTCGCTGTACATTTCTTTGCAACTTCCAGTGAATTATTTCAAAATAAAAAGGGTTTTAAAAATACCTGCCCCAAGGTGCTCTTGTAACTTTGTGCACCTATAACTTAGGTTAATATCTGTGTTAAGTATTCTGTGAAGTTCTACAAGTAGTATAACAGCTCATCTGCAAAATCAAGAAACAGAAGATAAACTTATTTTTATTTTTATTATTTTTAAGGATTTTATTTATTTATTCATGAGAGACACAGAGAGAGAGGCAGAGACACAGGCAGAGGGAGAAGCAGTCTCCCTGCCAGGAACCTGATACGGGACTCGATCCCAGGACCCCGGGATCACTACCTGAGCTAAAGGCAGATGCTCAACCACTGAGCCACCCAGGCGTCCCACTAAACTTATTTTTTAAAAAGTAGGTGGGTAACCTTTCCAAATTGTATGTTCCTGTGTGCTTTTCTTCAGCCACCAGACACCTTTTCAGATAAAATACAATACTTTCTCTGGATTCTGTAACTTTTTAGACATAGTATGTTTGTTGATTGACATTGTTTCTTAAAAATGTTTCTTTAAAAATGTTTCACCTAAGAGTACATTAAGATTATTATTTGAATATCTGCCAAACATGCTATTCAACAGTTTATTTTCACGTTTCCTGACTTTGTAGACACCTGCCTGTGACACTCCCTTACTTCACAAGGCTGCCTACCTTCTGTATGGTTTGCCACCTCGCACATCTGGCCCCAGACTAGGAATTGGCTACATGTTTGCCCACTGACCAAATGGAAGGCCCCTCACCAGGGACAACTTGCTAATTCCTCCAAGTGTAATTGATCATGTTCCTGGGGTAGCAATAGAAATTAGTTCCTTGTGTTAATATTTCTTCTGCAGGACACAAGCAACATGAGATTCTTCTTCTTTTGTCTTTTTTAAGATTTTATATATTTATTTAATAGAGAGAGAGAGAGCACACAAGCATGCAAGTGGAGTGGGGGACAAGGAGCAGAGGGAGAGGAAGAAGTAGACTCCACACTCAGCGCAGAGCCCTAAGTGGGGCTCCATCCCAGGACTCCGAGATCATAACCTGTGCTAAAATCAAGAGTCAGATGCTTAACCTATTGAGCCACCCCGGTGCCCTGCAACATGAGAGTGCTAAGGTGATTTGTTGAGTTTCTTTTTAGAAAGAGAAGTGAGAAAGGTATCCTGCAATGCAGTGAGTGGACATTATGCCTCTGTTTTCTAGATGTGGAAACTGGCACAGAGGGACAGCTTGTCCAAAGTCACACAACTAGGACAAAGTGGGGTCCAGGGTCTTACCCTTAAGCAGGCTGCCAACAGGAGCCCAGGCAGGTGCTGGGTACCAAGGCTCTGAGACACAGAGGGGCACAGCAGAAATTCCTCAAATAGAAATACCTTTACCGGATAGGAAAAGGGCAACCTGCAGAAGGAGGCATGCTCAGTGCCAGCTCAGAACAAAGATGTAGATAAAATTCTTTACAAGTGATCTCAGCTAGACTAAACTCAAGATAAATGAAGATGAGGGGAGGAATGTGGCAGGGGATTAGTGGGTGGAGCAGTTGGAGGGTCCAGGTCACCTCTGAAAAGCCACGCCCAGTGGAAGTGATGATCGAGTGGTTAAGGTGTTGGATTTGAAAAACCAAGCCCAGGTAGTTTCCTCCCATAGGGAGCCTTCAGCTTAGGAACTTTCTTAGACAAAAGGCCGATCTTTAGTCTAAGTCATTCCTGCACAAGGTATGGTCCGTGCACCTTTTGCATCAGCATCACCTGGGAGCTTGTTGAGAATGCAGATTCTTGGGCCCCACCTGGAACTACTGAAACAGAATCTGTGTGGCGGCAACATGTTCTGGGTGACTTGTGAGCATATTCAAACGTGGGAGGCACTGCTCTCCAGTGAACCAATGTCTGTGCTACCCAAGCACGGACTGTGAGCTCCTGCGGGCAAGGATTGCACTGGTGCACTCAGAGCCTGGTGCCTGGCTCTTGATAAAGTCAATCAGTGAAGGAGCACTAATTCAAAATCAAGAAGAGAGCTGAAAGTGGTGGTAGAGAGAGGGAAATAATGACAAGAAATTGAGTCTAGCTCACGGGGTGCAAACGGAGGGGCAAACCAGGGCTAATTAACCATGAGCAGATTCTGGCCCACATTTTGTTTGGCTCGTAAAATATTTTTTAAAGCAAAAAGTTTACTTATGGAAAATATAGATTTCCTTTTTTTTTTAAGATTTTATTTATTCATGAGAGACACACAGAGAGAGGCAGAGACACAGGTAGAGGGAGAAGCAGGCTCCCTACGGGGAGCCTGATGCGGGACTGGATCCCAGGACCCTGGGATCACGACCTGAGCCAAAGGCAGATGCTCAACCACTGAGCCACCGAGGCGTCCCTGGAAAATTTAGATTTCTTAGAGTAAACATGGGTCTGCTTCTTCCATATAAACAATGACAGAGACTCAATAACAGGTCCCTCTGAGACACAGCTTGAGGGCTCTCCGTTGGGCTAGAATCCCCACATGCCTCCTCCATTCATCAAACATGCCCCATCTCTCTATAAAAGTTTGAGTCTGTGAACCCTGGAATCACTAATCATAAGCTCAAATCAAAGACGGCTAGAAAATGATAGTTGGGTGTGGGTTGAATTGTTTAACGCATCCAGGCATTCATCACGTGGGCTTGTGGTTAAGGGTGAGGTGCTCAGTCACACAGTCTGAGATTCAGTTCTGTCTCAGCCTCTTCCCAAGTCTGGGGTCCTGAGTGAGTCACATAACCCCTCACACTTCTGGCTCTTCATCTGCGGAATGGCTTCAATAGAAGCGGTTCCATGCAGAGCATGAAGCCCCACACCTGGCACATAGTCAGCCATGGCTAATTCGTAAGACAGTCATTGCCACTGCCAGAGCAAAATGGCACACAGGTATACAGGCATTTATTCCCTGCATTGCTGGCATTTCAACATGAATTATGTTGATTAATTAGTGCTTATGTTAATGATCAATGTTTTCCATAAAAGGTGTGCATAATCCATAAATGTTTAAAGTTCGGTCAGGCTAAATATTTTATACACTGGAAAATGTGTACATACCAAAAGCATAAAATAAAAACATAAACCTATGAAACAGAAGCGCTAAAGATATTATCCTTCTAATAAAACTTATTAGCAGATTAAATTAATAAAATGGTCAAAAGTAGCAAATCAAACCCCATAAAATAAATTTCAATAATAACAAACACTTGAAATGAAATACTATTTGATGTTACTCTTGACTTGTGAGCCTATTTTCGTGCACATTTGTGTTTTCTAACTGTCATAAAATTTTTCTCTCTGCACTGGTGAGGAGAGGGCTCTAAGTGAAATTTCAAGCTAACTCCAAATATTTTCCTTTGAGTTCTTCATCTTCAAATAATTCATTTCTCATTCAATACTTTAGAAATTTTTATTTTCATCCCCTTTTTTGTTGTTCTTAGCAGCGACTACATCTTTTAATTGATTAGTAGCTCTGGTTTTATTTCGAAGAATTGCCTTCATCTTCTCCAGTGTTCTAGGAAGGTGGAGATCCCAGTGGGTCAGGTCAATGGAGCGCCTGGAGCAGTTCCCAGGATGATGTGTTTGAATGCCACTGGTTGGAAGGTCTTCGGACCAGAACGAGGATTTATGTTAGGATAGAGTCACCTTGGTTTTCTTCCTCCTCTATGGATGATGGCTAAAGAGAAAACTACTTTCTAAACAAGTTTACCTCAGCAGCCCCGATGGCTCAGCGGTTTAGCGCCACTTTGAGCCCAGGGTATGATCTTGGAGACCTGGGATCAAGTCCCACGTTGGGCTCCCTGCATGGAGCCTGCTTCTCCCTCTGCCTCTCTCTCATTCTGTGTCTCTCATGAATAAAGAAATAATATATTTATAAAAAAAAAAAGTTTACCTTTACTGGATCCAAACCTCTACTGTAGTATATCCTGAGTGTAAATGATTCATATATATATATATATATATATATATATATATATATATATATATATATATCTCACATATATATATATCACAAAAATGCCCATAGTTCAGCACTTTTTAAGAGCATATAATTCTGGGGGCACCTGGGTGGCTCAGTCAGTTAAGCGTCTGACTTGATTTCAGCTCAGGTCATGATCTCAGGGTAGTGAGACCAAGCCCCACATGGGGCTCTGTGCTCAGTATAGAGCCTGCTTGAGATTCTCTCTCTCCCTTTCTGTCTGGCCTTCCCCTGCTCCCTCATGTGTGTGCTCTGTCTCTCCCTCCCTCTCTCAAAAAGAAAGGAAGGAAGGAAGGAAGGAAGGAAGGAAGGAAGGAAGGAAGGCAGGCAGACAAGCATACCATTCTGGAATACCAGAATGTTAAAAGCTGGGGTTGCAATCAGTTAAAAGACTGCAGATTTGGAGGTTCTTCTGAAGGTCAGTGACACTTTTCTGGGTCGTCAGGGCGCAGCTTGCCCTGACACTTACTGAGTGTGAGGAAACAAAGCTGGAGAAGCCAAGGCTCAGAAAAGAGGGGGGAGGTCACTGTTGTCCCCAAGCCCTTTCACGTCCATCAGAGATCTCAGAATATGACTTTATTTGGAAGTAGGGTCTTTGCCTGTGCAATTAGTTAAGATGAGATCCTGAGCAGTGGAGGTGTAAGTACAGTGACTGGTACCCTTAAATGAAGAGGGAGATCTGGCCCCTCATAGACATGAGGCAGCAGGTCCTTGGGGATGAAGGCAGAGACTGAGTTGATGCAGCCATAGGACAAGGAATGCCAAGGACATTTCTGTTTTAAGCCACCCAGTCTGCGGCAGTTTGTTACAGCAGCCCTAGGAAACCAATGTCGTGGAGTTGGAAGGGAAGCTGCCAGAGCATCAGGCCCTCTCAGCAGGACCTGCTTCACTGACCTTGGGAATTCAAGCCACACTCTTAGGAGCCAAAACTCAGAAGATCTGGCTCATCATCCTCCCTTCCTGCTCCGGTGGGTGGCCCATCTTCCAGCACCCCTCTCCGCCCTGCTCTTGCGCACAGGCAGCATGCGACTCCCACTACAGCACATCAGCCCCCAGGCCCACAGCCCCACCCAGGGACTGCCACATGATGTCTGTGATCAAGTGGAAAGAACAGAGAGCTATAGAAATCTGAGAGACCTAGGAAAGAACCAGCTTGGCCTAGCTGTGAGCACTGCCTTAGAAAGTCATCATGTCTGCCTGAGCCTCCTTGGATGGTGATAATAATGGCCTGGATGGGCCTTGACAGCGATGGTGGGATGCGGCAGTGCCTGGCACAAAGCAGGTGCTCAATATGTGTGAGAACCTCCATCCCTCCCAGTGTAAGAATAGTTGAGAATCCCAGCATCCTGGAGAGCCAGGCTTCTGGGGGGGGGGGGGTGCGGGGTGCGTTGGGGTGGGTGCGCAGGCAGAGCTGGAGCAGGTGGAGACTGGCCAGCACACAGCCTCCTGCTGAAGGTGGGCAGCTCCTTCCTCTGGGAGGAAGAGGCCTGACGAGGGAGGGGAGACGGGAGACACCCGTCCTCACCACGAATACACAGGCTGAGAAAGGGCATGCAGAGCGGGAGGCTCTGGTCTGACTGCCTGTGTCTGGCACAGAGTGGTACCGCACAAATATGTGTCAGAGGACTAATGCTGGGGAAGGAAAGAACAATCCAGCAGACGTGTCTGAGTGCCCTCAGGCCAGCCCACCACACAAGAGCCTGCACAAAAGGAATGTGCAGAGCAGAGATTTCTTTTCTTTGTTTTAAATTGAGAGAAGCTGATCTTTGCTCTGTGAAGGGTCACCTAAGTGGAACTCTTGGATATGCAAATGCCTGACAAGTTAAGCAGCCAGCGTCCTGGGATAGGTTTGTAACAGGAACTTTTGTGGCTGCTGCTGGTGGCTTCCATTTTTTTATTTTTTGAGTGGTCTGGCAAAGATTGGGCCCTTCTCTGGCATGCAGCAGACATGGGGGATTTTGTCGAGAGAGTTGGGGGAGGAGAAATTTGTGCACTGATGTGCACAAAGAGCCCATGTTTTCTGGAAGGAATGAGATGGTTACACCAATAAAGTGTTTTCACACTTTTTTGATAACAAGAAATGAACATTACATCCCACTCTCCAGGGCCTAGGCACACATGGAAGGAAAGATCTCACAGAACAGTATTTTCCCTGCATGCAGAGTCCACTGACATTTTTAGTTCTATGTGATTCTATCTTATTTTAAAAAATACTGATCGAATGCAATGAAATGCCGGGACACCTGCATCCCGATGTTTCTAGCAGCAATGGCCACTATAGCCAAACTGTGGAAGGAGCCTCGGTGTCCATCGAAAGATGAAGGGATAAAGAAGATGTGGTCTATGTATACAATGGAATATTACTCAGCCATTAGAAACGACGAATACCCACCATTTGCTTCAACGTGGATGGAACTGGAGGGTATTATGCTGAGTGAAGTAAGTCAATCGGAGAAGGACAAACATTGTATGGTCTCATTCATTTGGGGGATATAAATAATAGTGAAAGGGAATAGAACGGAAGGGAGAAGAAATGTGTGGGAAATATCAGAAAGGGAGACAGAACATGAAGACTCCTAACTCTGGGAAACGAACTAGGGGTGTGGAAGGGGAGGAGGGTTGGGGGTGGGGGTGAATGGGTGATGGGCACTGAGGGGGGCACTTGACAGGATGAGCACTGGGTGTTATTCTGTATGTTGGCAAATTGAACACCAATAAAAAATAAATTTATTATAAAATAAAAAATAAAAAATACTGATCGAGACCATGACCCCCTAATAGGTTGAGTCCATAGTCTGAAAACTGCTTCTTGGTCTTGGAGTTCAGGAAATCTGTTGGGTGGCTGGACCAAGACCTAGCTGCAAGAAGGGCTCTGAGGCCATGGAAGGAGAGGACTTGAGGGTAGTGAGCCCCACCCAGGACTGAGCTAGGGAGGTGACCAACAGTGGTCCTGGGGGGTTAGCAGATGCTAGAACTGCCTCTGACTCGGCCATCTGAGGCCTACTTGTCCCCTAGAAATTGTGTCTGTGTGTGTGTGCGTGTGCATGTGTGTGATCAGAGAGAGAAGGTCTGTATGTAGAAACTGGTGGACAGTCTCCCCAAGCAGAAGGGCATGTGACAGAGGTCGTGTGTGTCTCTGGAGAGACTTGGCAGCTCTCTCCCTCTCCAAGGTTGGGGGGGGGGCATTTCCGTGGTGCCCAGCAGCCCACACAGATGCAATCTTGTGGCTACCACCACAGCCAGCTCAGGAGGGGACTGCCCCACATCCACCATGCCGCGGTAGCCCAGCACCCCGTGGGAGTGACCAGGTGAACATATCCACAGTTGTACCCCAGCGGTCCTGCGTTATCTGGCAGGGGGCCCTCTAAAATGAGCAGGTTGCTGAGGCCTGGATGGAACACTGTGGAGGACTTGCTGAAAGTGGCCCTTCAGTGGCCCTCTTGGATATGCAAAACCCTGGGGAATAGGGACTCCACCCACCCCAGCATTTATCCCTTAGTTGCCTGGCCAGTGCCAGCTTCTACTCAGCAGCCTGATGAGCATCAGGGTAGGACAGAAGCAGCCTGGACACATGCACCAGGAGAAATGGGAGGCCAAGTTGTCCTGCGTTTTCTCCTCCCACAACTAGGTGGCAGCAGCAAGCACAGGGACTCCATCCCCTACCAAAGGACTCCGCATCCCCTGTCCTTCCTGGGGTAGAATCCCACCAGCTGGGCACCCAGCCACTAAGAAAGGGAAGGGTGTTGGGCACTGAATATGTGTCAAGTTCTTTTCCTAGCACCCCAGTTAATCCTCACAGCCCTTTAGGACCTTAAGCCCCATTCATTGCCCCTACTGAAGGACCAAGGGTCTTCCAAGATGTTGGAAGTTGGAACTCAATTCAGACAGCTTTGGCAACTGGTTCAGTATGGTGGCAAAATACAAGCTTGGGCATCAGATCACCTGATGGCCTCTCATGGCACCTCACCCTTCTGAACCCCAGGGGTTCAGCCAAACCTGTATCCTTTTCCTGTGGCCATGCAAATAAACTATTTCCCAGCCTCCCCATCCAGTAAGACAGGTCACATGACTGAACTCTGGACAATTGAATGTGGGTGGGAGTGCCTGTATAGGCTGCTCTCAGCCCCTAAAATTCTGAGGTCTCCCTGCCCCCTATTCCCGTCCTCTGGCAAACAGATGGAGAGGATCCAGAGGAGGACATCAAGGTCCTAGAAGGAGCCTGGGGCCCCAAGTGACCACATGGAGCAGAGACACCCCCCCCTTCTCCCCTGCATGTGGCTCTACACAAGACGCTGACCGCAGCAAGAAAGAGCATTTATAGGGTTAAGCCACTGATATTTTGCAGTTGTTTGTTACAGTAGAGAGCATTAATTACCTGATTAATGAACTCGCTTTCTTATCTGCAACTTGGGGTTATCAGCATTCATTCTCAGGGTTGTGTCAGTAATGTACATTGCATGTAAATCTCCAAACCTAGGGCCTGGCACAGTGCAAACTCTCAAAGGCTCACCCACTGAGGTCCCTCTGCTGCACTGTCAGCAGCCACAGCAGCAATGGTGACAGCAGCAAGAAGGGCGAGTTAACCCCTAGTTGACAGTGCCATGCCTCTAGCTAGGTGGACCAGATACCAGGTGGGCCGTCATGGTGACGGGTTTCATATTCTGTGGCACATGTGGATGCTGGGAGCCTAGAAGGTATGAAGTTCCCATCTATGCAAATACTTTGCCTACTGGAGGTTTACTCTACCTGTGGAGATGCACCATCAGGAAGGATCTGTAAATGAGATGCTGAGCTAAGGGGATCACTACACACTTGAAGTGACAGATGAGAGTCATGCGGCCTGTCTCTTCCATTTACTAGCTGTGAGACCCCCACGTAAATCATTAGCCTCTCAGTGTTTCAGTTTCCCCATCAGTAAAGTGTGTGTATAATAGGATTCTTCTGGAGATTGAGTTAATATATGTAGGATGCTCAGAACAGTGCTTGGTATACAGCAGGTGCTCAATATGCATTGCTCTTCTTATGGAAGCACAACCGCTTGCTAACTCCTGGTCAAGCAGCTGAGACCATCTTCAGCCCCGACTGTGTGGAGAGACCTAATGTCACAGTCTCACCTGAGGAGGTACTGCTGAAGGTGTCCAGCCCCCCAGGCAGGGGACAAAAGCCCTCTGGGCCACGGCTGTGGCCACGCCTTTCCCATGCTACATTTCTGCTGGGGGTGGTAAAGGAAAGAAAGAAAGGCAGAAAGAGCAGGTGGGGGCAGGGGTGGGGGGTGAGACTCCAGGAAAAGACAATGGGCTTTGTAAAATCCCTCTCTGGGCAGTCTGGCCAACTTCAATGGCTGCAGGCCACATGAACAGCAAGAAAAAATGTGGCCCAGGAATCTCTCCCCAACGATCCCCCTTGTCTTTGTGGGAATTTGGAGCCGCAGACACATTCCTTCCATGAACAACGTTCACAGCAGCTGAAGACCCACTGGCCAGAGCTGGGGAAGCAGGCTGGCACCTCTGGGGCCCTGCCCCCCAGTGAGCCTTTCCCTTGAGGAGTGAGCATGGCAAATGTGCAGGAGAATGGACTCCTGCTAGCAGACTTCAGAGCCCACTCTGGCAGAGACCGACTGCTCCCCAGCACTGCACACCCCTCTCAAAAGCCAACTGTCCAGTTTGTGCAGCTGTTTTGCCCTAATCTGTCACCCAGAAGTAGAAACTAGCCGTCTTGGACAGAATTCCCACCTCTTAGAGACGGGAATTCACTTTTTTCTAAGCCAAGTACTTCCCAACTTAATAGGAAACAATTTCTCAATGCTCTAAAATTCTTTTAAGATGGAGGGCTGCAAACTACAAAAACACACAGGCCAACTCTGGCTTACCACCTGCTTTTGCAAATAAAGTTATATCGAAACCCAGCCACACCCATTCATTTCTGTGCGATCTATGGCTGATTTCATGCTATAAGGGCAGAGTTGAGTAGCTGCTATGGAGACCATATGGCATACAGGGTTTAAATATGTTTGTGAACTACCTCTTAAAAAAAGTTTACTGGTCTTGGTTTAAAGTAGAATATATTATATTCACTTATTCACTTATACTCCCATGTTATTCCACAAAGGATTTGAGATGGCTTCTGATGAGACACCTAGAATAAAATGAAGATAACACAATAGTAATTATTTAAAAAATTAAGGATCAAAAAGAAAAAGAATTAAAAAATTAAGGATCAAAGAGAATGCAAATAAAAGTAGAAAAGCAGGGGTGCTTGGCTGGCTCAGTCAGTAGAGCATGCACCTCTTGATCTTAGGATCATGAGTTTGAACCCCATGTTGGGGATAGAGTTTGCTTTAAAAAAAACAAAAAAAACAAAAAAAAACAAGTAGAGAAGCAAAACGAGGACACAAAGGCATGGTTGTGAGGACCTACTTTAGGGCCTTCATACTTGCCAACACCAAACTTTAAACTTTCCCTGAGCTTCCTGGCAGCCAAAGGGAAAAAGAGAAATGGAAGTTAAATCTCATTAAAAGAAAGGAAAAACAGACCCATCCTTATGGAATCAATAGCCTTTTCTAGCACAAAGCAGTGTGGGCCTGCTTCTAACAGACTTCCATTTCCCCCAGAGTCACATACTTTATTTTAAAAAAAGAAACCAGAACAATGAGTCTGTAAAGTGAATAGCAAAGGCAATGTTGTTGACAATGGATAATATGGGAAGAGGGGTGCTAGTTACCATGTTTAATCAGATATTTAATTCCAAATCAGTTAGCTTCTGTGCACTGTGGAAAAGTGCACAAAACACATTTTGAGATATGGGTAAGCAGCTTCCCTTCTGCTTATCTTTTCTGCAGATCTCTGTTTCAGAGCAAAAACCGAAACTGACTGGAGATAGCCTTAACTTGTCACTAAATTACCTTTCAGTGCATGGCACAAAGCAGGCCCGCAAGAAATGCTTGATGTGGGGTGGATCTAGCCTCTCCGGACCTCAGATTTCCTATGAAAAGTGAAGAAGTTGTACTCAACTGTAATGTCTTTCCAGTTCTAGAATGTCTTTGCATCTTGGTGGTATATACATGGTGTGTGCACCCTGGATTTTGGCCAAAATCCTAGCACAGATCAGAACTATGATGGGAGGAGACAATGAGAGGGGGAGGCAGCCTAGATGGAGACCTATACCTCCTGGAGGCAGGAGGCAGGGTCCGGTTTTTAGGAAGGTGACGTGTGGTTGTCAGACTGCCCCAGATTCCAGTGTGGGCTCTCCCACCCTCCAGCTGTGTGACCTTGAGAACTCCCATAGCCTGAGTGGGTGTCCATATCCTCTCCTGTGAAAGGAGCGTGCTCACCGACACTGAGCTGTTGTGGACGTGAAATGAGATGCTAGTGCCAGCGTGAGTGAGGTTTGTGACACACTGTCTACAGAGTGCCTTTGTCTTCAAGAAGCCCCTTCTACAGGTGCCAGGGCCACCAGGAAGTAGCCCTGACTCTGAAAAGCTAAGAGAGCAATGAGCATCCCATGGTTTTCCAGCCAGATGTGGTCCAGCCCTTCACAGGACCTGTCTTTTCTAACCCGTCTCACCTACAGATATACCTTAGACCCATGGGGCAGTGAATTCAACACCAACTGTTGTCCCTTTGCCCTCCAAAATATCTCCCGGAGAGCTCAGGCTCCAAAGCAAGACAGGCCGGTTAGATCTCAGACACTAATTAGCTGTGTGACCTAATGCAAATTACTTTAACTCTCTGTGCCTCAGGGTCCTCCACTTTAAAGTGGAAATAACGACCATACCTAACACGGAAGTTGGCTCTGAATTCTAATGGAATGTCAAGCTCTTAGCCCGGCACGCAGGCATAGCCAGACAGTGTTGGCTCTCAAGTATTGTGTATTACTCCCCATGTTCAGTTGTGTTACTGCATAACAAACTACCGTGAAGGTTAGTGACTTAGAACATCTTATTTGATCACTATTCTACAGTGTGGGCAGGGCTCGGCAGGCTCAGCTCATCTGGGCTCTCCGTATATGGGCTGGAGGATCCACTTCCAGGGTGACCTCACTCACCGGGCTGAAAGAAGAGGCTGCTGGCCTTAGCCTTGGCCCTCCCTGTGGTCTCTCTGCACTTTAAGGCTGGGCTGCTTAGAGCGTGGCAGGTTCAGGGCAGTTCCCCTGCTCACAGCAGCAGAAGCTGCCAAGACTTCTTAGGATTTACACCCAGCGCTGGCCCAGAGTCATTGCTGTCACCTGCTGGTTAACGCAGGTCAAAGGGCAGCCCAATTCAAGGGGAAAGAGCACACAGGTGGGAGACCTGGGAGGTGTGGTCACCAGGGTCACACATCCTACCTGGTCTCCCTCTCCTCTTCTTGCTGCGTCCAGGCCTTGTAGCTCTCATGTGACTGCCTTTTGCTTCTTAGCTTCTTCCTGTCCCGGTCGCCCCTTTCTGGTCCCCACTTCAGGCCAGTGCCAGGCTGATGAGTCAGGACCACAGGCTGCCTCATTTTCCCCTACCCTAGATGGCCTGCTGCACTGTCCTGCCCTAGAATCTAGCTCCTCAACATGATCACAGCACTGCCTTGTTGGAGGACCATTCTTATGCCATCCCTTGAGGAGTTGGTCTCCTCTTCATGTCTCAGTGCTCATCTCAAAAACCTCTGCTCTGTAGAGCCCTTCCTGACTTTCTTCAGCACTGAGTCGCTGTCTCCTGCAGAGCTCTCAGGATGTCGTCTTGGCCTCCACAGAGCTCAGGCCTTGGACTTTCTCAGGTGTTCAGTTGTGCTCAATCATAGTTTGGTACATGGATGCATGAATGAATGATCACCATAGCCCCCAAAGCTATTCCTGTGACTAGGGTGCCATGACCCCATTTCTACTGCTACCCTGGGCTGCCCAAGGCTGGGCTCACACCTTGAGATGGTACCATGAGAGTGTCTTGGGTATGTCAGGGAGGAGCAACCCGACCCTACAGAGAGGTATAAGGACCAGCGCCTGAGTTTCCTAAGCAAATCCCTTAATGGCCGAGGGCATTTCTGGAACTAGGAGCTCAGGCTGCATAAAGCCAGGATCCCAGCAGCAATAGCAGCATCCTTCCTAGACAACCCCATATCCTCACTTTGAAATAGAAATAAGCAGCAGAAGGTGGAGCTCTGGGTGGATGGGGGTAGTTCCAACTTCACAGGGACTTTGTCCTCCAAATCTGCACCAAATCTTCCTCCCAGAGCCCACTGCACTCACTGGAAACCCAGCCTCAGACCAGCCTGGGTGGCTAGAGGTTTAGTGCCGCCTTCAGCCCAGGGTATGATTCTGGAGACCTGGGATCGAATCTGGCGTTGGGCTCCCTGCCTGGAGCCTGCTTCTCCCTCTGCCTGTGTCTCTGCCTCTCTCTCTCTCTCTCTCTCTCTCTGTGTGTGTGTGTGTGTGTGTCATGAATAAATAAATAAATAATCTTAAAAAAAGAAAGAAAGAAGAAAGAAAGAAAGAAAGAAACAAACAAACAAACAAACAAACAAACAAACAAACAAACCCAGCTTCAGATTCTGGCTCTGCTTCCCTGTCATGTGCAGGATGTTGGCCTCTCAGCTCAGAAAGAGATCTCAGAGCCCCCTATTATCCCGACTACTCTTCCGAAGTGGGTTGGCTTAAGCTCATCTAGAGCCTTGTATTACTGAGTGATCTTGATGTTTGGGCTCAATTCAGGATGATTTGGAGTCATGATCAATTCAGGGGACAGAGCTATATTGAAGGAGTTTGTTTTTTTCAGGCAAATCCCATGCTCAGTATGTGCTTTTCCAGTTGTATCCCATAACTCTATGCCTAAATGAGGAAATGCCATCCATCTATCCATCCACCCACCCACTTGTCCATCCATTCATCCACCCACCCACCCATCCATCTGCCCACTCACCTACCCATCCATCCATCCACTCACCCAACAATCCATCCATCCACCCACTCACTCACCCACCCACCTACCCATCTATTCATTCATCCATCTTGGTTCTATCACTTACCGCTTCATTGGTCTTGGGCAAGTTTCCTCATTTCCCTGAACTCTTGTTTCTTCCTCTGTAAGTTGAATCTAATGTCATCTACCTCATAGGATTGTCCTATGGTAACTGTGATATTAGCACTTGTGAATTGCCTGACACCTGGTAGGAAGCATATAGTGAATGTCATTTTGTCTTCCCTTTTAAGGAATAGACACATAACTAGAAAACCATAAAAAGACAATGAATAATCAGGAATTAAAATGTTTGAAAGCAAGGGCAATACTGGTAGAAGTTCTTGCCTTGCTTTCTATCTCCTAAACTGTCCTGGGAGTTGATATTTAAAGTCACTTTGAAAAGTCGAGTATTGGGATCCCTGGGTGGTGCAGCGGTTTGGCGCCTGCCTTTGGCCCAGGGCACGATCCTGGGGACCCGGGATCGAATCCCACGTCGGGCTCCCGGTGCATGGAGCCTGCTTCTCCCTCTGCCTGTGTCTCTGCCTCTCTCTCTCTCTGACTATCATAAATAAATAAAAATTAAAAAAAAAAGTCGAGTATCCAAAATATATTTGAACTGTTCAATGGGGATGCTGACCCTCTATAATAGGCTCATTTGAAATGATCCTGCTTTGCTACTTCCTCTTAGAAAGATAAACAAGCAGCCCACAATGGCCGCTCTGATGTTTTCTTTTAAATCTTGCTTTCCAAATGTAGGACTTGGCCGTTGGACAATCACCCGGGGGCTCACTCCCCGCACATGCTCTCCGTGAATGCAGGGAGCTCCAGCTTGGAATTCCTGGGGCCTCATTAAGCCTGCTGTGACTAAGTGATCTTGCCTGGTGCTAAAGCTGTTTAAAATGACTTGGCAGCAACCAGAAGTCAGGTTTCTCCGTTTTTTTCTCACTTACTCCTTCTTTGTAACCCCCACCTACATGTCATGAAATGAAAACATCTTTCTTTCCAGATCTAGTGCAGGACAACCCTTCTCTCTCCCTGAAAAAGCCTCATCCTAGTCCTTCTGGAGATTAAGGAGAGGGGGGCAGAAATCTGCCCCTTTGTAAATGTCTCCTTTGACTAAGACGTGACTGCTGGGAAAACTCTTCTCTGCTCTAACCCATTCTTTCCTCCCGTCTTGCCCTCACCCTGCTGAACTCTTCTGCTCTGGCCACAGGCAGCCTGGCCTGGCAGCTGCCTCCCTCCTGGGTCGCCTCTGTTTCCCCAAGATGGGTGCAAGGGAGATAATCCCAGGGAAGCCAAGGCCATCAGAGGCTCACCGCAGCCCTTTCAGGGAAGGAACAGATCCCAGGAACTGGAGGGCTGAGAAAGAACCTGGTGTTTAATCACACAATATGTAAATGTGCCTTCTTTTAAGAAATTAGACCACTATCCACATGCTAAGGTGACATCGTCTTTTAGTCGCCGTCTACGTTCCTTGTTTCCCTCCCATAGGTCTTTCTAGACCCAAGCACCTAGAGCAGTGCCACACACAGGGCACGCCGGTGATGCCGTGTAGGTGTGTGTGTTTACCCAGGTGCTGTGAACCCACGGATCTCAAACAGCTCCGGCTCCCTGCTTGGATTTTCGTGTCATGAAAATGCCCACGTAGTTGACGATCCCCTTTCCCACGAGCATTTGGTTGGTGTCAGTCTCTTGCGCTCGCAGGCAGAGCCGAGGTGGGCGGCCCGGGCGGGTTTTCTCCGGCGGGTGAGCGCGCTCTCCCGTGGGGGTGGGGTCGGGCCGAGAAGGGAACCGTCCACGCGGGGCTCAGCATCTGTTTGAAGACGAGCAGCCTCTACCCGCCGGATCACTGCGCCAGGAGCGCCCCTGCCCAGGTCCCCGCCAACGCCGGTGACCGCGCGCGTGACCCGGGGGCTGTGGTGTCGCGTGTGGGTCGCGGGGACACCTGTGCCGGCGACTCGGCCGGTCCTTGGGGAGGCCGACTGGGGCGGCTCCGGTCCTCCGCCTTACGGAAGCGAAACGCAGGGCGCGCAAGGAGCTTGACACCCTCAGACCTTTAACGGGCGCCAAGGGACATCTGAGACGGCGCCACCTGCCTCACCTTTCCGGTGGAGAAAGCCTCGGCGAGGGTGCGGGCGGCCCGGGTGCGCTGCCTTCCTGCCCGCGCGTCGCGGCGTCGGGGTGAGCCGGGGGGGAGGGGGAGGGGCCGCGGGAGGGGGAGGGGGAGGGGCCGCGGGAGGGGGAGGGGGGAGGGGCCGCGGGAGGGGGGCGCCCGCCTCGCCCGGCCCCCGCTTGGCTCCGGCGCGCGGAGGAGGCGGCCGGAGGCCTCTGGGTCCCGCACGGCGCCCCCTGGCGGCTCCCGGCGGGAGCGCAGCCCGGGGCCCCGGAGCGCAGCGGGCGGCGGGGCGGGGCGGGGCGGGGCGGGGACCGGGGCGGGGACCGGGGCGGGGACCGGGGCGGGGGCGGGCGGCTCGGCTGGCGCGGTCTGCGCGTCCTGCTGCCCAGCGGCGCCCTCGGACGGCGCGGAGCGGGGCGGGCAGCGGAGCCGAGCGGCGGGCGCGGACGGCGGCCATGGGGCTGTGCTGCTGCCGGGACCGGAGGGGACACCTGCCGGCGCCCCAAGGTACTGGCGCGCACGTGCGCCGCGGGCCGGGCCGACGCTCCCGCCGGGGCCAGAGCCGTCTCGGGCCTCGGCCGCCACCTGTCCGCGGCCGCCCAACACCTGCCGCCGCCCGGAGGCGGTTCGCGGGGCCGCGAGTCGGCGGGAGCGTCGGGACCTGGGAGCGCGCGTGCGGGGCGGGCGGGGCGGGCGGGGGAGCGGCAGGGGGAGGGCAGGGGGAGGGCAGGGGGAGGGCAGGGGGAGCCCGCGGCGCCCGGCCCCGCCTCCGAGGCTCGCCTCACCCGCCGAGGGGGCGTCCGTCTCCCGCGCCTCGCCCGCGCCCCGGGCCCGGGGCCCCCGGCCGAGCCCCACAGCCGCGGCACCGCGTGCGGGGCTGATCCCGCCGGGAAGCGGGCCGCGGAGCCTTGGGGCAGCCTGAGGCCCTGCCTCCCCCGGGCCGTGGCCCTCCCGGCCGCCCCCTGGACCGGCCGAACCGACCCCTGCGGCCGCGCCCCCAGTAGAGCTCCAGCTCTCCGCAGCGCTTCCCAAACTCACCTGCCCCTAAAACTCATCTCACCCCCCTCCTCCTGCCCCCACAACGTGCAGACCCATAGCCCCCCTCACCTGTTGGATAGGCCCTGGGGGGGACCTCCCCGGTGACTGCCAAGACGAGGTGCCTCGTGTGGAAACCATGAGGCCAGTGTAGGCTTTAACAGAGGGGCCTCAAGGACTGGCTCCTTGAGAAATACATTCTGGATCCAGATAAAGGTACAACCGTCAAGCAGCTCGAAGGGCCCTTGTCAGTTGATAACGATGCCACAAATGTACGGGTTTATTTCACAAAGGGTCTGAGATAGCCTGCAGCAAACAAGCATGATTTAAAAAGTGAACAGGATTCTACACTTAAACAGAACTCACTGAGCAAAGAGAGAAAGGAGCGCAGTTACCCTGGCCCTGATACTCTCTGTGCGGGGCACCTGGGTGGCTCAGCCGTTGAGCATCTGCCTCCGGCTCAGGGAGGCTCAGGCCGTGATCCCGGGGTGGCCTAGTGCCGGATCGGGTCCCGCGTTGGGCTCCCTGCACAGAACCTGTTTCTCATTCTGCCTGTCCCCCCCCCCCCCGCACCCCCCGTCTGTCATAAATAAAAATCCTTTCAAAAGAATACTCTGTGCTTGAGACTCTCTGCAGCCACAACCAAATAGGAAATGTGACCAGTTGCACAGCTCTCATTGCCTAAAGCAACAGTTTTCTTAGCACTTGATTTTGAAAAGAAGAAAAAGAATTTTGTCTGTGTGGCTTTTTGTTTGGAGGGAGGGGACTGAGAGTGAGTCTTGACTATTCCAGGAGCCTGGGCAGTGGTAGGACCCAGAAGGCAGAGTTTGCTGCAAGCTGGCTGAGGGCAGGTCAGAGAGAGCAGCTAGGATTTCCTTGGGGGCTGGCTGAACTAGGGCTGCTTAGGCCCCATCCTGCCTGACCCTTCTCAGGAAACAGGGCAAGGGGTGGAGGCTGGGCCTCTGAAGCCAGGGTGGATTTGCTCCGCGTTGCTTAGGGAGGGTACATGCTCAGTTAGCAGCCCTAAAAGGGAGCCAGGGGCATCTCCTTCTAGCTTTGTCTTCTGGGGCTGTGGTTGCCCTTACTACACCCATCCAGGTGAGGAACCCATCTGATATAGGAGTGTTTCCCCGCTTGGCACCCCACCCCCCATCTGGAGTCACAGCTAGCCCCAGCAGCCTGCGGCCAGAGACCCCGTCCAGCCCACATGGTCCCCCCAATCCCTGTAAATTAACAAAACTGGCCAAGTCTGGAGGGAGAGGGGACAGGGAACACTGTGACACACAATTGCTTGCCCTAAGAATGGGTGGCCAGCCCACCACTGCCAGGCAAGAGAGATTTCCTGTGGTTCAAGGAAGGCAGATAATTTGTTTTTTTAAATGTAGTCTCCAAAATGTTTAAGTGTTATTGCCTCATTTAATAAATCTGGCCAGATCTGACTAGGCCAGAACAGTTTGGACCATTGTGCAAAAATGAATTCTGCCATAAACTGGGAGGGGGAGGAGTGGTTCCCCCTCATCAAATAATCTTGGAAATCATGAGTTATCAGTATTTGGAAGGTTTTTTACTGTGAGACTTCTCAGTGCTTTTAACCCAATGGTGCCACTGTGTATCTCTAAGTCAGGTGGATTGTAGGTACAGTCTCCAAACCTTCACCCAGGGAACCTACTTTCCATGGAGCACCTCAGCACCCACATCTTTGGACACATTTTGAGAAACGTTACCTTTTTTTTTTTTTTTTTTAATTTTTATTTATTTACTTATGATAGTCACAGAGAGAGAGAGAGAGAGGCAGAGACACAGGCAGAGGGAGAAGCAGGCTCCATGCATCGGGAGCCTGATATGGGATTCGATCCCGGGTCTCCAGGATCACGCCCTGGGCCAAAGGCAGGCGCCAAACCGCTGCGCCACCCAGGGATCCCGAGAAACGTTACCTTAAACATGAAACAGACTCAGTTGTCATAGCTGTGACGTGATGCCTCTTTTTCCAGGGCGTGTGTTGTGTGTTTAGCTGCTGCGACTACCTGGGCAGGGAGCTTTCTGACTTTCCAGACTAGAAATGTGTGTGGCTATTTCATTTAAGAAAAGATTGAAAGAAAAAAAAAAAGAAAAGAAAAGATTGAAAGAGCGTCTATTAGTCATTGATGTAATTTAAAATCTCCCAAGACAATAGCTGTTGTTAATGGATTTCATTGTTGGATATTTATGAAGCAAAACTTTTAGAACAGAATATTTGACTGTGTTGCCCTGTGTGAAACTGTACTGGGTAAAGTAGAAAAGCTCAAATAATCAAGCCCTTGAAGAGAGCCTCAGACATCTCCCAGGTGCCAGAGTCAGCACGGTGGATCTAGTTAGTCATCATGCCTCTATATCCAGAGCCTGGTATTCCCTGCAGGAAACACAGCTCACCCACTAGTTGCAGAGCCTCGGGTGGGCACTGTGGTTCCGAGGAGGGATTGCTACAGATGCGTTTCGGACATGATTTGTGGTGATCTTAATCACACTTAACTATCACACACAAGACAGATCGCTGCAAATGGGGGCAGTCCTGGGTCCCTGGTGCTCTTGGAGAAGCCAAAAGTTCAGTGAGCAGGATCTGATGTGTGGAGAAGGATTACCCCTCCTCAAAGCAGAGGGCAGATGTGCTTGATCTGAACTCTGAGAATACTTTGATTTCATTGTTTCTAGGCAATGCTTCCAGATGCTTCCACCATGTAGAGCTCTAGGGTGGGTCTGTTTAATGGCAAGTTTCATTTTTTTCTACTTTGCCTTGTGGTCCAAGGCTGAGACTTAGAGGAAGAAGTGGTCCCGGAATACCACACTGAAGCAGCTTTTGTTCAAGGCTGGGGTGGGGTGGGGGGCAATCAGGGCAAATCAGTGTACTTTGAGGTACACTGGCCCCCTGCTGCATCTTCATCCCCAAATTCACCCTCCCTGCTGTTCTCAGCACTGGGAGCCCTCCTCTGTTTTCCAGGATCTTGTCCTCTGTCATGTCCCCTCTCTCCCCATCACCCCCATCTTCCCTTCTGCTGGCTCCTTGTCAGCCCACAAACCTGTCCAAGTCACTCATCAGAACATGTTCTAAAAACCAGCTTCTTGCCCCTGTGTACACCACAAGCCCCGCCCTTGTGTCCTCTCCAACACCAGTCGGCCTCCCTGCCTCCCCCTTCTCCCCGTGGACATCTCCTTGCCCCCTGTGCTGGACCTGGTGAACAGTCCTGGTGCTCTGAGCACTTGGGAGCCTGCTCAGTGACCCATCTCTGCCCTCCTCCTTCCCCACTGAGGCTGCCCCTGCCCTGCCCTTCTAGCTCCTCTTGGCCCTGCCCTCTTTAATGCACCAAGTTCAGCTGGGAATTCCAATTCATCTTCTGCACTCTGTTTATAAGTCTCTCCCAGAAATCTCACTAAGGACCCTGATAATTGTGCTCGCTTTTCTGTAAGCAGCCCCCTAAATCCTTTGTCCCCATCCCAACCCCCGCAGTGCCCATCTCTAGCCTATAAATCCAGAACTCTGCTGGAGTCCTGTGCACTCACCTGCCCCTTCTTTCAGTTTCCTGGCTCCCACCCCTGCCTGCTTCATTTCCCCTGATCAAAGGCTGGCAACTCCTGTGATCCTGCCCAAGGCACTGTCCCCACCACTGCCCCAAGGCTGCCCATGATGCCTGTGCAGACCCTCGGCATCTTGCCTGCACCTGGCTTCCTGACTGGTCATCCCAAGTTCGTCTTTGCTCATTCTGGTCCACTGCCCAGGCCAGCATCCCACGCGCAGCTCCTATCACACTGTCCCTCCTCCAACTGCCTCAGCCCAGAGAGCCCACAGAAGAAAGCCCATCTTCTTAGCCTTGCTGGCATCACATACGCCCCACCCCCTGCCAACCACCCAGACACACAACTGGACTTCCCCCTGTCCCTGGTCCTTGCATGCACCACACCCTCTCCTAGAGCCTTTAGTCAGGCCCAAGAGGTGGCAACCATGGGGAGGGTGGGCTGTACCTGGAGCTGCTTCTGAACCCCTGGCCCACAGCCCCAGTTCATTTCATTCCTTTCAGTGCCTGGTTGGTCTGGGTCTGTCAGCCTTAGCTGGCAATTGTGTCACCTCTGTGCCCTGCAGAGAATCTGTGCTCAGTGCATGGAATACAGCTGGAAGAGACAGTCATGCTCACCTTTGCCTGTTCGTGTTGCCAGACCCCCAGGGGACCCCAGTGGCCACCCTGTTGGGAGAGTCCAGTGCCACTACGCGTACCACTCTGCTGTGCGTGGCCTCCATGCCCGTTTCCTAATGGACAGAGGGCTTGTTGGGGGACCTGGTGGCCTGGGCACAGAGGCCAGTGGGCCAGGCTGGGCACCCTGCAGGGTGGGGTGTGCTCTGTCCTGGAGAGAGGTGAGGCTGTCATTGGGTAGAAGTAGTAGAACTGGTTCTGGAGAAGGTCCCATTTTTCTTTTTTTTCCCATTTTTCATAGAATCTTCCAAGATTGCTAATAGACAGCTGCCATCTGGGCTTCTGCCTGGCCATTTAACAGTTATCTCTTGGATACCCGTTCCATACCTGGCCTGTACTCAGCCTGAGAATAAAGAGTTGGGGAGGGTGCAGCTCTGCCCCACTCTGGGTGCTCATAGTCTGGCTGGGTGGAGACCCAGGAGACACACAGGGACACTGCAGGCTGAGAAGAAACGCCAGGAGAACAGCCAGCCTAGGTGCTCTGGAAGGGCTGTCATCCCACCCAGCCTGGAGGTTCAGAGAATGCCCAGGGCAGCCGATGCCTGAGCTGAGTCTTATAAGAGGAGCAGCCACCCAGTAGAGAAAATAGGGAAAGGCTTTCGAGGCCTGCAGAGGTGTGCCAGGACCGAGGCGTTGGCAGAGTGCAGGTGTAGGTCTCTGGGCACCAGACCACTAGACCCCGCCATCGGGTTCTCCTGGACTTGAGAGTGGCTGAAGCTAATCAGGCTAAATCTGAACTCTGGCTTTTTGTCCTTCTGCTATGATTTGCCCATCACCAACACCTGCCAGTTCTGTTTCCAGGGTATATCTGAGTTCCTCTGCTTGTCTCCATCCCAGGCCAGTACCCTGGTCCAGCCACCTACCTGTTGCCCAGGCTGCTACAGGCGCCTCCTGATGGGTCTTCCCACTGTCTCCACTCCAGTATATTCTACAGCGGCAGACAGTGCCTGCTCAGGTTGCCTGCAGGATCTCCTTGTTCCCTCCTCACACTCAGAGATGACAGGTGCATTCATGGAGTGCTCTCAGCACCCATGCTCTTCTCTGCCTGAAGTCACCTTGCCCCTCCCTGCTCTTGACCTGGGGACCCCAACATTTGTCTGGGCCTAAGTGGCTGCCCCTAACCCCTATTATTTGCTCACTTGCTATTCTATAATTTAACTTGGAAACATATCACAGAGCATAAATATATGTGCATCCATTTATAAGATCTGTTCTCTCATCAAATGAGCTGGAAGCTTCCTGAAGGCAGGGCAGGCTCTGTCTTTTGTTTGATTCTCAGAAGGCAGGCAGAAGCCAGGCTGTTTGGGAGCTTTGTTGTCTGACCCGACCTTGAGGACAGTGGTGATTTGACAAGGACAGATATGAGGCCAGATAACATGTCAGAAGGTTAGAGCCTCCTGCTCCAGGGCTTGTGCTCATGCCTCAGAGCCCTAAAGCCTTTGGTCTGTAGCTTACAGTTTACATGGGTCCCACTCTGTTTTGACAAGTGTCCTTCTTTGTTACCTCTTCCCCATTTAAGTGTCCTGAGCAGCAGTGCTGTGGGTTTTTCAAAAAGGGAACCAGCCTCAGGCAGAGGATTTGTATCCATTTCCTGGCCAAAGACCCCAGGCCAGCCCTCACCTCTCTGAGCCTCTACATCCCCACCTGTAAACCGGGATAGGCATGAGTGCTAACCTCAGAAAGGCCCGTTGGTAATTCTAGATCCACTCCTTTTAGCTGGGTTACCACCTGGGACCTCAGTTTCCCTCTTCTGTAAAGAGAGAAATAGGCAAGACTAGATGATCACTAAGGTCGTGTCCGTTTAAACCTCAGACTGTTCTTGGAGGAAACCCAGAACTGTTCTGTGCTCCTATCAGCAAGGCGTTAAGAAGACCGCATGCCTCTTCCTACCTGTGCAGACAGGGGCTTTGCCAGTGGCCATCTCGCTGGGGGCAGAGGATGGGGGCTTGATGCTGCAAGTTTAGGTCAGCAGCCCCCCTTAGATGAAGTTCATGAGCGGGTCTATTTAACCAACACAAATCCATGGCTCCCAGAGGGGAGCCAATCCTGGGGTTGCTGGAAGTCTCTGACTCTGACCATTAGGGCAGCAAGCCTCCCTAACAGCTCAAGAATCCTCTAAGCCCTGAACGGAGAGGGGAAGAAAATGTCTGGTGCTGTGTTTTCTGGTGCTGTGTTTGTGAGCCTGTGGGGCCTTGCACCTGTAAGGTGGCTCTACTTCAGGAATGCTGGGACCAAACCCCGGGACATCCCAGTGCAGCGAATCCCTGAAACGGTTCTCCTTATCATACCTGCTTCAAGCTGGTGCATATCCTCGTCTGAATCACAACTTTTGCTGGGCTCTTCCCCTAAACATCCTAACACCACAGTCTTTTTAAAACAGTTTTAATGAGATATATTTCACATATAGAATTCATCCTTTTCAACTGTACAACTCATTAAGTTTTAGAATATTCAGAGTTATGCAAACACTGCCATAATCCAATTTTAGAACATTTTCATTACCCCAAAAAGGAACCCTAAATCCATTAGTAGTCACTTCCCATTCCCAAGATAACCCCCCTTTTTTTCCTGCAGCCCCAGTCAACCAATAAATTACTTTTATGCCACACACAGCCATTTGTGAATGGCTTAACTTCGCATAGTGTTTTTAAGGTTCATCCATGTTGAAGCATGGATCATTCCTTTTTATGGCTAAATATAGTGTCCATGCTATGAGTATGACACATTTTTTTTTTTATCTATTCATCAGTTGGTGAGCATTTGTGTTGTATCCTGCTCGTATTTTGTTGAGGACTTTTGTATGTGTATCCATAAGGAATGTTGGTCTGTAGTTTTCACGCACTGTCCTTGTTTTTGTTACCAGAGGAATCGGGCTGCTCAGGAGGTGGGAATCGTGCCGTTTGTCTTTTCTACTTCTTGGGAAATTTTGTGAACAATTAGTTTTAATATTTTAAATGTTTGGTGGAATTTGCCTGTGAAACTGGTAATAATTTTTCTTTACATGACTAGTAGAATTCGTCAGTGAAACATTTTTGGGGAATCGTTATTAATTCAATCTTTTGTTACATAAAGGTTTATTTAGATTTTCTATTTCTTCTTGTGTGGGTTCTGGTAGTTTACGTCTTTCAAGGAATTTTTCTGTTTCATCTAAGTTACTTCATGTGTTGGCACACAGTTGTTTGTATTATTCCCTAATAATCCTTTTTATTTCTGTAAGGTTGACAGTGATGTCTCCTGTTTCATTCTTGATATTAGTAATTTGAGTCTTCTCTTGTTTTTTTTCTTGGTTAGTCTAGCCAAGTTTGTCAAATGTGGTTATCCTTTCAACAAATCAACTTTTGCTGTTTTTTCTTTCAATTTTCTCTCTTATTTTCTAGTCTTTATTTAAACCATTTCCAGTCTAATCTTAATTATTTTCTTCCATCTGTTTGATTTGGGTTTGGTTTGGTTTTTCTCCAGTTTTCAAGCATGTAAGGCCAGGTTATTGATTTGAGATCTCTCTTCTTTTATAATGTGGGCATTTATAATGTGTGCCCTCCTTTTTGCTCCTCTGCTATATTTTTAAAGTTCTTTTCTTAATGATTGTTATAGCTGTAAGTTTCACTCTAAGCACTGTATCCCATTAAGTTTTGATATGTTGTGTTTTCGTTTCAGTTCAACCCAAAGTGTTTTTAAAATTTCTTTTGTGATTTCTTCTTTGGTTATTTAAGAGTGAATTCTTCAATTTCCACATTATTTGTGAATTCTCCAAATCTCCTTTTCTTATTGATTTAATTTTATACTCTATCTATACCTATAAGCATACATTCATATTTTGTTTTCTTTAATGCATTTATTTTTTTATTTTTTATTTTTTATTTTTTTTTAAATTTTTATTTATTTATGATAGTTACAGAGAGAGAAAGAGGCAGAGACACAGGCAGAGGGAGAAGCAGGCTCCATGCACCGGGAGCCCGATGTGGGATTCGATCCCGGGTCTCCAGGATCGCACCCTGGGCCAAAGGCAGGCGCCAAACCGCTGCGCCACCCAGGGATCCCTCTTTAATGCATTTAAATGTTTCAGGCTTGCTTTAGGATCTAGCATATGGTCCATCGTGGAAAAACCTTGCACTTGCCCTTAAGATTGAGGATGTGCTCTGTTCTTGTTGGATGGGTTGTTCTATAGGTATTAGGGCTGCTTGGTTCCTTGTGTTGTTCAAGTCTTTTGTTTCCTTTCTGGTTTTCTGCCTAGTTCTATCCATTATTGAAAGTAGAGTACTAAAATCTCCAAGTATTATTGTGGAATACCACTTCAATTCTGTCCATTTTTGCTTCATAATTATGGAGTTCTGCCGTTAAGGGACGTATGTTCATAACTGTTACACCTTCCTGCTGTATTGACTGTTTTATCATTGTAAACTGTTCATCTTTTTCTCCAGTAACATTTTTGTCCTCAAGTTATTCTGTCCCTTATTTGTATAGCCACTCAGGCTCTCTTCTGGGAATTGTTTACATGGTATATCTTTTTCTATCATTTTACCTTCACCCTGTTTGTTTTTGAATCTAAATAGGTCTCCTGTAGACAGGATATAATTTGTTTTTTAATCCATTTACATTTAATATAATTACTGAAAAGATGGATTTATGTTATCATTTTGCTATTTGTTCTCTATATGTGCCATATTTTTTGTTCTATTAGTGCCTTCTTTTTATATCATATAGATATTTTTTCTGTTGTATCATTTTAATTTCCTTTTGTTTCTTTTTCAAAAAAGATTTTTTAGGACACCTGGGTGGCTCAGTCAGTGAAGTGTCTGCCTTCAGCTCAGGTCATGATCCCAGGGTCCTGGGATCGAGCCCCCATATTGGGCTCTCTGCTCAGCGGAGAGTCTGCTTCTCCCTCTGCCTCTGCTACTCTCTCTGCTTATACGTGCTCTCTCTCTCTCCCTCAAATAAATAAATTCTTTAAAAAATATATTTATTTGAGAGAGGGTGCATGTGAATGAGCATGATTGGGGAGAGGGGCAGGAGAGAGAGAAGCAGGCTCCTGGCTAAGCAAGGAGCCCTATGTGGGGCTCGATCCCAGGACCCTGAGATCATGACTGAGTGACCCAGGTGCCCCTCCTTTTTGCTCCTCTGCTATATTTTTAAAGTTATTTTCTTAATGATTGTTCTAGGGATTATAGTCTGCTCTCTTCCCTTCCTTGTGCCATTATTATACTAATTACACCTTTTATGCATTATAAGCCCATCAACACAGTTTTATAAGTATTGCTTTTTGCAGTTGTCATTTAAATCAGAAGAAAAAAAGCTACAAAAATACATATATACCATCTTTTATATTTACCTATTATAGTTACCTTTATTGGTGCTCTTTATTTCTTTGTGTAGATTCAAGTGACCACATAATGTTCTTTCATTTTGCCTGAAGGACTCCCTTTAGAATTTCTTGTAGTGCACCTTCAGTGCTCAGGTAGTTTATGACTGTCTTAGTCTTCACTCCCTGCTTGTGAGTAGTTGGCCAGAAGTGAGAGATCGGGTCTTTCCTGCTCATCCGCACAGCTCTGCACAGGTACCTGGGCTTCTAGATCTCCAGCAATAGGTCAGGGCTTTTCTTTTCTTTTCTTTAAGATTTTATTTATTTATTCATGAGAGACACACAGAGAGAGAGAGGCAGAGACATAGACAGAGAGAGAAGCAGTCTCCATGCAGGAAGCCCAATGTGGGACTCGATCCTGGGACCTCAGGATCATGCCCTGAGCCGAAGGCAGGCACTAAACCACTGAGCCACCCAGGGATCCCCTAGGTCAGGGCTTTTCAAAGCCCCTGGTGGATTTCTCCATCCCTAGATCTTCTGTTTGGTTTACCTTATTTGCCCAAATTAGTGTAGCTGTAATGATAAGGAATTACCACAAAATGCCCTGGAGATAGGGCTTTTCCACTGAGTGAGTCAGGTCAAATAATGACAGTGCTATGTAAATGGGGCATTTTCAGGGATCTACAAGACAGATCAAGTTGCTGCAGTGCTCTGGGGAGGGGACTTTCTGAGATGCCGTGTCATACCAAGGTATGTGAACGGTTCTTAGGTCTTCTCTGGTTTAAGCTTTGTTTTTCTTACCTGGACTACCTGGATGTGAAGTGGTGAGTTGGAGGTGAGTTAAAGTGCTTGAGGGCTTGGTTTCAGGGAGGCAGTCTGAAATTTTGGAAGCTCAGGGAGCTTTGAGTTGAGCGGACTTGGTTCTGAATTTTAGCTGTGCTGCCTGCTGTCTGTGCAGCCTTGAGGTCAAGTCCCTTCTCCAAGCCGCAGAGGGATACCTTTGTCTGTAGATTGAAATATCAAATATGCCAGCCAGTTGTGCTACAGGTAGAATTAAATTAGCCTTTGTATGGAGGATGGCTGGCACACAAAAAAATGCCCAATAATGGGAAAGATGATTCTTTCACTTCAGGGTCAGTGTAAGATTCTAAAAAATGATGAGGTCAGTGTTGCTTTGCTGATATGGAAGCACTTATAACACACATAAAACTCACTGTGTGCCAAGCCCTGGCCTAAGCACTTTATATGCAGGATGCATTGAATCGGCACGGTAGCCTTTTTGTGGATTCTGTTATTTATGTCATTTTAGAGCTGAGGAGACAGGCAGTGATTCCATGCCCAAGACCTCCCCGAACTGGGAGTCCAACCCAGGCTGTCTGGCACCAGTCTACACTCCCAGCCTGCACTCTGCATAATTTTCCCTAACTACTATGGGACTTAGGTCCCTTCTACAGCCAGCAGTGGAGAGAGGACACACAAGAATAAAACAAAAAGCGGCACATACCCTGTAGCCACGAAACTTGGAACAGAAAGCTGGACACTCCCAGTCACATCGGTTTGGAAAGAGTCAGGGGTCAATCACAAACCAGCAGCTTTTCCTTTGTGGCTTCAGCTAGGCTAGGTTCCTCTCCGAGGATCAGTCACACAGAGGACCTGCATCCCCTCCAGCTCCTGTTGGAGTTCCTGATTGGGTAGGGGCTGTGGTGACCCTGAGCCTGCTGGGACTCTCAAACTGCCCCCTCAGGCAGCTCCCCAGGTGGAGGCACCCAGGAGCCCATGCCAGCAGTGGGAGGGGGTGTTCAGTCACGTGGCCGACCAGGCACCCCCTCTCTGCTCACCATCCACAGCAGAGGCAGTTCGGTCTTTTCAGATTCAAGTGGGTGCATCCCAGCCACTAATGTTACAGTGGTCACTGCCTGCCTGTTGCCTGTCTCTGCAAGGACAGAGCACAAAGTGTGGATCAGGAGCTCATGTGAGGCCCTTTGCACCTGTTCCCCAGCCTTCTCAGGGCCTTCTTAGGGCCCTCCCTAAGCTGCCCAGGAGGTCTGCAGCCTTGGCCCATATTCAGATGGCACTCACCAGAAAGGCTAGGAGGTTTGTAAACCGCAGAAGTACTTCCATGCCAGTTAGTAAATCGTCGCTACCCCCAGATTCCCCATCATCTAGTACCTGAAACTGTACGTTGAGTGCCTGAAACAGGCTGGCCCAGGCCCTATACCCAGGCCTGGGTATAGGCTTATGGGCCAGCCTGTTCTGATTAGCCCTGGTCCCTTCATTCAGGATTTTGGACACCACTCAGTCAGTGTCCATCAACTACTTTTGGGGAAGAGAGACCCTGAACTTGGGAGCAAGGAAAGATCTTTAAGATGAGGTCATTTTCCTTCATTTACTGGTTAGGACAGTCAAATGGAGAGAGGTCTCTGCCACCCTTCCAGGGCACATTGCTCACTGGGGCAGCGTGTGAGCCCCTGATAGGTTGGGGTACAAAGTATGGGTGCAGCAGGTGTGATCTTAGGGTCCAGGCACCCTGCTATCAAGTCCCGACTCTCCCATGTGGACCTGCACACCCCTAGGCATGCACCTGGGCCCTGGGCCTCGGTCCCCCAACTAGATGGGCAGCGCCTCACCCGCTCTCCCTCCCTGATGCATAGCGCCTCACCCGCTATCCCTCCCTGGTTGTATAGGAAGAGGACCTGTATGGGATGAGTACCTACCAGCACCAAATAGTGCCTTCCCCTGTCACAGAAGGGACTGTGGAAATACCAGCACCTTCTAACTTGGCGAGGCCTCAGGGCCATGGCGATGGCCACCTGCCTATGGGCAAGCCACTACCTACCTTGTCCCAATTCAGCGTGGGGAATAAGCAAGCTCTCCCCAAGTGCAGGCCTCCCAGGGGAGGGTTAAGGAAAACACCCACCATTCAGGACCAATGGTCACATCATCAGTACTTAGAGACACAACATAGGGACTCTGAGGGGTGAGCAGAGGGTCCTCAGAGATCACCAACCAAACCTTCTCCTTTTCCAGATGAGTTTTTTAAAAAGCCTGAAAGAGAGGAAGTGACCTGCCTGGGGCCGCACAGCATGTCAGTGGGCCCTTGAGTCGGGGGTCCCCTGTGTTCTTGGCTTTGAACAAGACCTTCTAACTTCAATCTAGTTTAGTGCCTTTGGATCGAGGGCAGGTTCTGTGTGCAGAGCTGTGCTGGCCTGTGGCAGAGCACATATGGCACCTCCATACTTGGGTGTATAACGGAAGGAAGAGGCAGGACAGACAAGGTACTCCAGGTACCGTTGAGGGTTGGGCAGATGCAGCTGGTAGGTGTGGGGGGCCACCGTTTCGTGCTACCTCTTCCAGCTGGATGCCCGGTCAGCCTCTGGCCGTGGCCTGGCCGTGGCCGTGGCGCCTGCTCAGAATGTGCTGCAGGGTTGGGGGCGTTGGGTCAGGGCACTTGCCAGTGATCCTTGCTGTGTTGCATCAACAGGTCCCAAGTACCAGGAGGGACCCAGGGGCTTAGCTCTGAGCCTCTCTATGTTGCCGCAGGCCCTGGGGCTCTCTGCTGCTCTGCCTTGCTCATTTGTACTGACTCCACAGGCCTGATCTGATGTCTTTATAGATTCAGAGTCAAGGGGGTTCCCTTATGCCTGCCAGGTTTCTCAGCCGTCGTGCAGAACCGTCTTATGTGTGGAATGCACTGATCCATTAGATATTTGGCCTTTGATTTGGGGAGGAAGTGAGGCTCACACTTGTTGCGTGCCTCTGTGCCGAGAGTGTAGCGCAGGCAGTGCTTCCGATTTTCCTACCTTCCCAGCGAGGGGGATCCAGTACTGTCAGTCTTAGGAATCGAGACTCTGAGAGGTGAGTGACTCAATGTCACTGGTCACACTAAAGTTGGAACCTCACTTCGAACGGCCCCCAAATCCCTGTTCATTTTCTCTTTCTTTAGCTATCTTTTAAGCCTTGAGAATGGACTCTTCTGAAAAGATACCAGTTAATTGTCCTTGGCTGCTAGGATGATGAATCTTTGATGTTTCTCTGGCTACCTGATAAAGTGATTTGTGATGCAAATCTAAGGACATCCTTCCCTCCTGTGCCCTCCCTCCTCTGTGACCCCCAGAACATCATCTGAGCTTAGAGATCCCAGAGTAGCAGGTGCCAGAAGGATGTCGCATCCCCTCCTTTTATTCAGAAAGGGTGGGAAACTGATCCTTCCCAATAAATGCCCAGGAAGCCACCCATCAGAATTGGGTGATGGGGGCAGGGGCAGGGTGCGTCTGGGGGAAATGAGGCCACGGAGCCCCGGGAAAGGCCAGGGTCACCCAACATCCTGTCCTACCTCCCCTGTGAGGCCTCATTGTCCTCCTTGAGTCCCAGGCCAGGCCGCCCTCACCACTCCCACATTCATGAGCTGGCTCTGAGGCCCATTCTGAGTTAGTGCTATTTGTAGAATCTTCTTAAAATACCACAACAGTGCCATTCACAGACCGTCTGCATGGCGATCGATGGCAGAGGTTGGAACAAAGCTCTGCTGTGCTCGCCTCCTGTCTGGGCCCTGCTGGGGGGCACCTCACTGCCCCACTGATGGGGGTTCTGGGACTGTCCCCATCCTGGGTACTCCCAGGCAAGGCCCCTGGGGTCTTGCAGGGGTCCAGTAGGACTCTGGTCCACCACGCCGGCCTGGAACAGGCCCTGGGCCAGGCTGCCCTGGCCAGGGGAGTGCAGGCCAGTGTTCAGCTCCTGGTAAATGACAGCGGGCTCCTCACAGTGGGCACCCCCCACCAGCCCAGGTCTGGTCAACCCTGTCACCAGGCCACACGCAGGCTTTTTCAGGTAGAGTTGGGTGGTCAGATGAGAGTAAAGAGTCAGGGGTCGTCATCAGGGAGGGCCCCGGGAGGTAACGCTTTTGTCCAGAATCAGCGCCCTGGTGTTTTGGCATCTGCAGGTACTGACATGCTAATAGGGGGGCATGTGATCTAGTTGGGGGACGGAGGCCCAGGGCCCAGGTGCACACCTGGGGGTGTGCAGGACCTGCTGTGGACCTACCTCATCAGCTGCTTCTCTGCCCCCACCTCAGCAGCACCCACAGTGCATTCTCAAATACTCTGCCCTCAGCATGTTAGCAGGGGTCCTATTAGCAATGTGTTTTGTGGTACCTGGGAGGAGCTGAACGGGGTCAAGTGTTTTCTCGTGTTGAACCCCCATAGCCTTGCCAACAGGCCATGCACTGGGCAGCTGTTCCCAGACATTTAACCTCGAGGCCCTCCCTCACAGAGCTGCCAGCTGCATAGTGATATTCTAGCCTGATCTTCCTGTGTCCCCTTCTGGACATGGGTATGGCTGGGCTCCCCGTCTGGTCACTAAGATGACTTCTTAGTGTTTGTCTTTCCCCACTGGCACCTAACCATGTGTTGCATAGAAAGTCAGACATTCCTCCAAAAGGAGGCAGCTTGGCTGTCCAAGCTGTGCCCGAGGCCAAGAGCCTGCAGCAGACCTGCTGTGTGTCTGGTGGTTGCTGGAGGGACCCACTCACTGCCCAGAAGGCCTGGCAGGCCGGGACCCATTACCTCCCTCATTGAGCTGCTGTGTCAGCCAAGACCGATGTCCAGGCTCCCATGGAAGGTTTTTAATGTCCTTGGCAGGTCCCCGACAAGCCTAGTAACAGTTGGCCATGAAGGACACTGGGCCACTCTGACCAGTGATGGGGTCATTATACACATCTGCAGCCCAACGTGTGACTCTTGACAAGAGCCCTGGCAGTGCAATCCTGGGGTGAGGACTAGGTGAGAGACTCACAACCTTGGGGATGGTCTGGATTCTTGCGAAGCAACACCACATGAAGAATGATACCCACTTGGGTGTGAATGGTGTTGGAGCCCTGGTAGCTGAACTGGAATCTTACCATCCTATAGAAGGCAGGATGCCCTCCCTCTGAGACAGGAAGACCCCCATCATTCATGGGCTCCTGCGGAGCTTGGCATTTCCATAGCTCAGTTTCCCTATCAGTAAAACAGGATCCATAAGGCCTAATGTGGGGCATACTGTGGGAGACTGCGTGGGGCAGGAAGCCCTGAGAGGGTGGAGGAGCTGAGGTTTTGGCCCCTTAAGCCTTCCAAGTCTGCTGAGAGGGAAAGGACTGGACACCAGGTAAACAAGGCATAAAATCTCAGCTCTGGCTCTCTGACTGGGGAACTTTGGGGCATTTTTTTCTGTAGAAAGTGGAAAGAGAAGTAGTTCCCCAGGGTTGGCCTAAGGCTTAAACGTGAGAACATATAGCCCACTGTGTCAAGCAACTCCAAGATTGGTGGCAGGGTGGGTGGGGATTCACATAAATGATCATGTGAATTGGTGTCACCAGAGGGCACCTTTCATTTAGACTACAATGAGAGTGGCTACCTGGAGGGGGAGAAGGATGCCACACACTTATTAGACTGTGTGAATAATATAATAATAATGTGAATGTCATCCTCCAGGGGTGCCATTCATTAAAACTGTAAGATGAGTGGCTGCCTTCCAAGGGTTCCATGCTCTTAGACTGCCATGTGAATGGCAGCTTCTAGGATCTGGACCGGGGAGTTGTGCTGGTTAACAGAGAACACATTTAGCTTCCGTCCTTGCAAGACGTCTTACTCATCTGGTTGTCTATACGTGGCCACCAGGAGGGAGGCAGCTTATAAAAACTGTACTTTTTTCCTAAGAGAAGAATTTGGGTGAAAAGAGTGTGGGGAAAACATCAGTGGAAGCATTGAGGTCCCACACACCTGCTGGAGGTGGACCCACATCTGGCTGGGGCAAAGGAAAAGAATGCCAGTGAGAGATCCATGCTGTCCATACAAAACCAAGGTACTTCCTCATGTGCCCAACATAGATTTTGTGGCTCAACAAATGTCTGTGTGAGTGGCTAGAGCCCACAGAAAGGACCTAGGAGGTTGGGGCGAGTGTGAGGGTTTGGGTGGGTAGAACACGGTTGTGGAGCCCACAGGCCCCGCACCTCTGTGCCCCTGGCAGGTCCCTTTCCCTGAGCCTACCTCTGCACTCAGCCCTCCTCCCCAGCCAGCGGAACTGGTTACAGGCCTGTGGCTACATTTGCCCCCAGCCGCCTCCAGGCAGCCTTCCAGACCTGCCCCTCTGTGCCCGCTGGCCTTGGCCAGGAATCCCAACTTGTCTGGGAGGCGAGGAAATGGTTACCCTGGGAGTTCTGCTTGCTGCTCCAGGCTGCTGGAGGCGAGGAGCAGCCTGCAAGCTTCCTCCCTTCCCGCCACCTCCCCACCTGGGAGAGTGCCTGTGAGGTAGGGGTGTTATGATGCTGAACAAGGGAAGGGGCTGATGACCTCCATAATAAAGAGCAGAGAGGCGGGGAGGAGCTTCCACCCCTCAGGTCGGTCTCCTCCCAGATTCTGGAGTAGGGAACCCACGTCCTTGTTGTTAATTTGTCTTCCTGGATTGCTTCCCAGTCTGTGGCTGACCTTAGCTCCCTGAGGACCAGGGCTTAATATCTGTGTTCCCAGTTCCTAGCAGGCTGCCTGGCAGGATTTTCAGGCTGTGCCGTGATCAATCCGAAAATGTCTTTCAGGGCGGCAGTTCTCAAACACCAGCTCAGAAGGGCTGCCTCCAATCTAGGGACAAGTAAGAACTGTTAAGAGGTGAGATGGAGACACAGCTGTGGGCTGACCGCCACCCCCTGGTGTCAGTGGGAAGAATCTGGCCCGGGCCCTTGAGTGACACTCAGCCCTGCCCTGTACCCCAGTCCTTCCCCCTGATGCCAGCCTGGGAGCATGAGGTCCCAGAGCTAACTGCTGAGAAGCAGGCAGACTTCCCTCCACAGTCCATGCTCTTCAAGCAGCTGGGCTTGAGCCCAGGTGGAGTTCAGTTGGGAAGGGGATGAGAAGGGAGCCACTGGCATTTTTAAAATTGGTGCTTACAATTACAAAGTGATTTGATTTATTAAATTTTGTCTAAAGTGTGCAGTTTCTGGAGACAGTGAGCAGGGTGTGGTAGGACATGGGACACCCACTCCTCTTACCAGCATTGGGCCCAGGGCCTGGAAATTGATCCTTGTTCTGATCTTCCTCTGAATCGCTACCAACACCAAGACAGATCCCGAACCCAGGCGCTGGTCACCCCCTGCCCCCTTCCCTGCCTGGCCCGCATCATTGCATCTCCACCCTGGATACCTGCCACAACCTCCTACCCACTTTCTGACTGACTCACCCCTTCCTGGGTGCATTGAGCCACACAGAAGACCTCAGGACTCTTCCTACCCCAGGGCTTTTGCAATTGCTGCCCACCCCCAACCCTCTGTGCCTGGACCAGATCAGGGCAGGAAAACCAATCCCTCTAGTCACTTAGTGCTTGACTCAAGGGTCCCCCCTCAGGCAGGCCTTTACTGATCCCCTGCTTAAGTAGCAACCACACCCCATCTTGCCTCAGTCACCCCACTTGAGCTTGCCTTCTTCCTTTGTTTGCTTCCTTGTCCTGTGTCCCTTCCACCCTTGGAATAAGGCCCAGGAGGATGGGGCCTCGCCTGTCTTGTTCAGCACTCTGCACTTCCCCTGTGCCAAGCACAGAGCTGACACAGTAGGGTCTCCCCAAGCATCTGTGGCCCCTTTGAGAGGAGGAGCCTCCCTCCCAGTGCTTCCCCAGGCCCTGGTCTTCAGAGTGGGGTGGGGGAGGGAGGAAGTTAAAATGCCCGCCCCCCACCCCCAGTGGGTAGGTAATGCTGATGGCTAGCGCTCCCCTTCACCCTTGGGCTGGGCGTTCCCGAGGTGGCACTCCGCCAGGACAGCAGGCTGGAGCCCCCAGGACTCCAGAGCAGCAGCTGCTCCCTCCCAGTCCTCCTGGGCTCTGTCCACTTGCCGGCTCCTGCCCTGTCCCTCTCCCTGGGTTAACTCCCAACCTCCCACCAAGCCCCCCACCCCATGCACGCAAGAGCCCTTGTTTGGGCTTCGGTTTAGAGGAGGCCTGGCTAAGACAGTGGGGTGAGTGGGGCGACACTCAGTAGCAATGTAGACCAGCAAAGACTCCCATTTCCTGCAGTTAATAACAATGCCTCAAAGCCCACAGTGCTTTATTCACTTGTTTAACAGAGTGTTGATGCACCTACCCAGAGCAAAATGCTCCGTCAGGGGTAGGAGAAGTACGAGTGCAGTTCATACCCTGAAAAGCCTAGAAGGGAGCCCAGGAGGGTGCAGCTCATACCCCAAGAGGCCTAGAAAGGAGCCCAGGAGGATGGGACCCAGGCTGGGGGTGGCCTGAGGGGCTTCTGGATGCGCATCAAGCTGCCACCACATGTGGGTCACGGGGCTTGGGAGCCTTGACCCCTGGCCTGGGCTTCTCCTGCATCATCCTGTTGGGCAGCCACAAGCCCTTGGCAGCCTGGGCAGCATGGGCCCTGCTCCCCCCTGCTCCCCCCTGCTCCCCCCAACATGGTGGTCCTGTCCGGCACACGCACACCTCGGATAACTTGACTCCCAGGGTTTGTGGGGACGTTGGACTGAGGAGGCGCTTCATAAATGTTAATGCCCGCGTCTATTCCTAGAATAATGAATTAAGCCATTATTCCCTCCATGTCGCTCGGCATAAATCACATTGTTCCATCCTGTGTCGGGCCCGCCCCTCTTCGCTCACAGTTCTCCTCCCTTGAGAAGTGCAGAACCTGCTCTTCCTCTGCCAATTAGCATGCTCTATTTTAATACATTGCTATTTTTCACTTGTTTGTTTGTTTGTTTTCCTCCACAAAAATTATTTTTAAGTGGGGGTAGGGGTCAGGGGGCCGTGGCCTCACCATCAGTGGTGTTTTCCAGGCCTGGCCGTGCAGCCTGACTGCTCAGACCTGGCTGCCCTACGGTGATCAGGAGACCAAAGCCAGGTAGGCCTGAGGTATTGGTGGCAGGCGGCCCTGCGGACATGGTTCTCAAACTGTGGTCACAGTCCCCACCCCCCAGACCTCTGGAATCTTTCCTAAGCTTTTTTCTTTTTTCTTTTTTCTTTTTTAAGATTTTATTTATTTATTCATGAGAGACAGAGAGAGAGAGAGAGAGAGAGAGGCAGAGACACAGGCAGAGGGAGAAGCAGGCTCCACGCAGGAAGCCCGACGTGGGACTCGATCCCGGGTCTCCAGAATCAGGTCCTGCGCCGAAGGCGGCGCTAAACCACTAAGCCACCTGGGCGCCCCCATGGTAGACCTTTAATATATACTTGTGGAAGGGAGAATGTGATATGGAAAACTGGGAGTGGGCCGGGGGAACAGTTAAGGAAGATGAAGAAATGGAAGTATTTGAGATGGTCTTGATGAATGAGTAGGAGTTTACCAAATGGGCACAGTGGAAAGGTGTCCCAAGAAGAGAGAGCAGCATGTACAAAGATAGTGAGGCATGAAGCAACTCGTATATCCCAGAAACAAGAAGTCCGGCTGAGTGCCCTAGTGGCCGGCGAGATGGGGGGTGCCTACTGGCTGGCCTGAAAAGGCACACTCAGCTGACCACAGAGGAGCCGCAGTGGGAAGCAGTGAGCTGGGATACATCCTGAAGGCAGAGGAGAGAGGCCAAGGTGTGGGATCCTCACCAGGGAAGGGAGAGGCCTGATGGCCAGGCGCATTTCCAGCCCTGCATTCTTCCTTCAGCCCTGCAATTGTCCCTGTGAGGAAAGTCACAGTCCGGATTCTCCCCTGGGTGCTGCCTGGGGCAAGGTCAGTATGGATTCCCTAAAAGCCCCAACATCCCCAGAACCACAAAAGGTTTCCCAGGGGATGCTGGTTTTGGGAAATGAACCTCTGCTGTGGGGTAGGCTGACAAGAGGGGAAGTTGGAACTCAAACCATTTGGAGGATATTTGGGGCATTTCCCTAAATTAAAAGTACTCAAGGGGCGCCTGGGTGGCTCAGTTGGTGGAGCCACATGGCTCTAGGTCTTGGAATTATGGGTTGGAGCCCCACATTGAGTGTAAAGATTAAAGATAAAATCTTTAAAAAAAAAAAAAAAGTACTCAAAGTGCAGACAGGTCTAACTTCTCCAGGACCAAACAGGGAAGTGACACCTTCCTTAGCAATCTTTATTCAAGAACGTAATCTGTGCATGTAGCAATACCTGCACGCGTACACTTGAAAGGGTCCTTAGGGAGAAGTGAGCCTCTTTGTGCCTGAGCTCTTGCCTCCTCTCCTGACAAGCCCAGGCCTCCGCATCCTACTTGTCCTTCCAGAAATGGGCTCGCACAACCATGCCCGTGTGCGTGTGTGACTCACGGATAGCAGTATACTTGGCTACTGTTTTGTGCTTTATCCGTAGTAATGTATTATCCCCTATCACGTGTCCTGCTACCTTCTTTTTGGGGATACATAATTTATTTAATTATAATATATTATTTATGTAACTTAATGGACTGTTAAGTTGTCCCCAGTTTATTCTTGCTGCCTCCTTATCCACATGAGTGAATTTACCCGCAGAGTAAATTCCCTGGAAGGAAGGGATTGCTAGCCCCTAGCAAAATTTAAAATTTTGTATAGATATTGTCAAACTCCCCAAAGAGATACAAAAATTCACTTCTACCAACATGGTAAGGGGCCCCCTCAGCTTGGTACCTCCAGCTGCACCCCCTTCCATCCCTTGGTGAGCTGGTCCCCTCCCTCCTCTACCCCCAAACTCTCACTGTCCCCCCACCCTGTTCTGAGTGACTCCCAGGTGCCAGTAGGCCCACCTAGGCCGATTCCCTGCTGAAGGACAGCCTGCAGCCCACACCTCATTACCTCCATAGCCCACAGGTGATATGAGGCTTTTTTTACTTGTCACTTTATATTAAATTCTACTGTCATTTTTAAAAGTTAAAAAATAAATTCTCTTGCCACTTAGTTTTTAGAATAGGTAACATCATCCAAATTTCAGAGGGCAGAAAGCCAGTGTCTCTGTGTCACCTGCTTCCCTCTCCAGAAAAGCCACTACTCCCAATGGAGTCATCTTCCCGTTCCTTCTAGAGATACGTTGCATATATTCAAACAAATAAATATCTCTTCCATACTCCTTCCCCCCCCCAACCTCTTTCCTGTCCAAAAATGGTCACATATGATTGCATTTTTCACCTAACAGTATCTAGCAGAGAACATTCCAAATCTGGGGATTAAGCACATCCTCATGGTTTTCAACACCCACAGAGCATCACATTTGATGACTGCCTATCCCTTTCACCTCCTTTTGTCATTTGTCTTTTCTTTGCCATGCAAATATTTTTAAGTTCTGTGGAGTGAAAATTTTCTGTGGTCTCTCTCGTAAGGCCTTCCCCAATTTGGAGCTTATATGAAATTCCTCCCACGGTTGATCCTGGTACTTCTGTGGTTTCATGCTTCATCTTTAAACCTTTGATCCATGGGGAATTTTTATTTTGTTATAAGGTGTAATATAAGGATCCAACTCCATCATTTTTCTCCAGGTGGCTATCCCTTTGTCTCTCATCCATTTACTAAATAATGTCTTGTTGGGACGCCTGGGTGGCTCAGTGATTGAGTGTCTGCCTTCGGCTCAGGATGTGATCCCGGGGTTCTGGAATCCAGTTCTGAATTGGACTCCTGCATGGAACCTGCTTCTCCTCCCTCAGCCTATGTCTCTGCCTGTCTCTCTGTGTCTCTCATGAATGAATAAATAAATAAAAATCTTAAAAAAAAAATAATGTCTTGTCCTCGCCCACTTGAAATAACTCTTGTTTCCAAACTCCAGTGTGTATTTGAGTCTTTCTCTGTTTATGTACTGAGGGACCTTGCTGGTTTTAGTTTTGTAGCTGGATCCTCGATTCCATTTTAATAAATTGGTCTCACTTCATTTTTTTTTCCAAAATGCATTTGCTGTTTTTGTTATAAACTTTAGAATCAACTTGTTTAACTTAAAAAGAAATGCTGTATTTTCTTTTTCTTTCTTTTCTAAATTTTTTTGCTGTGAGTATTTTCTTGTGTTAAACGTAGACGAAATTAAGGTGAATTGGTATTCTATTATGTGGGTTTTCCTACTTACATGATGGTATTTCTCTTTCTTCTAATTTATAAATAGCTTGTGGTCTCTGTATATTAATTCTGTGTCTGGCCACCTTACTGAATTCTCTTATTGCTTGCAATCATTTTCAGTTCCTTGACTTTGGTTTTCCACATATTTAAATAACGATAGCAATAATAATAACACTGTACCCTTGCCTCCAGCTTTGATTGCTGTAGGTTCTTCCTCCAATCTAATTGCACTGCCTAAGACTTCCAGGAAAATGTTAAGTAATAGTGAAGATGGTGGGCATGCTTGTATTGTCTCTGGCCTTGATAGCAATGCTGCTGTTGTCTCCACTGAACACACAGTGTTGGCTTTGGTATATTCATGTTGAAGAAGGCTCCATCTATTTTTATTTAATATAAAATGCCCATCAAAATGGATGTTAAATGTTGTCAAGTGCCTCGTAAGGTTTTTCCTTGGAGAAACAGAGTCAAGAGAGCCCTCAAAGATCCATGGGGACCTGAGTCTTTCCTCTAGTCACTGGGACACCTGATGGTCTGCCCTCCACCCCTCCCAGCCCCCCGGGCCAGCATCACTTCAGTGATAGGTGGTGCCAGAACTGAGGCTCACTGGGCCTGTGGCAGGCAGGCTGGGCTGCCCTGGTGATGGAGCAGAGCAGGGAGGCTGAGTAGACACTACCTTCCCTTGTCTCCTTTTTCTCTCAAATTTATGACAATAAAAAGGCTTTCTAGAAATGGAGAAGTGGGTTGTCAGCCTCCTTTCATCCCCTGGCTGAGGGCTGCTGCCACCTAGGACACATAAGACACAAACCTCAGTCTCTTTGGAACCTAATCTCAGAGGTGGCATCTGTCACCTTTTGCCATTTCTATTCATTGGAAGCAAGTTACTAGGTTCAGCCCATGTTCCAGAGGGTGTGACGCCAGGAAGCAGGGTTCACTGGGGGCTCTCTCAGATGCTGCCACCACAGGAATGAGCAGGGTTCACTGGGGGCTCTCTCAGATGCTGCCACCACAGGAATGGAGCCAGGACACAGGCAGCCTGACTGCCTGGGTTCAGATCCTTCACCCACAAGAGTGGGGTATGAGTGGCCAAAACTCTAGGGGACCAGTTAGCAGGCGATTTCTCCTTGTTGACCAGAGCCATTGGGAAGTGGTACCTGGTTAGCCATGTGACCTCAGACAAATTACTCATCCTCTGTTTTCTCATCTGCAAAGTGGCTCTCATACTTGTACCACCTAGGGTCATTGTAAAGCTAAAATAATGAGCTCCACTATGCAGTTTGCAGAAACCAGGCCCAGAATATTGTAAAGACCCAATAAAACTTGGATGTTGTACTAAGAGAGATTGCTTGTCACTTCCACGGAGCTTTCCATGTGTCCCCACAGTGACCACTGCTGTTCATTGAACTCCCACCCTTTTCCAGACACTGGACAAGTCTTTGGGGATACTGGCCAGACCAAGGGAGGAATGCTCTGCTTCTGTGAAACTTGCATCCTTTAGCAGAGACACAATAAACAAGTATACACATAAATAAGCTAATTTACCAGTGTGATAAACTCTATAGAAAAAAAGTAGGATTGTAATTGGGCGGAAGGGACAGTTATTTGGCAGAGGTTCCCATGTGGGGAAGGGGAGTGCTTCCGTAGTTGACATTGGTGCTGAGATGTGAAGGTGCAAGGGAGCTGGCCCCACAGGGAACTGGGAGAAAGACATCCTGAGTGCCCCTGAGTACACACTAGCAGAAGAGGGTGACTCTGAAGAAGAGAAAGGGAACCCAAATGACTGATTGCTGGAAGGGTGGGCAAGTGGGAGGATATGTGGTCAGGGAACCTGGGACCCCAAGATCCCAGGAGAGTTAGATTTTATTCCAAGAACAGTAGGCCCTCTGAAGAGTTTTAAGCAGATGTGCTTTGTTCTTAATTGGCTGCTTTTCTTTGTTGAAGGGATGGATGGATGGATGGATGGATGGATGGATGGACGGACGGACAAATGGGGAGGGAGAGATGAGCACATAAACAGATGGCACCACCAGCAGCACCAGCATAACAGCTCACCAGTGTATAGAGCCCGTTGCCCGCCCCGGAGCTTTAGGAAATAACCTGACACCTCTCCTGGAAGGAATGGGTGATGCAGGAGAGCTAGCCAGGTTGGTAAGGGGGCTGTCTCCAGCTCTCTTTCTCAAGGATAGTGGAGACACCCATAAGAATGACAGCTAATCTCATGGAAAGAGTCCCACCAAACAGCTAAAGTCAAGTCCTGATTGTGCCAGTTGGGTGGCCCTGGGCCACTGGAAGACCTGGGGGCCCTGACTTCCCTGTCTAAGGCAGGGATTATGGTGCCTTCCACAGCCTGTGCAGGTGGCCTGCCCAGCTTCCGGCTTCCTCGTCTCCGTCAGTTCCCACCAGAACTTCACCAGGTAGATCCGGTTATTGGCCTCATTTTGGTGAGTCTGAAAGATTCTATGGCCAGTAAGTGCTGATGTTCATGGAATTCCCACCAACCCCCCGAGGTGGGTCCTCCAGGTCTCCACTTGGAGAGGACCCTGAGGCCCAGAGTTGGTGGGTGATCTGGGGCCCTAGGGAACTGGGGGACTGGATAGAGCCAACGGGAGGCTGCAGGCAGGTGGGTAGGCACTTGCTGAGCTGTGGGTGGGAACGCGCAAGGTGGCTGGTGCAGGGCACTTGCAGCGGGATTTCCCCCCTGGGAAACCCTGCAGCCCCTGGGCCCCTGCAGGGAGGTGGGAGGGCCCCACGGTTGGGGGGGAGGGAAGGCCTCTGGCCTCCTTGCCCCGCCCCCAACAGTCCTGGCTTTGGGTCACTGACAAGTGCAGAAGTTCCCCAAAGGAGACGAAAGGGCCCTGCCCAGGGGCCCACGCAGCAGCCACAGCCCCTGCATGCTGCTCCCCTGCCCCACACCCCTGCCCGCTGCACCAAGCCCTTCTGCCCCGCCAGGCGTCTAAAGAGAAACAGGCGTCAGCCCAGGGGTAAGTGGGCAGTCTGTAGAGACACTAGGCCAGGGGTGACTAACCCTTGAAGGGCATGTGGCATTCGTTCGGTGACTCCAACCAGGTCAAGAGAAATGAGTGGAGACAGAGGATGGAGTGGAGGGGCGGCTTGGACAGGGGTTGGCTTCAGCCTGGTGTGGGCTGTCAGGGAGGCGCAGGGATGCAGCCCCTGAAGACCAGGCCAGCTGGCTCCGGGGCCTGGCTCATTGCACCCCTGACCCCCACAGTCTCCACAGGTCTGGGGGTGGAGGTTCTCCCTCTCCCCTCCTGCCCCAGCTTGGAGACTGGCCTGTAACCACTAACACATATGGCTACTGAGCACTTGAAATGGGCTAGCCTGGATGTGGTGTTAGTACAAAATATACACTAGATTTTGAAGACCTGGTATAAAAAATATATTAAAATTATCAATTATAGGTTGAAATAAATGGTACTATTTTGGTTGTGTTGGAAAAATTTGTTATACAAAATAATTTGTATAATACTTGTCTCTTTATACTTTTTATTTTTTATTTATACTTTTTAAATGTAGCTACCAAAACACTTAAAATTATACGTGCAGCAAATAAAATAAAATATTAAAAAATAAATAAATAAAATAAAAATATATGTGTAGCTTGCATTATATTTCCATTGGACCACACTGCCTCAGATAGCCATACTCTCTTACTGGGCCTTCACCCCTGGGAATCCATCACCTGGGGCTTCCCTGGGGCTCCCCACTCCCCTGGGCTCCTAGTAGAAAGACGGAAGGCCCAGGGACAGGTCATATATTGCAGTTACTGTCACCTTTAAATAGTAACTTCTTTTATTTTTTAAACAATTTTCCATAATTGCTGGCCTGATACAGTGTTTGATTAATTACATCAGAATGACAGTGTTTTTCACCTGAATGTCCTAGAATGAGTTCTATGTGCTACAGTGGTTTAAAAAATGCCTTCATAAATATCACTTATTCTTTTTTTTCTTTTTATTATAAAGTTTTTATACAGAAAAGTTGAGAGAGAGGGGTTCCTGTCCTGGAACCCCTGCCAGGATCCACTGCATTTTGGAGTCACCTCCTCTCCCCTGAAGCCCCTTGCGTGGGTGGAAAGAGAGACTCAAGCACAAAAAGAGTTTCTTAAATTGAGGAACTCAGAGGGGAAGAAAGCCCAGCTGGGAACAGGAAAAGCTGGGTTAAGGGTTCTGGCTGAGTCACCTGGGGGCCAGTCCCTTGAACCTAGTGGGGACAGGGTTAGGAACCAGTTTGCCTAGGGACTGATTTTACAGCTTGGACATGTTTCTAAACATCTCTGGACTTCAGTTTCCTTTCCTGTAAGATGGAGATAATGTTACCACTTCGTTCATGAGTGTTCAGACATGATGCTCATCTATTCGTTAACATCATGCCTACCTTAGTGCGAGCGCTATGTGTGCATCCATCATGTTGGTTCTGCTGCTGCTGCAGTTAACCTTCATCACAGACTCTCTGCATGCCCTTCCTGGCCGGTCACTGCTCGGTGTGCTGGAGTTGCTGCTAAGATAGACAAAATGAGGATGGACCAAAAATAAACATTATGAATAAACACATCACATATATACATAAATTATAATAAACACATAAATTATATGTGTACTGGATTGTGATAAGTGCTGTGGAAAAATTAAGGCTGGGAAGGGGCATGGGTTGCAGTGGGTGATGACGTTTAAATAGGGTGATCAGGACAAATTCCCTAAGAAGGTGACATTTGAGGACAGACCTGAAGGAGGCAAGGTTGTGTCTGGGAGAACAGCTCCCCCAGGCAACAGCAAGAGCTGTTGGTGCAAAGACCTTCAGGCCAGGGTGTGCCTGGTGGTTTGAGTAATGGGAGTAATGGCTGAGAGCTAAGGAGAGAGCAGCCATGAAGTTAGAGGAGTAGCTGGAGGGCTGGGGAGGACGGGCTGGGGCAGGGCAGGGAGTGGGGGGGAATGGCTTGGAAGATCTTCACGAGGACTCTGCTAACAGGGGCACATTTTGCTTTGAGGGGAGGTGTGTGAGCTGGTTTGGGTCTTACTGGGCCATTGTGGCTGCCATATTGAGAACAGACCATAGGGGCCTGGAGACCATGCCAGTAATCCAGATCCGGAAGGATGGTGGCTGGGACCAGGTCCAACAGTGAACAGTGGTCAGATTTTGAGTATCTTTTGACAGAAGAGCCAGTAGAACTTACTGATAGGAATAGATGTGAAATGTGAAAGAGCAGAGCTGAGGATGCATCTGGTTTCTGCTTGAGTAGCTAGAAGAGGGAGTCACCCTGACCAGAGAAGGGCAGGGTGGGGCAGATCCAGAGATGGATTTTGTTCTTGCTAAGTGGAAGGTGGCTGGAGACATCCCAGTAGAGCTGTGGGGGTGGGCAGTGTTCAGTGAGTCTGGAGGGCAGAGGACAGTGAACTTGGAAGTCAACAGCATGGGGATGGCACAGAAAGTCCTGAGACTGCATGAGCCCCCCAGAGGACAGTGTGGGTCACTCTGGGGAGCAGGGGAGGGAAAAGGTGACCTCAGTTCTCTGCTGAGGTACCCGATTGCCCAGCACTGAGGTGGGAGCGCAAGAGGAGGCTGGGATGGTGGACAAGGTCGTGATGACTTTCAGACCGGCCATTCTGTGCCTGTGGGACATCACACACGTGTAGAATCATAAAAGACATTTAGACTCAGAGGAGGTATACATTTGGTTGCTCCATATCTGATTCTTAACTGGGGGCAGCTTTGCCCCCCACGGGACATTTGGCAACCTATAGAGATTTTTTTGGTGGTCAGCCTGGGAGGGACAGTCTGCTGTGAGCATCGGTGGCAAGCGGTGGGGGATGCTGCAAAACTCCTCCTCTGCACGAGACCACCCACCACCACCACAAGGAAGAAATATCAGTAGTGCTGAGGTGGGAAAATTCCGCTCTCTGTCGTACTTAGTTGAAGGTGATAATAAAAGTGAGCATTTAAAGAGCACTTGCTAGAGGCCTGGTGCTAAACTAAGCTCCAGAGAAGGTAGCAGCCAACCTAGATTTTCTTCACCCTCCAGGGGTGTGACTGACCCTTGGGGAGGGTAAGGCACTGGGCTCCCCCTGGTGGAGCTGAGGGCACAACCCAGGTCAGGCTCAGCCCTGTTCAGGGAGTCCTCAGAGGCCTGTGACATGTATCAGGACGGAATGGAAGCACAGGGGCTGCACAGACTGTTTTTAAAAGGACACGGGAAAACCAAAAACAGGAGCACGAGACTCTCAGCTTTTATGATGCATGTCTTCCTGAAATAATTGGCTACTGCGATTTTTTTCTTTAAATCTCATACACCTCTTTCCTGAGCAGTAGAGAAAAAAGTTTGCATAAATAATTGAATGCTGTAGAAAATCCTAGAGTTTGCCTTAATGACCTATTTTATCTTCCTTGCATTCCCCTTTGCTTCCAGAGGAGGGTTTGTATTATAAATAGAGAATGAGTGCATACTTGAACAAACCTAGGTTTGAATCCTGGGCCTTCCACTTGCTCGTGAGCTAAATATTTAACTTTTCAGGGCTTCAGTTTATTCATCTGGGTCAGTAACACTCCTTCCTACGGTGTTCATGAGGACTAAGTGTGACTATGTGTGTTAAGCACCTTGCACAGTGTTTTACATGTAGTAGATCCTTAAAAGTGGTAGCGGGACTTTCACTTCTGGAGAAGATGGAGCCTACCACTGTCACAGGTCCTGGGGCCTAGGAAGTGTCTTTGGGGACTATTGTTCTACCCACCGCACTATCGAAAAATAAAACACGGAGAAAGGAGAATTTAATAAGAACAAACAAGAGTATCAGTGAGCTGTCAGATAACTTCAGGTTTGCCTAATATACTTGGAAGCTCAAAATGGGGAGAGGGGACAGAAGAATATATTTGAAGCTGTAATGGCCCCAGATTTCCTGGATGTTATGAAAACTATAAACCCAGAAATCTAAGAAGCTCAATGAGTCCTAAATACTAGAAACATGAAGAAAACTATACTGAGGCACATCACAATCAGATGGCTCAGGAGCTGAAAAAGAAGAAAGACACATTACATGCAGAGGAACCAACATGAAGGGGTCTGCAAATTTCTCTTCAGAAACAATGCTCGAAGAACACTTACCAGACCATACTCTGGGGCAAAACCAAGTCCTCAAGAAATTCAAATCATACATGTGTTCTCTGACCACAGTGGAATTAAATTAGAAATCAGTAACAAAGATTTCTGGAAAATTCCCCCAACTTGGAGACTAACACATTTCCAGATAACTCATAGGTCAAAGAAGAAATCTAAAAGGAAGTTATTTTGAATTGAAAATGTTTTGAGCTGAACTAAAATGAATACTACACAACATACCAAAATTTGGGGGTTTCTGTAAGCATTACTTAGAACAAGTATAGCACTGATCACTGTAAGCACCTAGAGAAAGAAGACCTGATTCAACCCGAAGTAGACAGATGAGAAAAAGTCCTAAAGATTAGAGATGGAATCAGTGAACTAGAATAGACATTTGCAGTCTACAACCTGTAGTTGGTTCCCTCTTTTTGGAAATGAAGCTTTACACAAACACAACTGTGCCCTTTGGTTTACATATTGTCTGTGGCTGCTTTTTAGCTATAACAGCAGAGTGAGTGGTTATGGAAGAGACCATATGGCCTTACAACCTAAAATACTTACTGTCTAGCCCTTTAAAAGTTTTCTGGGGGCGCCTGGGTGGCTCAGTTGGTTAAGCATCTCTGCCTTGGGGTCAGGTCATGATCGAGCCTCAAGTGGGCCTCCCTTTTCAGGGGGGAGTCTGCTTCTCCCTCTGCTCCCTTCCCCTCACTTGTATGCTCTGTCTCTCTCAAATAAATAAATAAAATCTCTTTAAAAATTTGCTGGGCAGCCCCAGTGGCACAGCGGTTTAGCGCCGCCTGAAGCCAGGGGTGTGATCCTGGAGACCCGGGATCGAGTCCCACGTCGGGCTCCCTGCATGGATCCTGCTTCTCCCTCTGCCTATGTCTCTGCCTCTCTCTCTCTGTGTGTGTCTCTAGGAATAAATAAATAAAATCTTTTAAAAAAATTTGCTAACCAGAAACATATTAAATAAAATCTATAAAACAAGAAGCTAGGTTTTTGAGATAAAAAAAATTGGTAAGTCTCTTGCAATACAGATCAGAGGGGAAAAAAGAAGAAGATACAATTACCATCAGAAATGAGAGGTGACATTACTACAGATTCTTCAGATATTTAAAAGATAATAAGGATGTTTTATAAATAACTTTCTTCCAATACATGTAACAACTAAGATGAAAGAAATTAATTGAAAAACACAAACTACCAAAGCTCACTCAAGAAGAAATACACACACACACACACACACACACACACACACACACATTTTTAAAAGATTTTATTTGTTTATTCATGAGAGACACACACAGAGAGAGAGAAAGAGGCAGAGACACAGGCAGAGGGAGAAGCAGGCTCCATGCAGGGAACCCGACGTGGGACTCGATCCCTGGTCTCCAGGATCAGGCCCTGGGCTGAAGGTGGCGCTAAACCGCTGAGCCACCAGGGGCTGCCCACATGTATATATTAAAGAAATTGGATTTGTTATTAAAAACCTTCCCACAAAGAAAACTCCAGGTCTAGGTGGCGTTACCATTGCATTTTATCAAATTTTTAAAGTATGAAATAAATAGCAATTGTACATGAACTCTTCCCAAAAAATAAAAAGAAGGAAATAGTTACCAGCTTATTCTGTGAGGCCAGAGTGACCCTGGTACCAGAACCAGATGAAGACATTCTGGCGAGAAGTGGAACTCCTGGAACTCCGGTGTGCGCTGGCAGGAATGTAACGGTGACGTCACTTGGGAAATCAGTTGTGGCTGTTTCTTAAAAAGCTGAAGGTAGGTATATGAAACTATGCAGAAATAAACACACGAGCCGGCTTGGAGCGTCATCGGGGCAGGACTCTAGGCCGGGGCACAGCTGTACATGAGCGCTCCTGCCAAGCTCTGGGCGCGATGGGTCCAAGTTTGGTGGGAAACTTGAATGAAGCATGTGGGACATGAGCGGCTCTCTTAAGGGAAAAGGATTTAAAACAAGAGGTCAAGATGAGGTACAAAAGTGAGGATTTATTTAGGATAAGCAAGTAACTACATCAAATTCTTGGAGTCCTAGATCTCTTTCTCCTGAGTCATCTTGAGACACCGGTTCAGAGAAGCTTCTGTAGAAAGGCTCCCTGCTGGCATCTGGCTTCCCCTCCCCACTTTCCCCACCTCAGTGGCAGTGCCCCCACCCTGTGCTATGGGGTGACCACTGCAGGCCACCGAGTCACCGGCATGGCCTCTCTGTCTTTGGGCTCTGCCCCGGCTCCGCTCCCCTCCGTCTCTGCAGCCCTGCTGCCCAGTGGCTGTGCGGGCCTGAAGGAGCAGGGCTTGTGTGTGCAGAGAGGGCTCCAGAAGGCATCCTGGGCTCCTGACGAGCTTGTCTCCTTGTCTCCTTGCTCGCCACAAGCTTGCTCCTGAGCTTTGGGACACACGGGCCTCTCCAGCCTCCTGGTCTGCCCGGATGCCACACATCCCATCGGTGAGGACACAGCCCATCTGGGCTCTAGCTCTCAGAGCCCTGCCCTCCGCTCTGAGGTCCTTGGGGGCTTTGCCATGACCGCTGTCAGACTGGCCCATGTGGGCTCCTTGTCCATGAGTGGTGACAAGAGCATGGGCTGGGTCAGAGCCCAGAGCGGGGGCCTTGGAATTCCAGGCCCTACTGTGTAGTAACTGTGTTGAGTTCAAGCACGTTCCTAATCCCTCTGTGCCTCCCTTTCCTCGTCTGTAAAATGCAGGAAGTAATAGGACCACAGAGTCTTTGCAAAGATGAAAGAGTCCTAGGAGGGCTGGTGTGTCCTTCAGTCTTGTCCACCTAAGGGTCTGCAGCTTCTAGAAGAGTCCCAGGCCGGTATCAGGCACTCAGGAAGCACTTGCTCCTGTCTGGTCTCTGGCCTGGGGCTGCAGGCTCTCACAAGGGGTGTGCCGGGTCTCACAGTTCTCCCTTGCTGCTGCCCCATGCTCTCAAGAACCCAGGGCCCTGGGACTCACACCCCACCTGAAGATGGTCCTGCTGAGGGTCTGAGGCTCTGGGGCCAGAGCCAAGTAGATGGGGGAGTTACATAGTGCAGGATGTTGGGGATGAACAAAGACAAGATCGTTCTTGAACACTGCTTCAGCCCTATAAAGTTCAGTACAGATGCATTTTGGGTACATCCCAAAGATCCGTTCACTTACATATGAAAATGCAAGAAGCACTGAAGCTGCCTTAGAGGAAAGGTCACCTCATGAACATCAGTCTGAGTTTTCTTGTCCTTCCATCCTTAGGTAACAGTCCAATGTCTAGCTGTGAGTAGGGATAGGTGGAGAATTCCGGAGCGTTTGGCTCCATGCTGGTTTAATATCAAGCCTCTGTGATGTTGCTACTTCTGGAGAACCAAGTCTCACCTTCAGGCTAGCTGAGGAAGGCAGGCTGTCATGTCAGAGCCTGAGGTAAAAGCACAGAGTGAAGCTGCCCTGTGTCCTGAGGAGGTAGAAGAAAGCTGATTTAAAACAGAATACGTAGTGAGGCTGCTCTGGGCTACGAACTTCTCCCAGCTAGCCTCAAATCTGCTTTTTCCCTAACTGTGTGTGTGGGGGGGGAGGGGGCGGAGGGGCTCTAATGATTTCTGGTTTGATGTGGAAATACAACAAAGAGCAAGGCTGAACGTCGAGACCTGGGAGGGCCCCAAGGCAGACACGTGAAGTGTGAAGGGTGGGTGTTCCCAACCCAGAACCAGCAGCCTGGCCCTGGAGGGCAGGGCTGGGAGAGGGGCCTTGTCCCACGCAGGGAAGAAGAGGCTACCAGGCATCGGGGTGGGAGGCGCACCCTGCTGTCCACACAGGGGCCTTGCGGTAAGCCTGTATCTCCCTGTCTTGCAGGTGGTGTCGGGTTGCGGGAGAAGGTGCCGGCCAACCCCGAGGCGCTCCTACTCATGGCCAGTTCCCAGCGTGACATGGAGGACTGGGTGCAGGCCATCCGCCGGGTCATCTGGGCCCCACTTGGCGGAGGTACTGCCCGTAGGTCTCATGCTCACCCTCTAGAACCCTTGCCTTCAGGTAATCATGCCCCTCCACCCTGCATGGAGCCCGTATGGCCCCTCTCACTCAGGGCTCACTGTCTGTGTCCTGAGCGCTGGCAGCGTGTAGACCACGCTCACTTCCCCGGCTGCCAGCCCTCAGGAATCACACCTCCCGGGTACCAGGTGGGCAGCAGCAGGGGAATCAAAACATGCCCTCCGCCTACTAGAGTCCTAGGGTGTGTGCGTGCTCGCCTCCCTGCATCCAGACCATGCTGGGTAGGTGTTCGTGATGTGGTGTGCACTAGGTACGGTGCCCTTCCCTCTGCCGTGCCCCACTGCAGCCACACGGGGCCGTGGCGCTGCCCACACAGCCTGCACCCTCTTCCTGATCTGAGAGCTGCACTTGCCATTTGCTCACTTACACCTTTATTAAAACCACGTATCGGATGCCTGAGATGTACCCAGTCATATTCCAGGCACTAGGAATTCAGTGATAAGCGAGATAGAGGATTCCTCTACCCTCCCGTCCCATCCTTCGCCCAGCAAGAGATAGACAATAGGCAAGTAGAGGTGTCATATGATGTTGAGTAGAGAGAAACATAATGAAGTCAAGCTAAGTAGGATGATAGGGGATGCTGTGTTAGATGCTGTAGCCCAGCCAGCTCAGGGAAATGGCCAGGAGGGCCAGGGGAATGCCGGGTGAGGAACATTCAGTCAGAAGTGCAAGTGCAAAGGTCCTGAGGCAGGAATGAGAGATGTGGACACAGAATCTCAGGAAGGCCTGCGGGTCTTAGGATATGAGGACAGGAGATGTTACTGGAGCCTTGGGCACATGGTGGGGATCTTAGACTTTGTTCTAAAGTGATGGGGCATCAAGGAGGGCTCTGAGCAGGAGATAGACATGACCTGACTGGGATTTGTTAAGGGGCCTCTGGCTGCCATGTGAGAGGTGGAGCAGAGAGAGATGAGGAGATGCAGCAGGCAGAGAGAGCCGTCAGACTGGGGCAACGGGAAGCACAGGCTGGCCTGGGCATGGAGGAGATGGTGAAGAGCTACCAGCCACAGGTGTATTCTGAAGGCAGAGCTGCTGGGTTTGCTGAGGGACATGGGGTGCAAGAGAAGGGCAGGTTGGCCCCTGGCTGTGCAGCTGCTGTCTCTGTAGGTTGGTGTCCCTCCATGGTCATCATGAGAAGAGCTTTGAGAAGGGGTCACCTGCTGGCTGGGCTGAATGCGGAGACCAGGAGCTGCTGGCTTGTGACCGTGCAAGCCATGGATGTCTCCTGTCCCCCCAGGTGTCTGGGAGTGTACAGTCCATGCTGGGCACAGGCTCACCTCGGGGGGCTCAGAACCCATCTCCAGACCAGTGTGCCCGATAGGCTGGGCCTCTTCTTCACCCCGTGCCTCGCCAGCTCTCCTCGGCCCCTCCTGGCTGTGGCCTGCCTGGCCACCTTTCCTAGAACCGTGAGTCTTCATGTAGCACAGTCGATAGAACTTTGAGAGGCCGTTTCTTCCCTGTGCAGCATACACAGCCTCACAGTGTTGGCCACAGCCTCCCTGCCTGCTCATGACTGTGGCACCTCCCACCCTAAGACCCTAAGCCCACCCGGGGATTTCTGCAGCCTTCACAGATGTCCTTCAATGCAGGGTGGTGGAAATTGAGCCCCTAGAACAGAGCAGAGCCCAGGAGCAAACCCTTGTGCTTGATTTATGACAAGCATATTGATATTGATTTATGGATATTGATTTATGACAGGTGCCACTGTGGACACAGGGGGGGAAGGAGAACATCGTCACGATCTTAGAGGATAGAAAGATTTTTTGCAGGAGTTACAAAAGTCATTCATCTTTTAGGAAAAGGTTCATAAATTATACTTCACAGAAGGAAGAGTGTCTGTTTTTAAAAGGTAGACCAGGAAAGTGAAAAGACAAGCTTCTAGGGTGGGAGAAGGTGTTTGCCACACACCCCAAACAAACAACTTATTCCTCAAACTCCCGTACATCAGTAAGGCAGAGACAGACAAGCCAGTAGAGGCTTGGGCAAGAGACTTGAGCAGGCTTTTCACCCAGACACATCCTCATGCCCCGTGAGCATGGGCAGTGGTGCTCAACCTTGCTAGTGATCAGGGCAGTCACCACCTGAAAGATTAAAAGAAGAAGGCAGGTGGTTTGCAGTGGTGACGAGGACAGAGAGCTATAGGCACTGCACGTATGACTAGGGAAACCTGCATTACCTGTGAACGTTCATGCTACGCACACCTAGGCCCCCGCAGATCCACTGCTAGGCATGTCCCAGGTGGAAATATGTGCACAAAGGGGCACCTGGCTGGTGCAGTCAACTCAGCATCCAACTCTCGATTTTGGCTCAAGTCATGATCTCAAGGTTGTAAGATTGAGCCTATGTCCAGCTCTGCGCTTAGCATGGAGTCTGCTTGAGATTTTCTCTCCCCTTCTGCTCCTCTCTCCATGCTCAATCTCTCTCTCTCTCTCAAAAAAAAACAAAAAACAGGGATCCCTGGGTGGCGCAGCGGTTTGGCGCCTGCCTTTGGCCCAGGGCGCGATCCTGGAGACCCGGGATCGAATCCCACATCGGGCTCCCGGTGCATGGAGCCTGCTTCTCCCTCTGCCTGTGTCTCTGCCTCTCTCTCTCTCACTGTGTGCCTATCATAAAATAAAAATAATAAAAAAAAAAATTAAAAAAAAAAAAAATAAAAAAAAAAAAAAAAAACAAAAAACAAAAAACAAAACAAACAAAAAAAAACATGACAGAGATGCTGGGGACTTATACATGTCACATGTTCACAGCAGCCTTACTCATGATGGCCTGATACCAACCCAGTGTTTAGGAACAATACGATGGATAAATGCAGATGACTTGCCCTTGCAGCAGAAATGCTACAGCAATGAGGGAGAATTAACTACAGGTCTACCTAGCAACATGCATGAATTGTAGACATACCATGGGACAAGGGAAGCCCAGGAACATGCTATAGGGATGATTCCATTTCTGTGAAGTTATAAAAATAGGGGAGAAGGAAACTGTATTACTTGGAGATAGGTAGTTAGGCAGTAGAAATACAGAAAGGCAGGGAAATGAATGCTGTACAAGTCAGGGTAGTAGCCCTGGCTACACAGGCTTCATTTTATAATAATGTGTTAATCTATACATAGATGCCTTAGGTACGTGTCTGGATGTTACATATTTCAGTATATAAAATATTAAAAAAATAAGGAGAAACTGAAGGCCAAAGAGACTACAAAACTTGTCTAAGACATCCCAGCTAGGCAGGGAGCAAGGCTGAGAAATGGGGGTGGATGTTCTGACGCTGGACACCGGGCTTTGACTCAGACCATGCAGGGCGCTGGCACAGCCCATCGACACAGGGTGCTGTCTTCCGGCCACATGTCTCTCTCTTTCTCTCTGTGTCTTTCTCTTGCCCCCTTCTTCCCTTCCTCCTCTGTGCTTGCCCACAACTGGGACCCTTTGCAGAATCCCACATTAGACCCCAGATCTGACCCTCCCTCAGGCCCCTGGCATTTATCAAATTTCCCAGGCTGTGTGCTGAAGAGCTTGTAAGAATTAAAACAGGAACCGTCATCAAAGGTGCTTACCTCCCTTCTACCTGAAGCATAGAGGAAATGCAGAAATCCCAGGGGGTAGCAATGGCTGACATGTCTAGACAAGCAGTGGGCACTGGCAGGTGGGCTCAGCAGCCTCCGCAGGCTTCCTGGCAAAGCTGTTATTAGCCTGGGTTCCCCTGGAAGGGAGGCTTGGGGGATCAGTCCTTCTTTCACTACAAATCAGGGAGTCTGTGAGCCCTTTCAAGCTGTTTGTTCTGGCAGAGAGCGGCCACCTCTGACAGACAGGAGTGGGCAGTGTACCTGCCACCGTCAGGGGAGAGCTTGGCCGTCCCCACCAAGAGACCTGGGGGCCGGTGCACGGGCTCAGCCGAGCCTGTTACCGTCAATGGCCTGCCCAGAGGAGTCCCCAACTGTAGGGCCTCTTGTCTGGTCATGCATGCATTCATTCATTCATTCTGCTAGTCACTCATTCACTTAAGGATGTGTTCTAGGGGCCGGGGAATACAGCAGTGAGCAGGACAGACAAGGTCCCTGCCCTCCTTTGTGAACTGCACACTCTAGAAGAGAAAATAGGTAGCAGGTAGGATAAGGAAGCCCGTTGCAGGTTAGACAATGATGTGCTCAGTGGAGAAAGGTAAGGTGGAGAGTGGAGTGAGAGTGATGGGGGTCGGAATTTCATGACCTCTGAGTAAAGGAGATGAAAGGGTGAATTGCATGTATATCTGGGCGGAGAGTTTTGGAGGCAGAGGCAGCAGCGTCTGTGTTGGAAGAGCAGCAAGGAAGCCAGTGTGCCTGGAACAGACTCTGTGAAGATGGAGAGAGCAGGAAACAGGTCAAAGAGGCAATGAGGTGTAAATCAGTAGAGCCTTATCGTCACGGTGACAACTCTGGCTTTTCCTGAGGTCTGTGGTGCCATGGGTGGGTTTTGAACAGAGTGGCAGGGCCTGGTTTGGGTTCTAACAGGATCCCTCCAGCCATGTGTTGAGAACAGATCAAAGAGTGAAACAGGGAGACCAGTTAGGAGCTCATTATACAATAATGCCAGTGAGAGATGACAGCAGCTTGGCTCTAGATGCTACTGGTGATGAGAAGTGACTGAATTCTTGATATATGTTAAGGTAAAGGCAGTCATGTTTCCCTGCTGGAATGGGAGAAACACATAGAGAATGAGAGAAGTCAGGGTAATTAGCCATTGACTGAGATGCGAAAAACCACAGGAAGTACAGTGTTTGGAATGAAGACTGAGAGATCGCATTGGGGCTCAGTCTGAGACACCCGTTAGAGACCTAAGTATACATGTCCAGCAGGCGGCTAAACATTCAAGGGTAGAGAATTGGAGAGAGGACTGGGTTGGAGAATCTGGGGGCTGTTGACCATGCATGGAGTTTGAGGCCATGAGGCTGGGTGACACACCGTGGAACGAGCGGAGGGACAGCAGAGGACCAGGGCTGAGCTCTGAGCTGCAATCCGTTAGACATCAGGGGCAGAGGAGGAGCCAGCAGAAGCGGTTCAGAAGTGAGGAGTGGAGCTAGGAGTGAGCTGGGGACCCAGGGCTGAGTAAAGAGAATGTCTAGGGAGGAAGGAACAGTGATAGCGAGCACCATCGACAGACGAAGTGGAAGAGAGCGGACTTTGAGCACAGCTCCGCCGACCTGGGTGCATGGCTCTGGTGGCGAGCCGGCGATGAGAATGCTGGGCATGAAAAGGGTAAGGGGAGGGTATTGGAGCGTGACAATAACTGTCACGAACTGTTACAGCAAAACTGTTTCAAGAAGTTCGCTGTAAAGGGAGAGATAAATAGGGCAGGAGCTGGAGGGAAAGTCAGGTAAAGAGAGGATTGGCTTTTGTTTTGCTTTTCTAAGTCAGGAGACAAAACAGCAATGCGAAAGATTGATGGTACAGCAGGAGAGAAGACTGGCTGGAGCACTGACAGCTCTTCTGAATCTAGATGCGAGAATCCTCGACAAAATGCTTACAAATTGAATCCAGCAATACACAAAAGGATTGTACACCATGACCAAATGAGATTTTTTTTTGAAATTTATTTATTGTTGAGAGACACACAGAGAGAGGCAGAGACACAGGCAGAGAGAGAAACAGGTTCCACACAGGGAGCCCGATGTAGGACTCGATCCCAGGACCCCAGGATCAAGCCCTGACCTGAAGGCAGACGCTCAGCCACTGAGCCACCCAGGCATCCCAGCCAATAAGCTTTATTCCAGGAATGCAAGGGTGGTTTACCATCTGAAAATCAACACTTGTAATACACCAATGGAAGAAAAGACAAAAACCACATGATACCTCAGGAGACTTGGAGAAATCCTGTAATAAAATTTGGCTCCCTCTCATGATAAAAATATTCAAAGACCTAGGGATAGGGATAGAAAGGAAATTCCTCAACTTGATAAAGGGCATCTACAGAAAACCCACATGCACCATTATACTTATGGAGGAAGACAGGATCCTTTTCTGAGATCTAGAAGAAGGCACGGGTTCTCAGTTTCACTTCTGTTCAGCACTCTGCTGGAGGCTGTAGCCAGAGCACTTAGGCAAGAAAATGACATAAGATACATCCAGATTAGAAAGAAAGAAGGAAATAAACGTGTTTCTTATTTGCAGATAACATCTCCTGTACAGAAAACCTTAAGAAATCCACTAGAAAGCAATTAGAAGTCATAAAAAATTCAGCAAGACTGCAGGATGTAAGGTCAGTATGCACAAATCAATCGTATTTCTGTTCAATAGCAATGAGCAGACTGAAAATAAAATTAAGAAGACTTCATTTGCAGTAGCATCCGAAAGAAAAAAATACTTAGGAATCAATGTTAACAAAAAAAGTATAAAACTTCCTACTCTGAAAGTCACAAAACATAGTTTGAAAGAAATGGAAACAGACCCAAATGGATGCAAAGACATGTGTTCATGGATTGGAAGGCGTGATCTTGTGAAGAGGGTAACGCTGTCCCATGGATGTCTGGATTTCTGTGGCCAGCTCTGGGACCCAGGGTAGCCCCTCCGAACCAGCTCACTGTGAGAGGCAGGGCTGCCTGGAATCCAAAGACAACTATAAGCCCCTCGGAGGTGGATCTGATGTGGAGAGGAAGGTGCGTGGTGACACCAGTTGCACCGGTGGCTGAGAGGAGGCAGTATGCACACAGACTTCAGCATCGGGCTGTGGGCTGATGTGATCTGGCTTGGTCCTTTGCTTGCTGTGTGACCCTGGGTATGTCAGTTACCCTCTCTGTGCCTTTTTCTGCAAAATGGGAATGAGAGTATCTTTAAGAGAGATCGATGCAGAGTGCTCAGCAACCCCTCAGCACTAGGTGGCCCTGATTCATTCAGCAAACAGCACATCTATCCTGCATAGGCAGGGGATGTGACAGGGCAAAAGAGATCAGAGGGACCTTCTGTCCCACTCAAGACGGCCACTCACCAGGAAAGTAAATCACAGGTACAGAGCTGTGATTTGCCAGCGTTAGCGGGCATCCGAGTCACCCAGAGGAAGGCCTGTGAAAACACACTGCTGGTTCCTTCCTGCTCACTTGGGGGATGTCCTAGAGTTTGTATTTCGAACAAGTTCCCAGCTTCTCCTAGTGCTGCTGGCCTGGGGCCCACGTCCTGTGAACCTCTGTGTTTTAGAAGGCGGTGAGTGCTATCAAAGGAAACACACAAAAAAAAAAAAAAAAAAAAAGGAAACACAGACAGCAGTTTTAAATACAGTGGGGAGGGCGGGACATTCAAACAGTGTTGGGAGGTGAGAAGGCCAGCCAGGATGTCCGGGACCGAGGTGATAGCCTGGGCCACGGTGGAGCACGTCTGATGTGGTCTTGAACCAGCATGGAGGCAGATGGGCCTGAAGGGCGAGGGACAGGGCACATGGGGAGGAGTCTGCCGCCCAGGCCTCCCACACCCCTATAGGGATTTTGGCTCTCACTCCGAAGTAAAAGGGGCAGGAGGACATTGGAGGGCTTTGGGCTGAGGAGTGACGGCATCTGATCTACAGCTGGAAAGGGCCATTCTGACTGCTAACTCGTGAGGGACGAAAAGGCAAAGCCAGGACACAAATATTCGAGTTGCTCCAGGCAAGAGACAAGGGCGCTTTCGCTCTGGTGGGTGACAGTGAAAGTTAGCAGGTTCTGAGACTGTTCTGGAAATCAGACTGACAAGGGCTGGATGGGGGTGTGAGAGTGGGGGCAGGCAGGTCGACTCCGAGGGCTCGATGGGTGGCCGTGGGGACAGAGCTGTCATTAGCCAAGACAGAAGGACTCAGTGTAGAGTGTGTTTGGGGGTTGCGGCAAGACCGCAGTTCCATTGGGACACATCAGAGTTTGGGGTGTCTGTTTGGGATTTTTTTAAAGATTTACTTATTGATGAAGGACACAGAGAGGCAGGGAGCCTGATGTGGGACTTCATCCCAGGACCCTGGAATCATGCCCTGAGCTGAAGGCAGGCGCTCAACCACTGAGCCACCCAGGCATCCCTGGGGTGTTGTTTGTCCTTAAACCAGGGCAGGTGCTGTGTGGGCAGCTGGATGCGGGAGTCTGGGGGTTAGTGCTCAGTAACTAAGAGCACCGCAACTGTCCTGCTCACAGACCAGCAGGCACTGCCTAGTGCAGCCCAGAAGCCCTTTGTCCTGACCTGGCAAGTGGCAGCAGAGAGCCGTCATCCTGGGGCTGGGAACCCAGCTTTCTACTCGGGAACGCCGCCCCCAGTGACTGCCCTGTGCTGGGGATGGGTGCGAGGGGCCAGACAGCAGGCCTGCAGTGGCATCACAGCTTCGTTGCCCCAGCCCACTTGTGTGGCTTTTGCAGGCCACTGGAGACTTCCCTCTGGCCTTCTGGAGCCACTTTTCTCCCTCTTCAGTTCCTCAGAAATCACATGGAAGACAGAAGAAGAGGGGGGAAATGCAGCTTCCAGAAGCCACAGGGTAGGACACTTGACATGGAGACAATCCCAGCCTTGAGACAACTTGGAGGGATACAATGCAACCTCTTGAGTCCAGCCAGCAGAGTTTGCTGTTTGCTAGAATGACCTCTCCAAAGGAAGGCCCTCAAAGCACAATCAGGTTCAGGATGAAAGGTCACTGACCTAGCCTGGGCCAGCAGTGGTGGAGTTTGAGATCTTAGTGGACCACTTCTCCCCAGTGCTGCTTGCTTCATATCCCAACTCATCCAGGAGATTGAAGGAGAAAGTCTTATTTCTCGTTCCCCTGAATGTTGACCCACCAAGTCTGGGGGCCTGGCCGGGCCTTTCTGGGCAGCTCTTCCAAAAGGGGAGAGAATAGACTGTGGCTGATCTGGTCTGGGCTTCAGGTCACTAAGCCAACAGATGGGACACTCGAGCATGATCCTGGTACCTTCAGCCTATTCGCATGGACCCTGACGGTCCACTAGCCAGGTGGAGGAGGAGACACCTCCAAAGGCGTTGGATGCTGTCCATGCCCCAGGCTCATAAAGGGAAGATCTGGCCTTTTCTGGGCATAGGGGTGGGTTCATGGCACCCTGGGGCCTCCTTCCCTTGCTGTGCTCCTGGGGTCTGTGAGCTCGCATCCCCAGGGCAGGGGAAATAGCTCCCAGCCACAGGCCCCTCTGACAGGGAGGGGAGCCCAGGGCTGTTTACCAGGAGGAGAGGTGAAGGAGCAGCTGCCTTACCTTGGGTGAGCCTGGCAAGCCAGCAAGGTGGTTTAGTGGGGGCTGCTCACCACTGCCTCCTGAGAAACTCGGGACTCTAGCCACTTGGCTGCCTCTTACCCACCTTGCTGGACTGGAAGTCCTCCTTCCCTCCTGCCTCCGTCCCTCCTGGCAGCTGTGCTGGGAAGTGCTCCATCAACTTGGCCTTCTTGGTTTCCCCTTGGGCTATGTAGAGCTCCAATCACAGGCCAGGAAAGAGTTTACTGTGGCCACTTTTAAGATGAAGCCAGTGGAGAGTTAGCGCCAGTGAGCCGAGCCATTGGGGCGGGGGGGGGGGGGGGGGGGGGGAGACGGAGAAGTTTCCAGAGGCATTGCCATTCGCCAGAGCAGCTAACATTCATTCAGCATATTCCTGTGTCAGGCTCTGCAACAGCCCCAGGAAACTGTCCTAACTCCCCTAAGGACACTTAGCAGCAGGGAGGCTCAAATGCTCCATCAGGTCACAGAGAAGTCAGCAGGAAGCTGGGTTCTAACCCAGGTGTGCTGGCTCTCAGAGCCCCACTGCTAGATGCCTGCTCTAGAGAGAGGGAGGCCATGGGGCCTCCGGGTGTCCTCTGCCCAGGTTCCTCGGGCTTTCGGCCGCTTCCAGGGAGCCCTGTCCTCCGTATCAGGCTGAGGAAAGAGGGAGGGGCCTCATGCTTGCTAAGTGCTACTCTTGCCAGGGGTTAGTTGTAGCAAAATTACATTATAGAGGGAGGCAGAGAGACCCAGACAGGTTTAGCAGTTTGCCCTATGGCACACAGCCGAGGTGGGAGCGGGGGCAGCCGCCCTCAGGGTGGGCCTATCTGCAGATTCTCTCTTGCTGGGTAAGCATCAAAGCAGCACAACCTCTGGATCTGACTAGTTGTCTTGATGAGAGGGGTGGAGGTCGGGGGAGGCAGGCCATCCAGACTGAGGAGAGAGGCTGTCCCTGTGGCCTTGGACCCCAGGCCATAGGACACACAGCACAGAAATGGGGGCCACCCCAGCCGGGGTCACCAGTCACCAGGAACCGATTTGAGAGGACAGACCACCCCCAGCTTCTCAGCTTCTTGGCCCTGGCCCAAGAGGACAATTTGATGACCGTCTCTGAATACCCACCCCTACCAGGTCCCACCACTAAAAGTAGCCCCCAATGTGGGATGGGCACCATCCCCTCCAGGGCATAATCTAGACCTCATTATCAGTGCCCATTTGAGTCCAGAACCTTCTAAATGGAGGGCACCTGTGGACTTCCATCCATCTGGGGAATGGTGGTTGGGGGATTCCCTAGAGACTGGCAGGCCTAATGTGATGACCACACAGGTGGGAGAACAGAAGCTCAGGAGGAGAAAGCAGGTCAGCACCAGAGCCCACAGGTCCAGGGGGAGGGCCCACCTACCCCAGAGTAGCTGCTTCAACTTGAGGCCTTGGGCCCTTCTCTTTAAGGTGGGCAGTGCTACTCAGACACAGGGGTCCCGGGGCCACGGGAGCTCCAGGTTTTTCTGGCAGGTTTAGGCCGGGGCATTCCTTGGCTTGTGGCCCTCATCATGAAATGCCCTTCCTCCCTTCTCAGGTAGGTGAGCTCTGGGAAGGAAGCACACTGAGCCCCTCCCCTCAACCCAGCCCTCCACCCCCACACTGTATCAGGGCCAGGATCTAGGAGCCTCAGTGGCCTCCAGCACAGAATTTAAGGGTGCGCCAGCAAACGAAGCAGTCAAGATAAACATTTTATTGAAATTTTCTTTAAATGAAAATTAATGCAAAAAGTCCATTATGTTAGTTTCTTATCGTTGCTCAACAGATTGCCACAAACTGAGTGGCTCAAAACAATACAAATATATCCTCTCCCAGTTCTGTAGGACAGAAGTCAGAACTGAGTCTTATAGAGCTAAAATAAAGGTGTTGGCAGGGCCTGTTCCTTCCGAGGGCTCTCGCCTCTCTGTACCTTCTAGATGCTGCCTTCCTTCCTTGGTTGTGGCCTCATCACTCCAGGTCGCTGCTTCCCTCTTTACATCATTACTGCTTCTGTAGTCATACTTCTCTCTTCTTCCCTTTTATGCAACCAACCTGGATGATCCAGTATCATCTCTCCATCCGTAATTTAGTCATGTCTACCATGTCCCTTTGTTGGGTAAGGTAACACACTCACAGGTCCCAGAGATTAGGATGTGGACATTTGGGGAGGGGTCATTATGTAGCCTACCACACCCATGATAAATATTGAAATTGTAAATAAAGACAGGATCTGTGGGATTAGGGTTAGGTGCTCACAGAGTTTGCAAGAGCAGGGCTAGAGCCTGTCATTACTTAAAATTTTGATTAACTCATTCGTCATGTTTTTTTTTTTTTTTTTGCATTTAATTTATCTGTGTTAAAATACTGCAATAAAATATCTTATTGAAACTTTTGACACCTGTGGTGAGTGCCTCATATTGCCGCATCCTAGCCCCAGCCCTGCTCAGTAGAGTAAAAAGAGTGGCCCTGCCCTGCACACTCAGCTTTTGGAGGAGCCCCCACCCCTTCCAACCCCAGGGCTCTCCTAAGCCCCTCCCTTACAGGTTTTGGCCCACAGACCCTTGTGGACCTCTTTTCCTCCTGTCTGGTGTTGCAAAGCCCCCAGCTGGGCTTTGCTTTCCACCCACCCTCCTGGTATATCCCTGCCGCTGGCTATCCATTCTGCTCTTCAAACTTTGGAAGTATGGGATTGGGGGCTCATTTCCTGGGACAGCATCCTGCCCTTGTAGAAATGTATCCCTGCAGATAGGTAATTTAGGTTTAGATGGAAAGTCTGTTACTTACTGTGTGGCCTTAGGACAACTACATAACCCCTCTAAGCTTTAGCAGCCGCGTCTGTAAAATGGGGACATGGATACTTAGCCGTCAGGGCTGCGCTAGACACCTGACTTTAAGTCCCAAGCACCCGCTTTGGAGCCAGGAGCCCCCGCTTTAGGTCCGTGGTCGGCTGTCCCCCAGCTGCGTGACCCAGGCGAGTTACCTGACGTTCCTGGGCCAACACCCGCCTCCCAGCCCGCGGGGCCACGGAACAGGAGCTCCTCGGGGAGTCGCGGGCAGCTGCGGGCCTTCCTCGCTGCGGCCGGGCCGGGGGGACAGGGGCTGCGACATCTGGACGGGGCCCTTCCCGGGCCGACTTCAGGCGCGGGGTCCCGGGGCGACGTCTCGGGGACTCGCGAGCGCCGGGCCCTCCCCGCTTCCCTGCGGCCCGGCCCGGGGCGGCGGCGGGCAGGCCGCTACCTGCCACCTGCCACCTGCGCGTGCCGGGCATTCCTGCGCCGCCGCCGCACCCGCGCGGGCCGGTGCCGATGCCGATGCCGATGCCGATGCCGGCCTCGCCGACCTCCTCCCGCTGCTGCGCCCGCCCGCCGCCGCCCTGCCGCCCGCCCGCCTGCTGCGCGCCCGCCGCCCCAGGTAGGGCGCGACCGGGTGCGGGGAAGCGGCGGCCGCCGGGGCGCGGGGGGCGCGGGGCGCGGGGGCCGCGGGGCGGGGCGCGGGGGGCGGAGGACAGGAGATAGGAGACGCGGCGGCATAGGATCTCGTGCCCCGGGTGCCAGCGCGAGCGGAGCGGGGACCCGCCGGGGGACGAGCTGGGGGGAGCCCCAGGGTCCCGACCCCAAGCACAGGCGCAGTGCTCGTCCCACGTCTGCACACGCCCCCGCCGCCGTGGGCCTCGGGAAGGGGAAGGCCACGGTGCCCCGCCCGGGCTGGCCACCACCAGGAGGAGAGGGATCCCGCGGACGGGGCCGGCTCGCCCTCGGCAAGACCCTGCGGAGATGGCTGTCCCGGGCGGATGTCAGCCGGGGCTGGTTTCTGTCCCCAGGGCACCTGTGAGGCTGTGGAGTCTCTGGAGCAGGGCCAGGCAGGTGGAGGCTCACCGAGCGGGAAGGGTGGAAGGCCCGAGCAGGGACGACTTCCCAAAGGCCTAACCTCTGGAGGGAGACTAAGAATGTTGCTGTAAGCTGTGTCTTTCCCCCGAGTGTGGCCTAGTCCCCTGCCTGTCCCGCCATCCCCCAACAAGAGGGCCCGGTAGAGCCGAGCAGGCCTGACCCCACTGAGGAATGAGCTCCTCAAGGGAGTCCCACCTGCCCCCTTTCCTCCTGGGGCCTCAGGAGCTGGCAGTGCCATGGCCTTGGACCGCCTTCCTGGGTCAGGAGAAGGCCACGTGGACCCAGCACCTGCTTCACTGTGCCTGTCGGGGGTAGGCCCTCCTGGGGCTGCTCACAGCTCATGGAACTGCAGAGAAGAGCTCAGAACCCAAGGTCATCAGGGACAGGGGCTGAGCCCGCTGAGCACCTGGCCTGCGGCCCGCGGCTTCCTGCTCCTGCTCCTGCTCCTGCTCCTGCTCCTGCTCCTGCTCCTGCCTGTGATTCCGGGGGAGGAGCGTGGGAGCCGATGTTTGCCAGGGAGAGCTGGCGGCGGAGGCCTGGCCCAGCTCTGAGTCCACCGGCAGGTTCATCCAGAGGAAGCGCAGCCTCTGCCAGTTTCCTCTCCGCGGCAGAGCCCTCGGTACCTGGGGAACAGCGTGGGCCGGGACCTTGAGGAACCTGCACACTGGCTGGGCTTCCAGGGATCTGACAAACCTACTGGAACTGGTTCTTGGCCAGGCTCCCCATCGAGGTGTGCCAGGAGGGCCGAGGGAGGTCAGCGCAGCTCTTCGCAGCCCTGGCTCTGCCAGAGGATCCTGGCTGAGGGAGGCCAGGCTCTGTAGCCTGAGTGCAGGCTGCCTCCAGCAGGAGGACCACCGGGGAGGACGCCCAGGAGGCAGAGCTGCAGTGAGCTCTCCCAGGCCCTCCCCAAAGCATCTGGCCCCAGAGTCTCCTGCAAGGCTTGGCACAGCCCTGCCCTACAGCCCTGCCAGGGATGTGGTGGTGCCTTGGGCAGGGCCTCAGGGCAGCCTCCTAAAAACAGCACGGTCACCCCGGTTTATAGGTGGAGAAACTGAGGCCCCCTCCTTTCCTCGGTAGCTTAGCTGGAACGTACACCCAGACCAGTGCACATTTAGACTCAAATCTTTGTCTTTGTGACCTTCAGTTGTGACCGTCACCTGCTGCCTGGGTCTCCACCCCCACCCCTAGGCCAGCCCTGTCACTGGGCTCAGCACTTGGAGTGCCCTGGGGCAGTGTTGCCATTTCCCAAGCCCCCGAGCAGCATAGAAGGTCAGTGCTCAGCACAGCTGAGGATCCTTGCCTCTTCAGCAGGCTCCCTCACACCCACTCTCCAGCCCCTGCAGTTCCCCATCAGACCCCACCCACATCTGCCCTGGGGCCTCTGCTCACCCACCCTACTCCCACGTGCCTGCTTGGCTGCCTCCCACTAATTCTTGCACCCCAGTCTCAACGTCACCTCCTCCCCCAAATCACCTGTATTTGGAAGCGCCTGGGGTTGTGGACTTCCCGATTCCTGGCTCACAGCCCTGTCTGGGAGGGAGGGTGAGCAGCGATGAGGGTTACCAGGGAGGCCATGGTTGTGCCGGGGTTGGGAGGGGGCTCCTAGAGATGGCGGTGCTGCCAGAGCAGCAGTGGGCCAGCCCTGCAGCAGCCGCCCTCTGTCTGGCCAGCCTGCTTGCCCCATTGCATTTTCCACTACCTAGAACAGGGTAAGGCCTGAGTGCGAGGGTGAGGAAGGGTAGATGGACAGGTAGACAGACAGAGGATGGCAGGTGTCCTGGGGACAGGAGACGGGCAAGCAGAAAGGGCTGCACGGGGTTACCCCAGCTTTGTGGGTCTCTGGAGGAGTTGTAGAATTCTCCTCAGTGTCTCTCTTCCCTGACGGGCCTTCAGTCCCCTGTAAGCCCAGGGGTGGGGAGCACTAACTCTGGATCCTTCACCGTCCTCCCCTCAGTGATCCCCATCCTGCACTAGCTCAGGAAGGACAGGGAGGGGCTCCTGGTGAGGACTGCAGGAGGGCCATCAGAGAGGCCATCAGAGCTGCTCCCAAGGGCTGGTAGGACATTTGCCCAGACTGGAGAGGAAGGAGCTTCCAGGCCGAGGTCTATGCACGGGCCAGAGGCAGGAAGGCAGACGTGTGGCTTAGGGGGCTCAAGTAGTATGTAACGTTGACCAAAGAGGGAGGCGGGCCAGAGGGAGGTGGGCACCCAGGGTGCCGTGCCAGTCGAGCCCCCTCCCCTTTGGGGGACCCTCGGCCCACGTGTGGCTCCCCTCAACATGTCATCTTCCCGCTCACTGAAGGGCCTGGCACTGCCTCAGGTGGTGACGAGATGGTTTCCCGCTCCTACCTTCCGCGATCACCGCCCTGCTCCCTACCTCCCATGCCCACAGGACCCCGGGGCCGTCTGTGCCGTTCAGGTCAAAGCAGAGGGGTGAGGGCCTCCCCCAAGGCAGGCTTGGGCTGGGCGTGAGGTGGCAGGGCCTGGCGAGGACTCGGACCGTGGGGTGTGCTGTCCCGGCCACGGATGGCGGGACGCCGCCCCTGTTGCTGTTCAGGGATACCTCCCGGCCTCCGGCCCTGTGGAGTTTTTCAAGAGAAGCTGGAAATCAATTTTTGTATGAAACCTCCTGATTTTAAATAACTCACATTACAGTGGTTTGCACACCAGCTAAACAAGAGCAGTTGAGCGCTGGTGATGGAGCCCTGGGTGAGGGGAGGGGGAACAGGGGTGCTGTGTCCCCAGGGCCAGCACAGGCCGCTCTCAGGCTCGGCAGAGAGGCCAGGACGCTGTTGACTGGCCCGCAGGCCACACCCCTGCGGGCAGGGGCCCCGGGCTCTCCCCCCAGGCCCGGGAGGCAGACAGCTTTGCCTTTCATGTCGCATTATAGTCTCTGCTTAGTGCTGACCATGTCTGTGGGAACTGCCAGTGAAGACTGGAGAAACTTGGGGAACAGGACTGGTGGGTGGATAGTATCCAGGTATCCGGGCATCAGTGTGGGTAAAGAGCAGCACTGTGGCCTAGAACATTCTCTAGGCCTGGAACCAGGCTGCTTGGGTTTGAACCTTGACCCTGCCATGTGCTGAGTGAATTTGGGCATGCTCTTCAACTTGTTTGCCTCTCAGTTTGTCCATCTGAAAAATGGGGATGATGCTGATAGTGACGTGAAAGTAATAGTCCCTAGGTTACAAGCTGCATGAGAATTATATGCACTGGTGTCTTTGAAGTGCTGAGAGCAGGACCTGGCACCTTGAGTGCCATGTGTTAGCTGTTTTAGCGCCCTCTCCTCACGCATATGCATGCACAGACGTGCACACACAAGTCCACTTGCATGTACACACTTCTCCCTAACGTATTGATGGTATCACTGGATGCATTCTACATGGGCATGTTTTCTAGAAGGGAGAAGTCTCACCACCCCCAGACTCTGTAGGCTTTGTACTTGGGTCGAGCAGGGGGAGAACGAACATTTACTGAGTCCTGCTCTATGCCAGGCACTGTATTAGGAACTGATGTATCTTATTTTAAACTAGCCAGTGTGGGGGGAGCTAAGTAGGTGCCCAGAGTCCTTCCACTGCTCAGTGGTAAGGGAGAGACTGAATGCTCACCTGACTGGCTCACCATCCACATCTCCGGCAGCCACATGCCTGGACAGAATGGAGCTCTGGCATCATGCCCCTGGCACACCCCAGAAGCCACCCTGTGGGGGAAGTCTCTGCGTCATGTGTGCAAGTGGAAGATGTTAGGTATTTGAAAATCCTCATAGAGCTTAGGGCTGGGAGAAGTGTGTTTCTCCTGTTACCATCACTGTGAGAGCGAGAGCTTTATGGTCCTCAGCTACTTCCGCTCTTGGCCTAGGCCGCAAGGAGCCTCTTAGCTGGTTGTATATTTAGTTGTCATAGATCTTCTCAGTCCAGAGTTCCTCTACTTCTTTCTCTCTCCTTTTATCCCTCATTTGCCTCTTGTCCTGTATTAAATGCTCTGGATCTCCTGCTTCCTGTGTTTGTTTGTTTGTTTGTTTGTTTGTTTGTTTGTTTTTACAAACATTATTGAAATGTAGCATATAAGAAAGTATATAAATCACAAGGGTAGTTTAATGATTTTTTTCAAAGTGAATACAGCTGGGTAAGGAGTACCCAGGTCCAGAATCAGAGCACTACCAGCACTCCCGAAGCCCCCTCCGACCCCTTCCAGTCACTGACCCACCAGGGTAACCACATCCTGCTCTGGTGTTGCATGTTACATAGATGGAGTCATGCAGTGTGAACTCTAGGTCTGGCTTCTGCTTGCAGTTATTTTTTAATTTTTAAAAATTCTTGGTGAAATAGAGTTAATATTTACCATCTTAACCATTTTTAAGTGTACATACATCTCAGTGGCATTAAGTACATTTACAATGTGCAGTCATCACCACCTTCCAGCTCCAGAACTCCTTCATCTTGTAAAACTGAAACTCTACCCCATTAGATAGCAGCTCTCCATTCCTGCCCCCATCCTCCAGTCCCTGGCAACCACCATTCTCCTTTCCGTCTTTATGAATTCTTATTGTAAGTACTTCACAGAAGCGAAATCATACGGTATTTGTCTTTTTGTGGCTGGCTTATTTCACTTTGACATAATGTTTTTGAGATTCATCCACATTGGAGCATGTGTCAGAGTTTCCTTTTTATTTTAATTCTGAATAGTATTCCATTGTATGTATGTACCACGTTTTGTTTATCCGTTTATCTTTTGATAGACACTTGGGTTGTTTCTACCTTTGGCTTTGGTTTGGTTTGGTTTTGTTTAAGCAAGTTCTATACCCAGCCTGGGGCTTGAACTCTTGGCTGTGAGATCAAGGGTCATAGGCTCTACTGACTGAGCCCGCCAAGTGCTCCTACCTTTTGAATATGGCGAATAATGTTCTATGAACATGGATGTAGAAATGTCTGTTCAAGTCTTTGCTTTTGGTTCCTTTGCTTATTTACCTGGATGTGGAATTGCTGGATCATACAGTAATCCTGTTTTACATTTTTGAGGACACTGCCCTGTTTTCCCTAGTGACTGCACCATTTTCATTCCTTTCAACAGTGCACAAGGGCTCCAATCTCTCCACATCCTCACCAATACTTGCTGCTTTCTGATTTGATAGTAGTCATCCTCCCGGGGTGCAAGGTGGTACCTCACTGTGGCTTCACTTGCATTTGCCTAACGATCGGTGATGCTGAGCCATGAGTAAGTTTTCACATCAGTGAGTCATCTGTCTTGTGCGAGCTGCTTGCCATCTGTTCTTATGGTTGTCTGGTTCTGCACAGTATGAGTAGACCATGACATGCCCACTCATTTTACTCTGATGGGCATCAGGTGGTTTCCCATTTGGACGGATTGCAAAGAATGCCGCTAAGAACATTCTAGGGCACATCTTTTGGGGGACATAGTTCTGGGATCTTAAATGTAAGTCACTCCTGTTTGGAGGTGAGTGTTGTACAGATAAATGAATCAATAAAATGCATAATTCGTGTTCCCTGAGGGCCCTCTGAAAGTTCTTCAGGCTTAGACATATTCCACAGCACAGGATAGGCCCCCTGCCCACTGTCCCCTCCTGCTTGTGGCCCAGGGTCCAGCTGCCTGGTATAGACCCCTCCCTCCAGATCCTCATCTGCTCCCTCAGAAGAGAGACACTTTTGGCCCTGACAGCACCTCCGGCCCCCCATTGTCCAAAGCACCCTTCCCCCACCACTGAGCTGGACAGCTGAGAGTGTGACCAGTTCCTCTCTGTGCCCAGGGATCTTTGGGCAGCGCCTAGAGGACACAGTCCACCATGAGCGGAAGTATGGCCCCCGTCTGGCCCCCCTGCTGGTGGAACAGTGTGTGGACTTCATCCGGGAGCATGGGCTCACCGAGGAGGGGCTCTTCCGCATGCCAGGCCAAGCCAACCTGGTGAGGGACCTGCAGGATTCCTTCGACTGTGGGGAGAAACCACTGTTTGACAGGTGAGCTCCTGAGGGAAAGCAGTAGAGATGGGATCACCGGTCCATTTCCTGCTGTAGGGGCTCCTCCCAGGACACAAGCACCAGGGGGCAGTAAGTTGGCCTCCAGGAAGCCTGGCAGCAAGGTGGTGGTGGCATGGCTCCCCACAGTAGCACCCCCCAGCACCCAACTGTTCCCATGGGCAGAGCATTGGGCACAGAATCAGTGCAGAAGCCCTGGGCCTCCTCTCAGGGATGGATCCTGCCATGGATGAGGCACACTCATGACTATGCAGGCTGTTTCCACAGTGGATGCCTGTAAACCCAACCCAGGCAGGGGAAAAGAAGGGCCTCTGCTGGTTCCATTTGGGACTCTAGACCTTCTGCAGGGCCCCTCTCTCAGCTTCCCACCCTTCAGGCCCCTTCAGTGGCAAGATGGAGCAGCCCCACATTCTCTCAGATACCAGGGGTGGGGAGCCGGTACCTGTCCTATCCCATCACTGGGACTTCCCCATCGAGGGCTGCACTGTGTGGGTAGAGTCAACTTAACTTAGGAGCCCAGGGAGGGCTATGACCAGGGAGGTGGCTCCCTGGGGCCTCTTCTCCCAGACAGGACCCCACCCGTCACAGAGTAGTTTTCATAGAAAGTTCTTCCTGCATCAAGCCAGCCTTGGCCTCTGTTGGAGCATCTCAGCTCTGCCTTCACAGTCACAGATAAGCCCATGGGTTCCTGCTGGCAGCCCTGGCCTTCCCAGCCCTTGTCTTGGGGCAGAACACCCTCAGTCCCTCCAGCCTCTACCAGGACCCATCACTGCAGTGGGCAAGTCTGTCAATAGATGTAGAGCTTGGGACTGCCCCCATTCTGAGGGGAGGTCTGCCCTTAGGAAAGAAGAGATACCAAGGAATGGAAGTGTTATCCAACAGGTGGAGAAACTAAGGCTCTCGGGTTAGCTCCCTCTGTCTGAGTCCCGCCCACAGAAAGGGCAGAAGCTGATTGGGACCCCTGAGCTGTCCTCCCTGCCTGTGCACCCAGCCCCCTTCCACCACATGCTGTGAGCCTGGTCCTGGGGGAGTGAGCGGGACAGGTGACAGCACCTGCCTTAGTGGGGCTCTCAGTCTGGTGGGCATCCACAGAGCTGTGGGCTGCAGAACATTCTCCTTGGGTGCTGGGATAGGGTGCCTGGATTCAGGGCAGGTGTGTGTAGCGGGAGAGGATGGTGAGGAGGGCGTGGTTCAAGGAGTACCAAGAAAAAGCCTTAAGCCACTGTTTAAAAGGAAAGCTCTGCAGTGAGTAGGGAAAGAAGGAGAGGATGAGGAAGTGTGTTTCTAGGCAGGGAGGAAAGAAGGGGAGACAGAATGCTGGGCCAGACTCCCTAGACCAGGGTAGGGCAGAGGATCTGGCTACAGGAACCTGGGGGGCAGAAGGCTGTGGACTGGGGCTGCGGACCCCGGCTGTGGGCCAGGCCTCCCAGGCCCAGGAGTACTGAAAGCTGAGGGCATAGAGGAGGAGCCAGGGTGGGGCTCCAGCTTGAGAAGCCAGAAGGGACCCTAGGGCTTAACTCAGCAAGACCAGCTGTGGACAGCCAAGGCCAGGTGGCACCTTAAGGGCACAGCCGCATTCTCTTGGCCCCAGCCTCATCTTTCCTGAGTTCCTGCCATGAGGAAGATGCAGGCTCAGGGTTTAAATCCAGGGCCCTAGAAAAACATGAAATACCTAGTGCCCAGGTCCATCCAGGAAGGCAAGCTTAGAGGAGGTGCCAAGACCCCAGTTCAGAACCTGAACCCAGAGGCCAATAGGCCCAGGGCTGCTGCTCTTCACTGGGGGAAAGCCAGCTTGGGCAAATCCAAGCTGGGGAGCAGAAAACTGGGGCCTCCGAGTAGACACACAGAGCACTGGGGCGCTGGAAATAGGGTGATGAACATAGACGCCCAGGGTCTATAATGTGCCTAAGAGCCCAGAGGCTGAGAGGGAGGGCCCGACCTCTGAGCTGCCTGGGCCCTAGTGGCCAGGGCTCAGGGACGCCTACTCTTTCCAGGAGTTCAGCAGGCTAGCATGCCAGGTGCCTTTGCCATGGCCCCTCCCCTTACACTGTGGGCCAGCCTGGGGGTGGGGAGAGAGCAAGCTCAGGCTTCCCATCACCCAGTGCCTGCTTAGAGCGGAGCAGCTCTCATGTTGCCCTGCAGAGGACCCCAGAGGGACCACCAGGCCAGCAGAAAGGGGCCCTTCACTCCTGCCGGTTTCCTGGCTCACTGTACACACACAAACACACACGGACAGGAGAGCAGAGGCTGCCCCTGGGGGAGTGGCACAAGGTGCTGGCCACCCCTGGGGTTCCCTGGTGTCCCAGGCCTCATGCATGTCCCCCTGCCCACAGCACAACAGACGTGCACACGGTGGCCTCTCTGTTGAAGCTCTACCTGCGGGAGCTCCCTGAGCCCGTGGTCCCCTTCGCCAGGTATGAAGACTTCCTTAGCTGTGCCCAGCTGCTCACCAAGGACGAGGGGGAGGTCAGTAGCTCCTGGGGCCCATTCTGGGAAGCGGGTCTGCTGGGAGGCGGGTGTATGGAGCAGGGCACAAACTGACTTTCCTGGCCCATAGATCCTGGCCCACAGCCTGCTCTGTAAGATGGGAGGTCATGAACCTCCTGCTCTGTGAAGGGGGGCCTGGAACATCCTGCTGTCTGCATGTTGTGGGTGGGGGGCAGCTCTGAATGGAGGGGGCTGAGAGCATCCCCTGTCTGCATACGGTCCTCTCTGTGTGCAGACCTCAGTCTCTGGGAAGGACAGGCCGAGTTCCCGTCATGGTTCTGGGTGCCTGGGGCCCAGGTCTGGACCCCCACACAGTAGGGACTCCTCCTACTACCCACCTCAACCTTAGGCTACCCAGGCCAGCCATTGGGTTCAGAAACCACCAGACCCTTCATCTATTTATATCCTGTCTCCTCCCAAAAGAATTTGAGACTACTTCCAGGACAGAGGGCTCCCAGCCTACCATCACCCTCTCCTGCAGGTGCCTTTGGCTGGGCAGGGACTATATGCTGAACTTCTGGCCCTGTGGGAGATGAGGGGTCTTTACCTGGCAAATATTTGTGTCTCCATAAATGTGCTGAGCCCTGGCCCTGCCATTCCTCTTTAGCCCTGCAGAGGCATACCCTTCACATCAGTTCTCCAGAGTAAATCGGCTCCCACAAGATGTCACAAGCCTAGCCTCGCTGCTCCTCTGAGGGAGATGGAGGTGGTGGCACCTTCTGGTCCCCTGAGGCTTGGCTACAGGTCTGGACTCTGATTCCTGCCCCTGCTCCCAGCCCTCCCTCCAGCAAAAGGGCCTTGGAGTCTCCTTGCTGGCCTTTGAAATGCTCTTTTTCTCTTTCAATCCCAAGGGGACTCTGGAGTTGGCTAAACAAGTGAGCAGCCTTCCCCTGGCCAACTACAACCTGCTCAGATATATCTGCAAGTAAGTGAGTAGGGGCAGAGAGCTTCCCTTCCTGCACTTTGGCTCAGTTCCCTTTACAGAGGGGCCCCGGTCATTCTCACACCCCACACCCACCCTCCCCAGGTGTTGCTGGAGCCAGTGAGGGGCATAAAGAACACAGCCCCTATGCCCATGGAGCTGACACTCCCCATGGGAGCAGGTGGTGTTCGATAGTTTCCGGCGCATCATTTCTGAAGAGGAGAGATGCACCCTCTGTCCCTGGAGTCCTCTCTGGGTGCCTGTCCCTGTCCCCTCCCTTCAGGGGTCAGCCTCCTGAGCACAACGGCCTAGGCCCAGGTGCTGGGAGCGGGCATGCGTGTGGCCCTCATCTAGCGCCATGCCTGAGGGCTCTGGGCCTTCTGGGGCATCTGCCCCCACTGCAGGCAGGAGAGTCCTGTGTCCTCCCTTGTCCCATTGGCCTCTGCTCTGGATGGCCGCCTCCTGCCCCACAGAGGGGGAAGCTCTGCCCTCTTCTGAGTTTGGCAGGGCAGCTGGCTATGCCTGGCAGCTTGCGGATACCCTTGGATGTGGCTGCGCATGGGCCCGGCAACTCCCAGCGGATCTGGCATCAGCGTTTGCTTCTCTGCCAGCTGCTTCTTCCTTACTGTACAGGTTTCTGGATGAAGTTCAGTCCCACTCAAATGTCAACAAGATGAGCGTCCAGAACCTGGCAACTGTTTTTGGACCTAATATACTTCGGCCACAGATAGAAGACCCAGTAACCATCATGGAAGGTAACGGTGGAGGTGTGCACGGCGGTACCGGGTGCTGCCTGGGTCTGGCCTCCCCTCAGTCCCAGGCGTGTCCTCAGAAGCATCACCCTACATCAGTCCAGCCCAGGGCCCAGCCGGTAGGAAGGGGCTGTGTCCCGGGGACCTGGCAGGAGCCTCTAGACCTCCTCACCACCCCCTCCCCAACCCCATGGGGTCCAGCTATAAAAGCAGAAGGAACTTTGGCCTGTGGATGGGGTCCTTGGGAGCAATTAGAATGGCAGGAGAGGCTGGGGTGGGGGAAAGAGGTCAGCTCCCTTGTCCTTAAATAAACAATGATGTTTTTGTTTCCCTTAAGTAAATGTTATTTAGTTGTCGCTGGCTCCCAGATGTCAGAGCCATTCCCTGGGGGGAGATAATAATAATAGTGATAAAAAATAGCAATAGCAGCTGCTTGGCATTCTTGGGGTGGCACGCTTGCTCAGATCTCCCTGGGACTGTTGAGCCCACTCTCTCACGTTGAGCTCCCAGGTTCTGGGCCTGCCAGGCTGAACAAATGGCCAACAGCAAACACCGAGTTCCTGCTTCACCCATTTTTGTGGCCTAAGGATTCCTTATGTTTTCCAGGACCCTTATAAGGTTACCCCTAGTGGGAGGGCCCACCCGACCACCCCTCCTTCCTTATCACCTGAAAACCTTCCCAGTCTCTGGTCTTTAGTGGAGGGTAATAGGAGGGAACACGGCAAGCAGATAGGTACCATGGTTCCACTGTACTGCTCCCCTTTCATTGCGGACCCCCAAGCCCCTGTGTCAGGCACTACAGGCTGCATCTCAGGGGCTGTGGCCTGGAGAAGAGGTATTGTGTGTGTGTGTGTGTGTGTGTGTGTGTGACAGAGAGAGGGAGAGAGAGAGGGAGAGCATGCAGGGGGAGGCAAGGGCAGGTTGTGCATGTTGGGGGCTGCATACATTCATTTGTGAGTTGTGACCGTGTGGATGTGGGATTGTGTGTGTGTGTGTAAGACATCTCTGTCCCTGTCCCAGAGCCTTGTGCCCCCCCAGAATGTGGCCAGCCAGGCACAGCCCTCATTGGCAGTACAGGGGACTGACGTGGTACAGCTGAGAAGGCTGTGGCGTCTAGGTCCTGCTGCTGGCCCGCCCTGCAGCCTCGCTGGGCACAGTGCCCGCCTCTCCCCACACCTGGCCGGGCGGCACAGCGCCTCCTCTGTGTCCAAGGAAGGGGATCCGCGGGCAGGATTCTTCGGGCCGTCTGGGTCTGGAGGACGTGGTGGCCGTCCTTTCCTCTGGAGAGGCAGACGGCGAGCTCCTGCTCCTCTCTTGAGGGGCACCCCAGGCTGGGTGTGGTCTAGAGAGCCCGGACTTAAGGCGGCCGCAGCCAGGCCTTCTCACTGTCCTCCTGGCAGGCACTTCTCTGGTCCAGCACCTGATGACTGTCCTGATCCACAGACACGGCCAATTGTTCGCTGCGAGGGCCGAGGAAGGACTGGCCGCCCCGCGTGGGGGCCCACCGTGCGCCGTGAGCTGGGGCTCTGGGGAGGTCCCGGGGGGTGCCCCGCCGGAACCCGGCAGCCCCGGCACCCCAGGCCTGCCGTCGCACAGGACCTCATCTCCGGATGGGGCCACCGTGGCGGCGCTATCCAGGACCTCTCCTACGGGCCTGGGTGGCCGAGGCAGCCCTGTCGCCACCAGCCCTGGGAAGAGGGTGCAGACTCTGCCCAGCTGGAAGTCCTCCTCCCGGCAGTCGGGGTCCCGTCCGGGGAGCCCGAAGGGGGGCGCCTCATCCCTGGAGGGGCCCATCATCTCCGGAGGGAACCGGCTCGCGGACGGGCTGTCCTCTCTGCGCGGCCCCCGCCGGGCCTCTGCGGGAGAGCGGCTCAAGGGCTGCAGCTCTGCGCAGAGACTGTCCACCTACGACAACGTGCCCCCGCCCGGCGGCCCGGCTCCCGGCACGGCCTGGTCGGGGGCCTCCTCTGACGAGGCGGCGGCCGGGGGCTCGGTGGGCAGCTGCGCGGCCTGCGGGGCCAGCGCCTCGGCCGCCCGCAGCTCCCCGCACGCCGAGGGGGCCCCCGAGCCCCGCGCCGCCGCCAGCAGCAGGGGGGACCGCCGGGCTCCGGAGCTGGGCCGTGGCCGGGACGAGGCGGGCGCCCGCGGCGGCGGCGGCGAGCCCAGCGACCCAGGCGGCCCGACCCAGGACTACGCCCGCTGCTCCGAGGCTCTCCGGGGCCTGGTCGCGGAGCTCAGGGCACAGCTGTGCCGGCAGAGGACCGAGTACGACACGAGTATCAAAAGGTAAAGGGCTGCGGCCCCGGGGCGAGTGCGAGGCTGGCGCCCCCGGGCCGGGCAGGGCCCTCGTGGTCGTTGGCCTCCGGTCGCGCCTCCGGTTCTGAGAGAAAGCCTCCGCGAGGCGAGGCTCAGAGCAGCCGGCCCCTGGAAGCCTCTTTTCTGGGGGAAGCCCCCAGGACAGGGCTGGGAATGGAGGGGCAGGGTCCTCTGTCTGCAGCAGCTCGGGAGCCACAGGGCCGGGCGTGCACTCAGAGCTCCACAACGCCTGCCGCCTGCCGAGGGAGCCAGCGAGTCACAGCCTCCGCCTGCGCTGCTCAGAGCACCTTTACCACAGAGACGCAGCATGGGAGTCCCCGTGTGGCCTTCAGGCAGGAGGCGGGCCCCCTGAGGTGTGCATGGACCCCAGGAAGTGCCCGCATGCACTGGTGTCCTCGCTGGCTGACCGTGGTTGGGCCTGATATGCAATGAGGGCTCCTTCCAGGATTCTAAGTCCAATTTCCCATGAGGAGGGAGCTGGCTGTGCTGAGCCCTGCCCTCCTACCTTCCCTGGCCACAGGAGGATGCCTTGTGCCACATGCTGAGCCTTGCAAGCTTGTTCACAGATGGCCCTAGTTTGATCCTTCCAGCCTCCCTGGGAGGAAGGTGTTTTCCAGCTCTGAGGCACCAGGTTCTCCAAGGTTACCAGCAGGGCCTGCACTGGCCAGTGTGCAGTGCTTCCGCCACCATCTCAGGCTTCCATCCCTGGCCCCAGCTATCTGACCTATAAATCAGGCCCCACCCACTGGCAGAAGGTGTTAGTGGGCTCTGAGGTCCTCTTTTCCCCATCAGACAGTGGAGGTAGAGGGGGGTTCCTGCTCCTAACTCTGAGCCTGATATTTCTAAGGGAGTAGGAGTGGCAGCATTTGGTCTTTTTGTTCTGCAGGAGGTCAGGTCAGGGAGGGTCATGGCAGGTGATACCTGAGCCAGGAGTTGCAGGACCAGTAGGAATGGGCTGAGCAAGGAGGAGGAAAGACACCACATGAGTAAAACTGAGGTATACAGTTAGGTGGAAACCTCACAAATGTGAGCATTGGGTTGGAATTTACCAGGCAGAGGGAACAGTGGAACATCCTGCAGATACAGAGGAAGATGATGACAGACCTGAAGATGAGCTCACAGACAAAAACTACAGAATACATGGGAAATGTTACTAGGTGAAGGCTGTCCTCACATAGCCTCAGAGGAAGTCAGAACCAACTTCTCACTTCCTTAGCTATTTGTGGACCAACTTGAGCTTCTAGTTCTTTGACCTGCTAAGAAGCTTGACTTCTCAGGGGAAAATGCAGTGTTGTTTCATGGAGGGCTCTGGATAAGACTGCCTAGGGCTAGGTCCCTGTCCACTGTGTATTGGCCGAGCATCCCAGGCAGGCTCTCTGACCCCAGTGTGTACTGGCCAAGTGTCTGCCTGGGCAGGCTCTCTGGGCTCCGGTGACCTCACCCATTTGTCATGAGGATTAAGTGCCACAGTAGATGAGAGTGTTCAGCACAGGACCTGGTGCATCCAGAGTGCTCAGGAAGCTTTTGCTGCTCACATAACCTCCTGCTTCATGGGTTGGAGATAAGCTAAAGCTCTCAGAGGCAAAGGGGTGGAAGGAACAGCCCTTGTAGCATCCTCACTAGGTCATGTTGTCATCCTGATTGGAGGGGTGGTCTAGGGAGAGAAGAGTCTGTGTGAGCGTAAGAAAGACTGGAGCCTCACCAGTGGGTCTTTGGGGAATACGGCTGCACATATGGAGTCAGTCAGCACTGGGTCTGTCTAGTGGTTTGGGAGAAACCAGCTTTCTGCCCTGCCTCCCAGGACTCAGAACCCTTCCCCTGTGCCAAATCCTGTATTCCCAAAGAGAATCCACTGAGTGTCTGTGATGTGCAGATACTGTACTAGACACAGGGGACACAAGCCAAGACCAAAACTGATCAAAACCTTTGCCCTCATTCTTAATTTGGTGGTGCTTGGGAGTTGGGGGTGGAGAGAGACTGTAAGCAAGATAGATTTTAAAAATGCATGGTGTGTTAGAAGGTTAGATAAAGGAAGAGAACACAGCAGGGTGAAGGGAAGGGGGGCATGGGGAGTGAGGGTCGGAAGGCAATGCTGGGATAGAGGGAAGGCCAGGTGCAGAAGCCCGGGGGTTGTGGCCAGGAGAGGCAGGTAGAAGAGAGTGGGGACGAGGGGAGTGTGAGAAAGGGGGTCGAGGGCACAGGGTGGGGCTCCAGGCTAGACATGTGGGTATCATGGACCTAAGGGGCAGCAGTCGAGATGGGGAGAAGAGCCAGATTATCAATGTATTTGGAAGTTTTTCCTAATTGGTCCGATGTGGGGGTGAAAGAACTGACTTAAGGGACAATATTTTGTCTTGGCGGAGTAACTGGAAGAAGATGTTCACTGAGTGGGACACCAGGGCTGCAGAAGTGGCTTGGAGAAGGATCAGGAGCTATCTGTGGACCTGTTAAGGTGCAGTGCTTATGAGGTTTCTGAGTGGAGTTGAGGGAGATGGAGGCTGTGAGGGGTTGCCAGCGTGTAAATGATGCTTTGAGTCTGGAGACTGGGTGAGGTCATACGAAGACCCACATAGAGAAGCAGACGGGTAGCCCAGGCCTGAGCTTGAGAGCACCAGGGCAGAGGAATGAGCAATGAGGGGTCTGTGGAGAGGTTCTTCTGATGGCATGTCTTGTGCTCCCCAGACGGAGGGCTGGGGTGCAGGGAGCTTTCCTGCCTTCTTCGTGCTTTGTGTTCAATGCTTGAGGGTGGAGGCCTGGGCTTCCTCCTGGACAGGCTGGGGAATGGATATTTACTCCACGTACAAGTAACAGGTGTTGTGCTGTGTGCTCCTGGTTCTTCTTCGTCCATAGTAGCGGTAGCTCTTGGGGGGAGGGTTGGCACCTGTATTTTTTCAGAAAAGACACCAGAACTCAGAGCAGCCCATGTTGCTTCATAAATAGCCAGCCTGGGGCTCACACTGCCGTATGTTGGCTCCCAGGGGCTGGGCTCAGCGTGCCCCAGAGGCCTCATAGGATGTAGTCATCTGGTCGAAAAGACGGATGGGCCAACCTTGGCACAGCATGGTGTCAACATCCGTAGCAGCATGTCTGCGGTGGCATAAGAAACACTAATGTGGCCTCCTGGGGAGGATCCAGAGAAGTATCACCGAGGGTGAGACATCTGAGCTGGGGCATGAAGGACAAGGAAGAGTGGAGGTGACAACCCTAATGGAGTCGCGGTGTCTGGCTGGGACCTGGGGGGCCATGGGAGGTGGGGCAACCAGAGGAAGGCCGGAGCACTAGGAGCCTCGCAGAAGAGCAAAGGCACGGGGACAGTTTCCTACTTCCCTCTCCATTTGGGGACCGGTCCTGTTTTCTGCCAGCCGGCAGTCCATTCCTCTGTGGACGGTTGGCTGGGTGGGAGGGTGGCAGACTTTATATTTTAGCAAGGACTCAGAGAGGTCTCCAGCCTCAAGTGCCAAAGGGCTAGATGCTCACGCTGGCATTTCTGGATCACAGGCTGAGGGGAGGTCCCCTGGGGGTGAGGCCTGTTGGCTTGAGGGTCAGTGCCAGGGTCCTGTGAGGAGCTGATGAGGCCTACAGGGCCCATCCCAGAGCCAGGTCTCAGCTTGTGCTCATCTTTCACCACCATGGGCCGCCTGACCAGCTCCTTTGGAAGGAGTGCATGCAGGTACATGTTTCCTGAAACCCAGCCAGCCAAAGGCTAAATCAGTGTCTTTCTTCTTCATTTTAAAGACTTGAAGAAGGTAGTGCCAGCCTGAGGAAACAAATGTCACGGCTAGAAGAAGAACTGGACCAAGAAAGGAAAAAGCACACAATGCTGGAAATAAAGCTGAGGAACTCAGAGCGGGCACGGGAAGATGCAGAGAAGAGGAACCAGCTGCTGCAGAAGGAAATGGAGGAGTTTTTTTCAACCTTGGGAAGCCTGACTGTTGGGGCAAAAGGTGACAAAGCCCAAAAGTGAAGATGTGGAAAGAGCTCCCTCCCACAGCAGTGCTTGCCTGCCTCAGGAGGAGCCACAAACCCCTGCAGCTTGGACCTGGGCTTCAGGGGTGCCAGGAGCTCTGGAGCCAGTGGAGAGAGGAGTCCTGACACCCCCAGGGGGACTGTTGGGAGCCCAAGCCCCATGTGGGATCTGGATGCTGCTCCGACCATGCAGGGCCTGGTAGGTGTCAGAGGGGACAATCCCGTGACCACCAAAGCACCTGGGATCAGAGTAGCCCACTGGGAACATTTTGCATTCTTTATTAAATTTGCTGTCATGGCACGATGTCTGGATGCCTGACTCCTTTATGGTCATGCAGAATGGGTGTTACCAAGTTGCTCACAGAGTCGGAAGTCCTCGGGGTGTCCCACAGTGGAATGGCCTTACGAAGCTCTGAGGAATACCCAGTGTGATCACAGTCACTGAAGCTGGATTGATGCAAATCTACGTTTTGCTCCATACTCCCTGTGCCCAGGGCAGGACAGTTTTCCTGTCAGTTCTTCCTTCCCCCGCTGAGCCACCTGGGCCTGTGCAGCTGGCAGCTGGTCTGGAATTCCTCACAAGCCTTCCACCATGGCCTGCTTGCTTTTGCTTCACCCCATATCTGCTCCAGGGCTAGAGCCTATGAGGCAGAGCTCAGCATGGCACTGTACAGCTCACTTCTGCACCTGGGTCTGTGCGGGGGAGCAAGGCATGTGTACAAAGGAAAAGGGAGCCATGGGGATGGGACGTGCCGGTTCTCTGTCCTCCCGGGGCCCCACGAGCTGGGCCCTGTTTCTCTCCACACTTCCCTCGGGCTAGTACTAGTCCCGCTCCCTTCCATGCCCATTTTACCTTCCTTCTCCAGCTCATCCCCAGACTTGGGTCAGCTCCATTAGGCCAGACCCTATAAGAAAGTCTACCTGGCCACCACAGCACATGTACTGGCCTGGGCCAGAGCTCCTAGGGTTGGGATTTAGGGAGCAACAAAGGAGTGGCCTCAGAGCAGACTGGGCTGGTGTTCCTTCACTTGCTCCTGCTCATAGTGTCCTTACCTATCACCTCTTGCTACCCTGAACACTAAAGTGCCCCAATTTCTGATCACTATCTCGGGAAAAGTCCCTCAGGCCCAACCATCCATCTACCTACAGTCAAGTATACACTGTTGCACTGATGCTTTAAATGCCAGGCTATTGGTGCTTCCAAGAAGAGCTGGCTTCATACCGTGAGGTATAAGCCCACATGCCCAAGTTGGCTAGTAACTTCCATAGCGGTGAGGCAGGCTGACCACAGGCCACCTGTGGTCTTACCAACCAGGAAGCCAGATGCCTGCCAAGGGCACCCAGCAGCATCAGCCATCAAGAGTTCTCTTGGGGAACTGTGAGGAGGGAGGGGGTCAGTGGAGACCAATACCCAGATCTACTGTCAGGCAATCTACTAGCAGATGATTTGGGTGACCGGCTTCCCCAGAAGGTAAAATATTGCTCTCCTCTCTATTCAAGGAGAAAGAGAAAGAAATTGAAGGGACTGATTCCTCAACAAGATAGGAGTTGGCCCCATCTCAGGGGAGAAACTGAGGCTAGGACAAGATCAGTGGGAACACCCGTGTATTCTCATGGTCCTGGGATCCCTTACCACAGTCCCGGGATTCTGCCCACATTGACTTGGAGAGGAACACTGCTAGGCTATCAAAGGAGCGGGAAGACAAAAGGGGTTTCACATGATGAAAAGGAAGGTTGCCAGGCTGCTTTCAGCCCTTCAGACTGGCAAGGCTCAGCTTCCAGCCGAGGCCAAAACCAGCTCATGAACCCTGTCTGCCACCTGCTGGTGGAAGTAGGATCTGCAAGTGCGATTCTTCTCTGAAAATCAGCCAACATCCAGTAGAAGTTCTGTCCTCCAGTTCTCACTTAACCAGCACTTTCCATTCGATTTGTAAAGCCTATGGCCTTCTGCCTGTAAAGCACACTCAGCACCAGGGCCGATGGGCTTTGGCCCAGTTCTCTGTCTCTATCCACTCAGGTTCTCCCTGAGTTAATTTCAACAACCTATTTCCAAACTGTTTCAAGTTGTACCTATTTAGTGTAATGACAGCATTTCATATTAAGCAAACCAATGAGTTACGAATGTGAAAACATAAGAAATTAATGTTTTGAAGACTCCTGATTTTTTTTGGATGCTTTAGAAAGAGAAAAGGTAAGTTGCAAAAAAAATTGTTGAATTATGGATAAATCAACCATGCAATAGTTGAAAATTAGCAAAAATCTAGCATTCTGCTCTCAGATTACTTCAGAAGTGTCTTAAAATGTGTGTTTTGCTTTTAAAACCAAAACTGGAAATTATAAGTGTCATACTCAAAAACAAAAAAAGAATTGGTTTAATAAGACTCACAAAAGTTTTTTTTTTTAAGAGTAGTTTTTAGCGTGTGTGTGAGAGAGAGACAGACAGACAGACATTCCTTATTTTAGCTGGCTGTTGAATACTGGACTAGGCATAACCACTGCATACTCCACACTGTTAAAAGGGCTTTGGAATGGAGTCCATGTATCCTTGTTCCCAGGCCTGTGGACAGTAAATGGAGTCACTAACAGTAACAACATGTTTCACTGACTCCCTTTCCTTTTGATTCAGGGCCCCAGCCCCCTGGAAAGGTCTCCCAATATCCTATGTGGTGCTGTCATAAAGGAACAATTTCTAATTTATATGACCTCACAGCTAAGTAGATATGATAGTGTTACTGCCTCTTACACCCTTGTATCCACCAAGAGCCACCACCTTTGCCAGAAATCTCTGCCCTTCCTACTAAGCCCACTGCTACCACTTCCATACTCCAAGAAGCCCTGTGACAGCTGGACTTAGGAGGTGCCAAAATTGTATTGTGGTTGGTAAGAAAGGAGAGATAAAACCACAGAAAGCTTCTTGGCATAAAACAAAGAACTTGGGCCAGTTCTGTGCAGCTGGAAGACACTGGGGAAGTTCAGCTGTGTGGGTCTCTGTTCCTTCATGTCTAAAATGAGGATAACCTCAGAGAATGGTTGCTGTGCCAGCAAGTCTAAGCACCTTACATGTGATTAGGTGACATTATTTTCTGTACTGTTAGAACCTAGTACTTTGGAAGCACAGAGAAGTTAAGGACCTGGACCACAACCATACACAAGTCGGTGAAGGAGTCAGGCTCCCATCCCAGGGAGTCTTTTTTTTTTTTTTTTTTAATTATTTATTTATTTATGATAGTCACACACAGAGAGAGAGAGAGAGAGAGAGAGAGAGAGAGAGGCAGAGACACAGGCAGAAGGAGAAGCAGGCTCCATGCACCGGGAGCCTGACGTGGGATTTGATCCCGGGTCTCCAGGATCGCGCCCTGGGCCAAAGGCAGGCGCTAAACCGCTGCGCCACCCAGGGATCCCCCATCCCAGGGAGTCTTAATTAAGAGCCTGTATTCTTAGTTACTCATTCAAATTGAAAAGATGCTGGCTTGAAAGTTTTAAAACATTACACCAATCTTTAATTTAAATGAGGTTTGTGCACAGGATGCAAAATGACTGCTATGAGATCTCTAAATCAGAGGGCAGAGGTCAGGGAAGGCACCCTGATAGATTTGACACCTGAACGGTTTTGTATGCTGATGTGTGTAGCTAGAGCAAAAAAGGTGTGTGTATGTGTGACAGAGAGAGAAACAGAGAAACAGAGGTGGGGGAGGATGGAGCACTAGAGAAGGTGGCAAGGATCTAGTCACAGGGGGTGGGATATGCTATTAGCCTTTATGCTTTAGGAGAGAATTTCCCTGCTGCATATTATGTCCACTGTAGAAATCCACAGGCTTTTCATTTATATGGCGATACAGGGAACAAGACCTAGGTCATGGCTTTCCTAGAATTTATGATGTAAGATAGACCATAAGTTTAAAAAGAAGACAACAGGCCCCAAATGCAGTCATTCAAACTAAGCCACACATCACAGACCCAAGACTTAACAGTTAGAGCTTTCCCAGGAACGAACGGAATCTTAAACCAGTCCATCGGTAATCATCTGGTCAGTACTAGTTAGGTCATCTAGACCCCAACTGTCCCCTGTAAGAAAGTAACCTTACAATAACCAACTTGCTTTTTTCTAATTTCCTGCTCCCTCTGCCTATAGTAATTTTTCATTTTGTACAGCTCCTCCGAGTTCCTTTCTATGTTAGACTCAATTCTGCCCAATATTTATGAATCATTGAATAAAGTCATTAAGATCTCAATTTACAAAAAAAAAAAGACCTAAATTTACTCAGTTGAATTGTGCTTTTTTCCTTTTTTAACAGACATACACATAAAAAAGATACATTCAGATTTTAAGACGTGCTCTAAAAAAAGGGATCCCAGGGCTGCATTTTAGGCAGTTTGGTCCGGAAGTCCTGAGAAGGTGAATCTGAAGACGGAAGGACAGACAGGGCAGCCATGCAACCAGACGGCTGTAGGCAGAAGAAAAAGAGCTGTAGAAGTTTGCATGAGTGATGGCACCAGTGTCGGCATGGTGGGTCACAGGGCAGGAGGCAGGAAAGGCCAGACACTAGAGCCTTGTCACTCAAGGTAGAGTTATTTTAAGGGAGGTAGAAAAGCATTTGAAGGCTTTAAATCAATGGACATGAATTGGCTTGTATCCCAACAAGGCTCTTTGGGCCACTGGTGGAGAGTGGAGAACTTTGGTGGGGGTGACAGGAAGTGGCTGCAGAGAAGCTAGTCCAGGAACTGAGGTCCAGCCCGAGTATAGTAGAGTGACAGGTCAGAAACTAGATAGGAATGGTCTGAAGACTGAATGAGGGATGAAGGGAAGGCACTGTGCCCAGATCAATCTCTACAGAAGTCCTGATGTGAAGAGGAGCAGAAAAATAGGGTAGCAAAGCGAAAGGGGGTGAGAGTGCCTTTTAAGGACGGGAATTACTAGAGCATGTTTGCTGCTAAGAATAATTCAGTAGAGAGGGAAAGATAATGATGAAGAAATGAAGGTGATAATGAGAAGTCTGAAAAAAGATGCAAGAAGGTGGAAGTGTTGGCCTCCGAGACAAGAAGTGGGAGGCCAGAGGCCACAGACTAAACACACACTAAAGTCTTTCAAGAGTCCTGAAAAATGAACATGCTCGCCTTTAAGTAGCAGCCCCGTAACTTACTTGAACAGGAAAACCTTTATTGGCATAGAACTTCTCAGTCTTCCCTCTGTAACCACTGGAGAGCAGAGTGGTTACAAAGTAAACACGGAGTCAGACTGCCCAGATTCAGACCCCCGCCCCACCACAGGTCAGTCAAGGAGCCCTGAGCACATTACTTAGGGTCGCTGTGCCTCAGTTTGAGGGGAGAACAGTTCTTACCAAAGTGGCAAAAACTCTGTGAGCTCATACAAAGCACCGAATGCCTGGCATGGGGTAAGCACTCAATGAATCTTGCTACTAATTCAACAGAGAGCCAGCTAGAATTGGTACTAGTTACTGAGTCACTGAAGGGTTGTAGGAAGGGCAGAGGCAGGATCATTACTTGGGCTGCACCATCTGCCCCTCTACTTCCTCATCTCTGTCTTCCTTTAGAGGTCTCCTGGGGTCATCCTGGTTCCCTTCTCTCATAGTAACCACCTGGGGCTTGGCCGGCCTCATTCTTGATGTGCCCTGCATCCCATCTGTCACTGCTCTTGTGGAGAGTTGGGTATTTGTTTAGGTCTCTAAGGCAGCTGATAATGGATGGAGGGGGGACATATAAGAGTCATCTCAGAAAGCTTGTAAGAAAACCATCTCCCTCATGGTTCTAATTCTATTTGAGAATCACCTTTTCCCTCTCACCTCTTCTGGGAAAACAGGAGCCTCAGAGAGTTTAGGCAACTTGCTGTAGGTGAGGCAACTAGTGTGAAGCCAGGGTTCCACTTTAGGTATCGGAGCCCAAGCTCACACTACTACAGTAATTTCAGAGTGCTATATGTGGTTTCCTTAGGACACATTTTGAGGATCATGAATATTGCATTCCAGAGGACAGAAACAGCATAGATGTAGGCCCTAGCCATTAATTTACCCAGCCCAACATTTATTGAATGCCTACCTCCCAGGCATTACCTAGGAGTTAGGACAGGTTCTTCCATCCAAGGGCTTCCAGAATGAAGCATCTAAAAGAGAACACAGGGTACCCCACAGAACAATATTAAAAGGCAGACAACATGCCTGTCTTATAAGACATTATATCCTGTGGAAAAAAGTGGGAAGTGAACAAATGAATAAAATGAGTTAGCAAGCAAGCACTGGCTATGTGAAAGAAAAAGTCACCGCAGGGAAAGCTCATCAGAGAATTATCTGAGCTAGGTCTTAGGCAATGAGGAGTTAAAATAGGCAAATGCAGGAGTAAGCAACCGAGGCATTGTACACAGAGATGCCATGGTGGAGGTTCAGCTGGAATGAGGTGAACAGTGGGAATGTTACATGAACTAGAACCAAAACAAAATGTTTATCTGTTCTAATTCTTAAAAAAAAAAAAAAAAAAAAAAAAAAAAAAAAGGTGGGGGGATGCCAGGGTGGCTCAGGGCATGATCCTAGAGTCGTGGGATCGAGTCCCATGTTGGGCTCCCTGCATGGAGCCTGCTTCTCCCTCTGCCTATATCTCTACCTCTCTTTGGGTGTCTCTCATGGATAAATAAAATATTTTTAAAATATCAGTATTGGTTTTTGGGGCATTTCTCTCAAATGATGAATTATTACCAACCAAAGGGTGGGACTACTTGGGATATAAAAAATTACTTGAAGGTCAGAGCATACAGAAGTTCTCAGGTGGGAGTCAATACACAATTGCTCCTTTGCTCCTGGATACTTCTCTACATTAAACCATTTCTATTCCTTTCCAAAGTTAAAGTCAGCAATTCCATTTGCTTACACTGATTACTTTTATAAAAGTATATGAAGTCATCATTATAGTAGCCCTGTGAGACCATCTCCCATCCTTATGTGACAAAGAAGCGCCAGGCTCACCAAAATTGAGACTTATCCAAGATTGCCCAAATTCGCCATCTTGAGCTCAGGCTAACCTGGATTCACAGGATTCAATAGGTCCCACCCTCTCTGGAACCTTGTCTTGTCAACACACGTGCTTTTTAGTTCCTCTTTTTTCAGTTGTCTGACCTTTCAGTCTTTTTCCTCAAGACATGTCGTGATTCTCTGTATTTCCTGCCAACTTCTAAAGTCCTCGTTACTGTTTCACCACTCACTGGATCCTTAGCAAACAGAACTATGCCCCCACCTATCCAGGTAACTAAGTCTTACATATATTACCCAACAGGAATCCCTTTTCTTCTGTCCACAAAATGATACTAATGGAAATGGGTTTATGAGTCATACAGGCAGATGATGCAGACCTCACGATGGAAGAGACTGGAGAGGTGTACAGGCAGTAAAGGAGAAATTACTCCTTTCCCTCCCATCCTGAAACAAAGTGGCAAGCTGATGCCATACCTGATGTATGTTCCATCATGGTCTCTTCAAACTATGATGAACAAACTGGAAAATAGACTGGATATGCTTTCCCTGCACAACCACTTGTGTGCTGCCAAATCCTTAGGGCTCATCCCCAAATGCTACTCTTGGCCATTTTGCCCAGCTAATGGCAACCTGAGTCCTCTCCTTCCTTTATTGTTCAAAAAGGATCTCAGCTCTCTCAGCTATCTTTGGCTGCCCAGTCACCAGTCTCCACCGCCAGTCTAACCAGCTTACTCCCACTATCCATGTACCTCCTAAAACAAAGGTCTGGTCACATTACTCTTCCCCACAAACTACAAATTCCTACTGCCTTTAAAATGAAGACAATTCCTCCAAATGTTTCAAGTCTTTCAGACTTATCTGTCATATTCTCCTCCTAGACCACATTCATGCCAGGCCATTCCACATTCCTTGCCCATGCACACACTTTTAAACCTCCTTGCCTTTCCCTTAACCTGGGATTACCCTTCCTTATACCAAGGCTCAAAAAATGCCTCCTCTGCAAAATTCTCATTTCATCTGATCAATCCCTGTGTTCCTTCAGCATGGTTCTTGTTCCTCTTCACAAGAGTATTTCAATCAGGCTGACCAGACTGTCATCCATTTTTGTATCTTTCCTTACCCCAGCTTCCAACTTAGGATCTTAGACATAAATGGATTCACCAGTTGACAAAATTAAATGTTGGAAGTCCAGCATTAACAAGGCATATTTTAAGTATTTTAGTTTCAAATGAAGTCCACAGATTCATTAGCTGTAAAGTTAATTCATTAGCTGTAAAGCTAAAACAAGTTTAAACCACAAAATCAGTACAAATCAATTTTTACTTACATGAAGTCAATGCACCTTTTAAGGTACAATACTAAAATAAATGGAGTACTTAGATTAACAAGGACGAACTATTCCCCTTTTATTTAGTGTCACTGGGGTATTACATCACTGGGGTATCAGAACTGGATACTGGATACCAACTGGTGGTGGATACTGACTCAACGCTTTAATGTCTTCTTCTGCCACCCACTGTCTTCCCGGAGGCCTCTCCAGTGACTGTGATAAAACAGATTGCATGCACCAACTTGGCAACCCCATCAGCTGATGGAGCAGCAGTGATCAGGTTAAAGACCTCCTTCCAGTCCTGTCCTCAGAGCAGGAGGTTTGAGTGCAGGCCAGGGTTGGGGATAGCATGGCTAAGATGGTTTTCTGGAGCAAGAGTTGAGTAAAGATAGAGGAGTGTTGTCATACAGAGGCATCCTGGATGTATATAGTGAGTGACCCTGATACTCACAGAGCAGCCTGGCCAGCACAGGCAAAGAGAAAATATGCATGACAAAGGTGAGAACATACTCAGGGCTGAAATCCTCAATTTATTCTGAAATAGATCCTTTTAAATTAATTTTTGCCAAGTGGCCATGATAGCTGCTCTCTCACATAGTTACCAAGAACTAGCTTAAGGGCACTAAAGAAAATTCCTTTTAGATAAACTTTCTCCAGAGACCTCAAGACCTCAAGAAAAGCAAGACTAGGTAAACCAGAAAACCAGCATGGTATTTTAAGCTCTTCACAATCTGTTTAAATCCAAATCTAAGAAACCTGTGCTAACACCACTACCCTTTTAATCCCAATCCACAGGATATCTTAAAATTGCCGGAAAAACTTTTTGCCACAAATCTACATTTTATTTTCAATGAAAAAACTCTTAATTTCATAATTTTCATACCACTTTTTTCTTTTTTATTTAAAATATTATAACCAATTAACATACTAGGTAACAATGTGTACATTCCAGTGGTGCATGTTTAATGACCAGGGCATGAATGATTTAAAAACCACAATAATTATCTCAGCATTCCCTACAAAGTGCCCCATTTTGTTTTTTTCTAGAGAGGAGAGGGAATGGAACACAGGGAAGGAACAGGAATGAAGAAGGAATGGCATCATAGAGGGAGAAAAGCAAATGTCAATTATCGTATGCAGGTTTCCAGGTTTTAAAACCCGTTGAACAGGATTAACTGTAATGAGAAAATAGATGTCACAGTCCAGGTAGACAGCTAGTTCAACTTCATCATTCAGCTAAAAGATTAAGAGCTTCTCAAAAATATACCAAATATCGGGCCTACAAAAGTAATTTATTTCTTTGTAAAATTTACTAAGATTTATTCCTTTTGTAAAATGTAAAGAATGGACTGGTATCACGAGCAGGTTTCTACTTATAAAAACAGACATTAATAATGTTCAACGAACACATCTAACACAATTTTCCAAGATATACAATGAAAGATTTTCCACATGAGTCTCTCTTACTGATGCAAGGTATATATTTTACACACTTATTGGTACTGTGTCAACATTGGCTATAAAGTATTTAACACACATTTATAATTCACACTCAGTAAAGAGCTTACAATAAGGGCAATAGCTTACTTGGGAAAGCATAGAAAATTAGTGTGAGGTAGTTCAATAAAAATCTAGTTTAATTTGTAAATTATTGTGAGAATAGAACATTGTGCAAAATTAATCCACAGGTAACATTTCTCGGAAGTTTCAGGAACGAAGAGAATCTAAACTAGAAATGGCCGTAAGTTGTTACTCTTACTAGACTCTCCTTAAGAGCACTTAACTAAGAGAGCAGTTAGTTTGAAATTAATTAGGACTTTTGTTTTCCTTGTGATTTCTCTAATCGTACCCCAAACTATACATTTCTGCTTCAATGCCCTTTACATCTTCATCATTCTTATTATTAAGGAAAAATCAGTTTCCTCTGATTCAGGAAAAACCTAAGAGAGATCATAGAAACACAGGTACACTAACATGTAAAGACACGGAGGCAACATTTAAGAGGGCTGCTAATCATGGAACAGTGGTGTTTGGTTTTTCTACTGATAAGAGAAGTTTACTGGGGTCATGGGGCTTCATGCATTCACTCTACAGCTAATGTGTGACTAATGAACAACACCCACAAACAAACTACAACAGTATTTTTGAAAACAGACTATGTCTTTATCTCAAAATGTTGTACAGGCTTGTGCCTAGGCAACACTGAGTAGTTACATCTTCATATGTGTAGCACATACTGGCCGATAGTGTAAACCAAGTCTTGTTTATAACCCCGAAACAGTTTCACTTGCCCACCTCTGATCTCACTATGAGCTGATGTCCTCTTCACCTTCATCTTTTTAGACAAAACAGGATTAACATGGAACAGAATAACGCAAGGGCTTATGGGAAAGTTTGCTGCTTTGCATACCATCAAGTTTCTCTATACTACAAAGGGGGCTATATGGGAGCCTCCTCATTTAAGAGGCTGGCATTTCTCTTAGTCTGGTGTGAAGCACTGTGCCAACCTGGAAGAGTACACACCAGGAATAATCAGCAGCCAAGGGTGTGTGACAAAACGAGAACTGTTCAGCAAACAGTATGAAAGAGTTGAGATGCTCTATTTATATATATAATTAAGCAATCCCAACACCACAATCATTTTACAAATGATTAGAAAGTAACAGAGTAGTAACCAGGAAGAACTATGTAGAAAGAATTACTGTCTCTTTCCTATAAAGCTGAATAATAAAATAATACAGTTAATAATAAATCTTAATCAAAATGATTTTCTGACAGTAAGATGATGAGTATATTAAATATATAAAGTTGAAAAACCAAAGTTATGAGAAGGTGGCTTTACATAAGTACTGCTTAATAGAAATCTTATTTGCAATTTCTTAAAAAAAAAAAAAAACCCCACACCAATGTTTAAGATGTTTTAAAGGTTCAAAAGGTTTATAAAATAAAAAGAACCAGTACATCTTTAGCTTAATAGATTTATGTAATGAGGGAAAGTTGTATTTAGATATTGTATTTTAAAAACCTAGGGCACCTAACATTTAACAGACTGTTTTCAGGATAGAATTTGTTAAGAATTTTAGTCTGCATTGACTAATAAGAATTCCTTTTCTCTGGATCAACTGAAACATGCTGGCTGGCAAGGGGGAGCTGGCATTTACAACAAGTGATACAGTAAGAACACCTGGTTTTCCTTGCTTAATCTGTATCAATAGAGATGGCTTACTGGCAATCAAACATAAAATATGAGAAACTTCTGAAAGCATGTCAGTTGTTAAAGTGCAACAGTGAAATAATCTATCCTAGGGAAAATAAAGCTGATTAACTGCCGAACTAATATAAACTAAGAACACACTCATGCTCAAATTTCCACTAAAATTGCAAATCCAATTGTTTCTATAACTCGAGGTGTAACATTCTCAAAACTCTAATTTGCTTATTAATAAAATTAACACACCATGTTGTATGAGTAGAAGAGGGATTGATAAAAAGGTTGATAACTTCAAGAGGCTAGAACTCACAACTGGAAACCATCAAAAACAAACTTGCTATTTCAAAGCATACAAAAAGGCTAATGTATTTTAATCCTAAATATTGCACATTAACAATAACCTAAAATACCTAACTCAAAAGGCATTTTGCACTAAATATATGAAGAACATGCCAAGCGAACTCTCAGACACTGCATATTGAGATGTACCAGTTCTTGCTCCTGTTGGTCATTAATTCCCATGGACTTTCTGCCTAGAATCTTGTCACTTACTTACATATGCATTTCCCAGTTCATTACATGAAATCCTTCTTGTTCCAAAAATAACAAAAAATGTCTGGGGGCAATACAGAGAATGTATTTCAGAGATAGAGACCTCAATGGCATTTACTTAAGAAAAATTTGTTGTGGAGAAAGAATTCTGCAGGTATAAAATGTAAACAGTTAACATACACTTGATAGGAGCAGCACCATTCTTACACTACTCAACATCCACATTGCATGTTTTATTGAAAATTAGGTATAAAAAAACAAAGACTCAGACTAAATAACCACTACTTATGCCTGCTCTGCTCAATGTGAAGAAACAGTCCTTAGAAAATGATATCCTATATATGGCTGTGTGCTACTATTTTCAGATGAACGGTATATTGCTCATTTGATACATCACCTACAGAAATTGAAGTAGGCTTTGGAACCTCCCAACAGCTAGTATAAATATGATTATGCTACAGTTAGAATCAAATGGCCAGAAACACCTTGAGAACTGGTGCTCCCCTGACTGACACTGTGATAGGAAACCAGAAAGGTCCAAGGGCCTGAGGCTGCAGGAAAGGGAAAGACCAGACTCTAGACCACTGCTGGGACCTACAGCCTGAGTAGATTAACTCTGTGTACAAAAACAGGCTCATAGCTAGTAGAAGTGAACCATCTGTTTATTTGCATTGAAATGTATTATTCATGAAGTATCCTCTTGACTTTATGTAATCATAAGCTTTGAGCATGCCACAAATTTGTAAAAATACCATATTCTTTTTACTTTACTTTTGTTGTGTGGGGTTGGGGAATAGGAGGGTGGGGGTAGACGCCCATCATCTTCAAAGACATGCTCTAAGTTATTCTGCCATTTAGATGATGGGACTTTCGCCAAAGAACAATTGTAGGATGCCTACCAACTGTTATAATTAAATTAGGATTGGCAAGTAGCAAATATTGGAGGTTTTTTAACACGTTCATCATTTACAGTAGTTATTCCTGAATACAACTGGCTACAGGTTATTTTCCCTCACTCCTCTGGGGTTATTTCATTGATAAGCACATAACCCTGAAGGATAGCATCATGAACAAAACATTTAAAATAAAATTCTAATTAAAAAAACTATAAAATCTTAAATAATTCATGATATAGGCAAGTCACCACATAATAGTTGCTTAAACAAAATCTTAGAAATTCAGTAAAAAAAAAAAAATCAGCAGCATAAGATAAAGCAAATATGCAAAAATTTTAAACCATGATAAAATAATTAGGTTTACATTATACAGTTAATTACAGCAAAAATACAATACAGTTTTGTTGCTGTTTTAAAACACAACTTAAGTTTTAAATTACATCACTTGAAATTAAAAAAAATAAACTACTTTACTACAAAATGAATTCTACATTTTTGAAAAATCACTCAAAAATAAGACCACTGAATTGTTTTCAAAGTAGTTCTATCAATGACTAAATGACTCCCCATCCCCCCACCCCCCAAAGGCCCAAGTAGTCATCTACAGCAGCCCAGAGGTCCAGCTGATGCTTCTAAACTGCTGTCTGTATCTGAGGCCAAAGTTGGATCTGTTGACATTGAAGACACATCATTGACAGATGATGACGACGATGGATGCTGAGAGCCATTGATCACTGCTGCACCTGTGCTATGAGAAACAAAACAGCAAATCAGTTGCAGACAGAGTTGCATGCCGAGCTGCCTATACTGTATTGGCTACCTCTAGTGATCAATAATTTTTTTCTCTTGGCTTTGAAAAGGCTCATTAGATTGTGTATGAATAATACTGATAAAACATGCAAAACTGTCTGTACTGCATTTTGTTGGAGAGAGGATCTCAAAGGGATATATGGCCCAAAAGGTTAAAAGACTACTGCCCTAATAAAAATTACTTATCTTTTCACTGTAAACTCCAAACAATATCCTGGCACATCTTTTTTAAAAAAGATTTTAAAACATAAAACATAAAAGTACAAGAAGATTATTTCCTTTACTGGAAGTAAGTTAGCTATAGCTAACAAGCATTTCCTGGATATGTATCGATATAATATATATACATACATACATATACTTACCTATTTATTTATGATTTATTTATTTATTCATGAGAGGGAGACAGAGAGAGAGAGAGAGAGAGAGAGAGAGAGAGGCAGAGACATAGGTAGAGAAGCAGGCTCCTTGCAGGGAGCCCAAAGTGGGACTTGATCCCTGGACCTGGGATCACGCCCTGAGCCAAAGGCAGACGCTCAACTGCTGAGTCACCCAGGCATCCCATCTGGATTTTTTTTAGAAAGTAGCAGGAATAAATAACCAATAGAGAAATCCTTTGAAGGGAGTTGGGTTAGGACATAGGAGGGAATGTCACTGAGGGATGGGAAATATGTTAAAGATGATTCATGTTCTAGGTAAGTATGTATTTTTTTTTTAAATTCTTCTGAGCTATGTGATCAAATAAGAGTCATTCCAAATTTGAGCTTATTAAATAATACAAATTATACAGAAGTTCTTAAGAATACATTTATGGAATAAAAGCAATGGTTTTCATATTGAGCAGTAAGCATTTCTAGGGCTGAGTTTCAAGCACTCAAGGATAAAAACAAAGCTAAAAACAAAGCAGGCTGAAAACCACTGCTCTAGTACCTAGCATCTCAGTGTTTTAAATTATCCCATTATTCTGTCTAATGATGAACAATAAAACTCTCTAGAACAGAAAAGGTCCTTTGAGAGCAACAAGGAAATAACCAGGGACATAGAATAGGCAAATCTTTAGGTTACTGGGGAGGGAGCTGGGAGACAGAAAAGAATGGAACTACTAGAGACAGAACAGGTAACACAAGGTAAAATGAATAAAAGGAGCAGACTGAATAGACTTCAGGCCTGACACTCTACTTCAAATTCAATCCACAAGACTCTACAAAATGTGTCTGTTGACTGAAGAGTACACAGTACCTGGCTAGCTTTGAAGACTTGTACTGAAATATTCAGACGATAAAAGGATTCTACCAAACATACATTTTCATGCCTCTCTTTTTTATTTTTTATTTTTAGATTTTATTTATTTATTCATGAGAGAGAGAGAGAGAGAGAGAGAGAGAGAGGGGGGCAGAGGGAGAAGCAGGCTCCATGCAGGGAGCCTGATGTGGGACTCAATCCCAGGACTCCAGGATCATGCCCTGGGCTGAAGGTAGGTGCTAAACTGCTGAGCCACCTGGGGAATCCCCTCATGCCTCTATTTTTTAATTAAAATTTCCTTTTATCCAAACTTCTTAATCTGATAAAAATTAACTTTTATTTTTTTAATTTTAAAATTATTTTTAAAGTAATCTCTATACCCAAAGTAGGGCTTAAACTTACAACCTTGAGATCCAAAGTCACATGCTCTACCCAACTGAGCCAGCCCTGGTGCCCCAAAAACTAACTTTTAAATGCATTATATAGGTAACTTTTTCATTTGAAAATCAAATACCTATGGAAAAAAAGGTACCTGTTTCCCCTGAACTTTAAAGCAATCTAGTAAATTCTGAATTATCTGAATGGCAATAATAAGGAAAATCATTCATTTCTGGTAGCTGGGTCATTTCCCTCTCAGGTGAGTCTCTATACACTCAAAGGCATGCAAACTCACTGTATATTAGCCAAACTGAAATAAAGATAGGAAAGTGGGGAAAATAATGTATTTCATTTTAAAAAATCAAGTTGAAATGGTATTGTGATTATCTCATATTCTAATTTGTCAAAGATTTTTCTTCTGTTTTTGCACATAATTAAGAACTGAATATTTTTGTAACAGGTTGATTTACTAAAATAACACTCTCCTCTGCAAGCTAATAACTGAGAATCCAGAAAATGTCTAGAAACCTGCATTCCTGTCCTTGCCACTATTTTATAACTATAGTCAAGTGTTCTTTAAAATGCCATTTCTTTTTTTTTTGTTTTAAGGTTTTATTTATTTATTCATGAGAGACATAGGCAGAGGGAGAAGCAGGCTCCATGTAGGAAGCCCGACGTGGGACTCCATCCCAGGTCTCCAGGATCACGCCCTGGGCTGAAGGTGGCGCTAAACCGCTGCGCCACCCAGGCTGCCCAAGATGCCATTTCTTTAAATTAAGAAGAGATACAACTGCTCCATCTCATGAAATTAAGTTCACTCAAACATTCAACTCTTAGAATGTGCCACTCACTAGGATAGTATTCTTTTTTATTTTTATCTGAAAAAAAAAAAATTTTTAGGATAGTATTCTGAAGTATAAAAGTTTTCCAAATAATGGACTTTTCAAATCCCACTTGGATCTCCAACAAGAACAATTTAGTTATGCTACTACCGTACATCAATACAAAGCCAATCAACTCAGCTATTAAAGTATTTATAACACAGCTTTTGTTACAACTAAATTTTAAGTATAAGGTCAAAATTAATTTATGTTTTCAATAGTATCGATATTATAATTTAGAAGACTGCACTCCTGATCAAGGATTTAAAAAATAAAAAATTTTAAAGATGCACAAATATAACCAAAAATGTTATAGAGAGCCACAGAAATTATTTAAATATATGTTTATAGTACAACAAAATGGGCATTTGAAACTATAATTAAAAATCTTACCCACAGGATATATATATTTTTTTTCTTAAAACGGAGAAGAGTTTTAAAGGGATGATTAAAATGGCATCGTTTTACTCAAATTCAAGACTTATCTGTTGAAATACTACTTGGCCTTCAAGGTTCAATTCAAATTTCATCTCTTTCCTAAAGCTGCCCTAACCTCTGTAGCTAAAAGTCTCTGCTGCCAGCCAAAGGCCATATTGGATACTGGAAAAACCGGGTTATCTGAAGCTACTGGTAAACATGGCTTCAGGTTAGTGACTTTTTTACATAATATATTTGTAATCTTATATTCATTTAATAATTTTGAACTTCAGTTTCCTCACATGTAAAATGTGCATAATAATCCCTTTCATGAGGTCTTAGGTAAGGTTTGAAAGAAATAAAAGTACATAAACCACAAGGTGCCTGTCATGTAGTATGTATTTCATACAAGTTACCTGTCATTTAACTTTTCCCCCTCAATGCTTTATGCTTTTACAAGTACTAAAATTAAGTGTAAGATAGCTTATGATAAATGTCTAACTCCTGCAAACCGCTTTTCTTGTTAGAGATGGAACAATTTCTAATGGCAGTTTTAATGTTACTGCCTTAGTTCAACAAATCAAAAACACCAAAATGAGAAGATGGTAACTTAGTTATCACATGTACCAAATTTTGCAATAAAGCCTTAGTTTATCCAGAGTAAAGTGTTAAAATTCTGATAAGTATACTTAATTGTGAAAAAATTCTTCTTTAAAGAGAACAATGTCGGGATCCCTGGGTGGCGCAGTGGTTTAGCGCCTGCCTTTGGCCCAGGGCGTGATCCTGGAGACCCGGGATCGAATCCCACGTCGGGCTCCCAGTGCATGGAGCCTGCTTCTCCCTCTGCCTGTGTCTCTGCCTCTCTCTCTCTCTCTGTGACTATCATAAATAAATAAAAATTAAAAAAAAAAAAAAAAAAAAAGAGAACAATGTCAATAGAAAAAGGTCTTAAATTTCCCTTCTTCATTGGGATGTCAGTACTATAGAAAAAGATGTATATTTTATAAAGTCAGTTATGGATATATTAGCATGATGTATTGATACAATAGTGTATCAGTGCTTTCAAATTTAACTAACCAAATTATACTCCCTATACTTTTAAAACTTTCAATAATAACAGTAGTAAATATGGGGAAAACTACAGGATTCGTGCAACTGAAGATTACAACAGAAGAAGCAAACTGTATAACCTTAACCAAGCTTATATTGTAACCAACCTAAAGGAGAGGGCTGCCCCCGTATAACTCCATTCTTGGTTCTCTCCTCCAAGTCCATAACTTCTTTGTATATCAACTCTGAAAAAAAGGTGAACAAAAATAAACTTTTCAAAGTCTAAGAGCCAATCTCACAGTTATCTATGTTTTAAGTAAAACATTTTTACACACATTAACTATTTCTGATAGTGTCCTCTCAATGGCAAAAACTCCCTTAATTGTCAGTCGAAGATTCAAAAGTGTTAACCACAATTCCCTGATCCTGAACCATGAACTATACTGAAAGAAACAAAATCTCTGCTATAACTAATGTTCCTAAAGTTCGGTTAAGGATAGAGCTAGGATTGGAAGCCTCATCATTTTTCACTCCACCAGTTCTTTGTACTGTACCATGTAATTCTACACATAGTATGACAAATGCTCAATTCTGTCTCACATTTGTCCTATTCACATCTAATTCCTGAGCTGTGGCATAGTACTGGTACATTGTAGGTGCTTATCTAGATATCTGTTATAAGATTTAAATGCAAGTGTGTATGGAAGCTTCTTTAATAAGAATGGAATATAAATATGTTTTTATTTTTTTAAAAAGCAGGTAGCTACCCTTCAACTCCTTATGATTTGAAGTATGACATGCTATCACAGATTTCTCCATGGGGATCTTTTTTACTAGACTTCTGTATAGTGGATGGACTGCTATAAGCAGTGCTCCAACTGAAGAGATACCAGATGCTGCTCTGAGGATGTTATTATATCCCTCCTGCCCTGTGTTCTTCTATGTCAAGTGTGATGCACCTTGTGAGTCTGAATGTCTACTTCAGAAGAACCTTCCAGTGCCACCATTATTCATCTTTGATCATGGAATCCTTTGAAAAATGCATAAGAACAACGAACCCTCTTCTAAGAAAAATGTACAAGCAGAAAATGTTCACAGAATTTCAAGGAATCTAATTACTTAAATTAAACTGAGAAAGAATCTCTAATTAGAAGGTAAAATAAGTGGGAATGTCACAAGGAACAAGAGCTAGAGACACCAAAGTTTGCTTGCTATGGTAATCTTTTTTGGTCTTGGAAAGAGAAAAATACGAAGTCTGAATAGAGGAAAGAATGGAAGATTCTTTTCTTGAAAGAAACAAAAAAGCAATGATAAGTATTCTAAATAGGAGGATTTTTTTTTTTATATATAAAGAGAAAACACCCATTTGTGAAAAGATATTAGGGCAGAGGAACCAAAGCTAATTAGGAGTACTAACTAGCAGACAAAGTAACCTGTAAGTTAATGGCTCTGGAATGGATTTTTCTGCTATAATGCTGAAACTGTCAAGCAGATCTTTAAAAAAAGCAGTTTGTGGGTAACTGAGCTACACTTGGACTAGGAGAAAAAGATAGAATAAAGGTAAACATGTTTACAGTAATCAAAAATCACAGATACATCTTTACACACAAACAAAAATACAGTTGACTCCTGAATGGAGAAAAATCAGAGAGGAAGACAAACTATGAGAAACTGTGGACTCTGGGAAACAAACAGAGGGTTGCTGAAGGACAGGTGGGTGGGGATGATGGGGTAACTGAGTGATGGGCATTAAGGAGGGCACCTGATGAGCACTGGGTATTATACTATATGCTGGCAAATTAAATTTAAATAAAGAAAATATAGTTGATTCTTGAACAACATAGGTTTGAAATGCATGGGTCCACTTATACATGGCTTTTTTCCAACAAATATACGTATAGTACCGTAAATTTATTTTCTCTTATGACCTTAATAACATTTTTCTCCAGCTTACTTTATTGTAAGAATATAGTATACAGTATATGTATTATACAAAATATGTGTTAACTATGTTATTAGTAAAGCATCTAAAAAACAGCAGGTTATTAGCAGTTGCTTTTGGGGAGTCAAAAGTTATATGCGAATTTTCAACTGTGTGTGAGTCAGCACCTCAGTCCCTGGGTGTTGAGTCAACTGTACTATGTTTCATTGATTTTAAGATGCACTTTCAGTTTAACATGTATGAAATAGAGTTGCATCTTATAATCAATGGTGTAGTGCAACTGGCAGTGTTTTCTCTTAGTGGTATATAATTATATGTTTTACAATTGGTGGCCTATTAAAATTATAAGAAATACATAAATGTCTATTGTAAATATAATGATATATAAAAATATCAAATAAGATATGTAAAATATCCAGGACCACATACTTTGGTCCACAATTATATTCTTGTACATTACTTATTACATATACAGATACACTAGGTTCTACTTAATTCTATCATTCTGGGGGGCTCTAACTATGTTTCCCAAAAGTTAACTCAGAGAAAACTAATCTTGGTTAGTCCTAGGAAGAATCAAATTCATTCTTCCTGAACAGATTTTTTTTTTTTAAGATTTATTTGAGAGACAGAGAACAAGCAAGGGGAGGGTCAGAGGGAGAAGAAGAAGCAGACTCCTCTCCAGGCAAGGAGCCCGACTCGGGGCTTGATCTCAGGACCCTGAGGATCATGACCTAAGCCAACAGATGCTTCTGACTGAACCACCCAGGTGCACCCCAAATTTACAGATGGATCACCTATTCAGGTTTATATCTCCCCACTCACTACCTTTAGCCTTTCCAACTATTTATATATATAATCTCTTAATAATAGGTCTTCTGTCTCCATTTTAAGACCAGGTAAAGAAGGGACCAAGTGAGTTGCCCAAAGTCACATAGCTACAAAAGTGGTCAAATTACTAAATGACAACAACACAAATGGAAGTAAACAGAATCTAAAAATTGTCCAGCCCCAATGATCCAGTGAATCTTTTTAAAAAAGAAATATTTTAACATTTCTAAGATAATCAGTGCATTATTAATGTTTACCCACATTCACAAAGTAAAACTACTATATTAGATTTGCAGATTAAAACTTAAAAAAAAATAAAAATAAAAATAAAAATAAAAAAATAAAAATTAACTCACTCTGTTAGTGAAGGTGGGGGTAAAATAGACATTCCTAAACCGTGCTGACAGAAGTATAAACTGCTATAATTTCTTTGGAGAGTAATTTTGGAAATACTTGAAAAATATCCTTTGGCCCAGCAAATCTCCTTGTAGGATTTTTCTTACAGGGATGTTCTCACATGTATACAAGAAGACTGTGGAGTTGTCTGTAACAACAACAGACTGGACACAACTTAAAGCTCTTCAAGAAGGAGTTAGATACAGAAGTTGTGACGCAGCCATACAACAGAACACTAACCAGCTATTAAACCAAATGAGCTAGATATGTGGAGTAAGACATCTCAAAGATAAATGATTATATCAACAAAGCAAGTGTGCACAGTATACAACCATTTGTGATTAAAACAGGGTGGGAGAGGAAAAGAGGGAGACATCAAACACAAGTTTGTACATCTATACACTATGAAAAAGCATAAAAATTCCAGAAAGCATCAATATGTCGGGGTGGGAACCTGAGAGATTCAGATTAAGTCAGGGACAGAAAACTTACTTTCTACTTCTGTAAAAATACTAATAATCTTTTTACCAAATATCAGTTATGAATAATAAAAGTATCTTTAATTTCCTTAACATGAATAAATCAACATAAAGATCCAGAAGCTCTTCCGGCTTCATCTCTAAGAATCTGGTGAATGTTACCTTTCCACTCTTCTATTGTATGTTCCCTTTCATCTAACTGCTTGTCAGGTATCTTTGGTGGTGGCTGAAAAACACAATGCAACAATTCAGTTTATTGAGAGTATATAAATTCCTTATAAATTATCTGAATTATTAGCCAAACAGAGATTCTCAAAAATACATCATTAGACAAACACTGATCAATCATAAACAACCTTCTTATGTAGAGAGACTAGTTTTGGATGACACTTTCACGACAGGAAAAAAGATGTTTAACCATCTTTTTCTTTTCTTCTAGTTTTTGAAACTGTCCTATTTTATTTACATCACACAACTGTGCTATGCTCTGGACAGAATAGTTTGTCTTGTAACTAGTTAGAATGTTTTCCCAAAGTGTTCAACATCCTAGCATCACATACCAAGGCTAAAAGGAAAGAAATAGTGGGATGTAACTTTGTGTGTGGGGTGCTTGGATATGATCATTAATTTAAGATACTAGTCATGCAAAAAACAGAAAATATATGTTATTTTTATTTAAAATTAGTCTCCTCCAAACCTAACTTTAATTCAGTATAGTCTTCAAACATTAAGAAAAGAACTTACAGCTTCTGCTTCAGAAGGATCATACCAGACATTGATATATGGGTGCTGGAGAGCTTCATCTACAGAGATCCTTTTAGATGCATCAATTACCAACATTTTGGATAACAAATCCCTTGCCTGACTGGCTGTAAAAATAATGATGTTAATGTATATGTATCTAACAAAAGTTTTTAAATTATTATAACTTTCATTATTGTAACTTTCATTTATTGAAAATGTATGTTTAAAAAAAAGATTTTACTATAAAATCAGGTTATATACAGGATTAAAAAATAAAATAACAAAAAAATTAACTCAAACCTTTCACTTTGTTCCACCACTCAGAGATAACGCTGGGTTTTATCCCTTAAGAACATACATACACACACATCCCAAAACTGAATAAATAATACATATTTATAAAAAGTACCTTTAAGTTTGTTGTGTTCTGAGTCAGCTGGGAAAAGTACATCGGGGAAGAGTTTCTCAAAGCTATATCCAGCATATTTAGGTCTGTTTTCAACATAAGTCCTTACTGTTGGCTGTAGTTTCTTCATGAATTCAGGGCATGGTGTTCCAAGCTGTTCAATAACTTTATTCCACTGATCAATATCTAATATCAAGTAGCTAAGAAAAATACTCTGTAACTAATGTTCAATACATTAGCCATATCTATGTTAAAATAACAATAAACTGGCAATTTAAAAAATTCTAAGAAAGAATGTGGCAGTTATAAATTTTGTCTTATAGCCACCTTGTAAAAGGCAATGACTGTAGATAGAAAGGATCAATAGATAAGCTTTGTTAACCTTATTTTGTGTGTGTGTGTGTGTGTGTGTGTGTGTGTGTGTGTGTATGTCTACTAATACTGATTTTACCATAGAAAGAGAAGCTTAAACCCACAAATTCTAAATACAAAGGATAAGTGACTCAAGGAATAACGACAATTACTACCCACAGGGACTCTAAATTTAAACTGTACACATTTCTAGAATATAAAATCTGTCTTTTCTTTCAACTTAGAAAATGTGAATGCATTTCTGGGAGGTTAAGAAATACTTCTTATAATCTGTCCTTTCGTTTTCTGTACTAACAGAAAATAACCAGTAACAATAAAAATAATGGCTTTAACAAAAGTGCCATTTTCTTTTGTCATTTTCTGTTTAGCTTATGTTTAATTAAAATATTTTTAAAACTCTGAAACTTAAGAAATGAGTCTGTGTTTTGATAAGTTGTTAAGGTTATGATTCCCTGGTCTTTTTCATCCTAGTCTTCATACTCCAAGTCCTCTCTGCAGCTAATTCAGTCTTTCTTAGCCCAGGGAGTATAGCTTTTCCCATTCTCCCTCCTACAATTCTCAGTGTTACTAGTTGATAAACAAGTAACAGATCACCCACCATTAATATAAAACTAAAATCAGTCAGATGAACAAAAAGAATGAACCCAAATCTACTCACCACCATATAAAACTATTATGCTAAAATTCTCAGATGAAAAAAATCAGTATGTTATGTTGAAAAATGAGACAACAACCAAAAAGATGCAAAACATACAGAACAGTAACAAAAGAGGAGGTGGTTGGGGGAACAAAACAAAAGGATGAACAGAAGCAACAGACAATTCCAAAATTTGTATTAAGTCCTAAGTACTTCTAGGCTCACTCGAGTATATAATTATTAGAAATTTTAATGCAAGCCATGATTTTTGATTTAGGTTAAATAAATCAACTCAAAGCCAGCAAGTAATTATGGGTAATTCACTTAGCAGTTGTAAGAATTAACTTATATATAAACTAATAAATGAGGGAAAGGAAAGTCTATGTCAAATAGCAGGTGGTATTTTGAAAGAGTAGTTTAACAATATTTTACTATTAGGGAGAGACAAAATACATTATACCTGACCAAGTTAAAGTGCTATCATACATTTTGACCTTTAGAAACTACATTTTAGGCCAAAGATAAGGATACGATCTGTACCTGGGAACAAAACACCACCTTTGATCATTTCTCCCATGATGCACCCAACTGACCAAATGTCAACTGAAAACAAAATGCAATGACATTAACATAAAGATTTTGGTTAAAAAAAAATTTAAACATTAAAAAAAATCACATACACCATGTATACTTTAAAATTATAGAAAGCAGTATAAAATAAAAATGAGTGACGGTGAATGTGCTCTAACTACCAGCAGAGACTGTATGTCCTACTGCCAAATGCAGCCTACAAATATTTCAGCTTCTTGTCTCAACAATTTTTGAACTATAACAGCCACAAACTTTACATCTGTTTAAAGAAACCCATATATATGAATATGCCATATTTATTTTCATTAGATAACAGAAGGAAGTTCATCACCTAACTAATTTAACTGCTGCAGCAGCACAAGGATACAGTCCCTTCCTGGAAAGAGGATTTTGTGGCAAACCATTTCTCCCATAATGCACCCCACAGACCATAAATCCACTATATGTTTGCAGCACAAAAGAAGGAAAAGCAAAGCAAAAGGTCATTAAAATCAAAGAAGCATAAATGACTGCATTATATAAAAACTGCAAAACATCACAAAAAGAAAAAAGTGATTTTAATTTTAGCTAATGGAATAATTTAAAACACAAAATATTTTTCAAAAGGCTTTGATTCACAAAAGCAAATGTGAAGTGTAGCCTTTTAACTACATATCTAATTTTAAAGTGAGAGCTATGCACAGAAATCACATAACTGAAAAACCTATACATTTGTCTCTATAAATTTGTTTATAAAATATGAAACAGAATCAAACACATCTTTGCAAATAAGGCTGAAAATGAACATGAGGCGGCAAAATTTAAATAAAATCTTGATACTATTTTGAGGTTTAACTGTGCATTATACTCTCTCTTTAAGTCAAATAAAAGAAAAAGCATGAGCGGAAATAATCCAGTATATTAAAATATTTAACAGAAAGAATGCGTTTCTATGAATAATTACAGTTAAAAAGTTAATCAAAAGCTCTTCAGAAATTTTCAAACTGGATTTCAAACTGGGTAAATTTATTTGAGAAGTCCTATGTTTATTCTGAAATGAAAGTCATTTGTTTTCTTGACATCATACTACATTTACCCTACTATTCCAAACGGAACAAATGCATAGAGAATGAACAAATAATCAATGAAAAAAACCTTAGTAAAAGAAGCATATTTTATGTTTTCCATCTAAAGTTTTTTAAACCCATAAAACCAAACTGCTTTGGTTTAAGAAGTTAGTTTTAGTTGGGTATAATATGAAAGTTCCCACAGATTTATTATCTACAAAGAGTCTCTCTATTAACTTCCTGACTCCCATCAACTTTTAATGGGAAATCCAATTGATGCTGAAAAGAATCAGCTAAACAAAGAAAAGGGCAATTTGGGGATCTCCACTTGTTTCACTAATACTTCCTGATATTTTATGTCTTTGGTTTGAAAATTTGGTAAAAAAAAAAGAAAAAGAGGAGGTAGTTAGATTCATTATGGTGATGACTGCTTCACTATATATAAATATATATACATATATGTGTGTATGTGTATAAACACTGAATCACTACAATGTACACTTGAAACTAATATAATATTGCATGCCTACTATATCCTTCAATTAAAATAAGAGAGAGTAGATGGTTGCAGTTTAATAGAAGAGGGGAAGAATGAGCAATTTAAAAAGAAAGCCTTAGAAACTTGCATTTGTTTTTGAAGTTTCAAGGTCCTTTTTCAGGCAAAAAAAAGAAAGAGGAAAGAAATAAGTGTTAGAGATAGGTGGACTTGTGAAATGAGAAGCCTGTACTTTCCAATATACTCATAAAGAGACTACCAGCTCCTTATGGAATCTTAGGAACAAAGGTGGGAATAAATTTTGGAAATCCTGTTGAGTTAAAGTTTCTCTAAAATTTATTAGAATTCATGTGAATCTTCATGATTCACCTTTCAAGAATACAATTTTAGAGGAAAGTTAATACTCATAAATCAGTTCAGAAAACCATTTTTTCTGGGGTTTTTATTTTTGGAAACAAACTACTACAATAAAATTTCCCTATAGGTTTTAAAGAATGATAAACTTCAGTTAAATATCCAGGACACAATTTATGTAGGTAGCCTTAAGAAAAACATGTTTTTAAACAAATTTCAAAAGCTGCAAGCACAAGAGTAGATATTGCCTGGGTTAGGGAAGACTTCTCAAAATAGAACATGCCTGATTCAAACAAAACTAGCTTTAAACGGTTTAACTGCTTAATCTATTAGGCAGTTTAAATATAGTTATCATGTCACAGTTTGTAAAAAGCCTTATGGTAGCTTGCAATAAAAGACAAAACAAAGTTGTTAGAACTAGTGGGGGTGGGGTGTCACTAAAAGAAGGAAGTTCTTGTTCTAACCTTATTACTAATGTTATCATGATCAAGCATTACATTTGATTTCGTTTCCTAAGGCCAAAAAAGGGCAATAAAGTGATCTGCAAAATTCCTAAGACAGGAAAGCATGTCAATTCTTTATATGATAGTTTCTATTGGTGCTAATTTCTGGTAGGAAACTATCTCCAAGATCACATTTATAGGACATTGGGTGACACAGTATCTGTGACAATTGACAGCTTTACAACAAATGCAAAAGCAATTTTCATGCTGGTTACTGGAAATCTCATTTCTCAAAAGAAAAGAGTCTAATACGAAATTTAAATCTGTGAAGTCTAACATATAAAACAATTTTAGACAGTATGGAAACAGAACAGCATGTTAAAGAAAAGAATAATCATAAATGTCAAAGTATTTGTTTTTAATTAATTCAGAAAAGCAAAGGAAATTAAGCTAAAATCTTCAGTTTAGTGTCATCTTTTATAAAAATTAATCTTAAAGACTGAATTAATACAGTTTCTTGATTCAAAGTGAACTTCTGTTCCAGATTCCTTGCTTAAAAACAAAAACAAAAACAAAAAAACACACCTTAGGTACCCTAGGTCTTATCCTAGGGAGTATTTTGGATGAAATTGCCACATTTTAAAAGTTATAGTTTAAGCTCATAATCATCCAGTATAGATTTATTTATAGCTTAAAAATCTGAGTTTCAACAAAACTTCTTAAATTACACATATGTGTATTTATACACATATTTGTATGTAACATTTTAAAAGGTATATGAACTACATGCCTGTTAATTTTCTTTAACCTTGATTCTTTTTTGCTTTTTTAAAGATTTATTTATTTATTCATGAGAGACCGAGACAGAGAGGCAGAGACATAGGCAGAGGGAGAAGCAGGCTCCATGCAGCGAGCCCGATGTGGGACTCGATACTGGGACTCCAGGATCACGCCCTGGGCTGAAGGCAGACGCTTAACCGCTGAGCCACCCAAGCGTCCCTTCAAACTTGATTCTAATGCTGAAATCTATAATTGAATATACGCACATATAAATAATGACATTTCTTTAGGGTGGACACAAGGCTTTGATGAAGCACTGCTTCTAAAAGATCACTTTAATCATCCATCAGCTTTGCAAAATGGCCTCACTATAGCTCTTGAAGTCTACACTAGGTGCTATAACTTTAGTTTCAAAAGGTTGGAAGTATGTTCAAATATCGCTTATGCAAAGTAGGATTATTACTAAAGAACTGTCAGTCCACCATATACTTCAGCCCCTGTTAGAAATACTCATTTTCAAGTTACAGGCAAGCAAATGGCATATATTCTGTTTCAGAAGCCAAAGCAACAAATCCTTTGTCTAGCTGTAGTATTGATGGTTATGTACTTATATTTAAATAAACAGGGGCCCCAAGTTTTTCTAAACATTTATGACAAAATTTATAGTTACTTTCAAATTTGTGATAAACATTTCAGTGATACATTTAACTCTATCCACTTAAGTTTAAATATTTACATAAGCAATCTGATAAACAAAAGCGAATAACAGTATTTCAAGTAAATAGTGTTTGCTGACCGTTTTCTTTGTAGCCCATCCCTAGGATGACCTCAGGTGCTCTGTAGTAGCGAGTCACTACATAAGGTGTCATCATAAAACTAGTTCCTGCAGTCCTGGCCAGTCCAAAGTCAAGAATCTTCAAAGTGCAGTCTGATTTTACCACTATATTACTGGGCTTTAAGTCCTTAAAAATATAAAAACAAAAAATGACTGCTATGGTATATACAAATATTTTATAGTTCACAAGCTAATCAGAATAATTTTTTAAAAAAGATTTTATTTATTTGAGATAGAGGGAGTTATGAGTGAGCAGGGGGTAGGGCAGGAGAGGGAGACAGGGTTAGAAACAGACTCCCTGCTCTGTGGAGAGCTCGACATGAGGCTCCATCCCACAACCCTGAGATCATGACCAGAGACAAAATCAAGAGTCAATGCTTAACCGACTGAGCCACCCATGTGTCCATTAGATCACTTGAAAAACAATTCATGATAACTGTTATAATGTCTCTGATTATAATCAATATCACTGCCCAAATTCACCGTAACAGGCAATTTTGAGAATTTAGCCTGATGGCATTTTTCACTTATGAATACATACATATTAGAGAAATTTATCTTTCAGTTTCTAGAAATTACAATTAGCTAGAAATTTTCAATCAAGTGCAATAAAAACAATTGGAAAGGTATTTCAAAGTTATTATAGTAAAAGAAAGAGAATCATAAGTTAGCCTTTATAAATGACCAAATTTTAAGAAGTCTCATTCTAGGGATGCCCCAGTGGCTCAGTTGGTTGAGTGTCCAACTCTAGATTTCAACCCAGGTCATGATCTCAGTTTCTTGGGATCAAGCCCTGCATTGGGCTCCACACTCAGCCAGAAGTGCTTGAGATTCTCCCTCTCCCTGCTAGCACAGAAGCTCACACTCTCTCTCTAAAATAAAATTTAAAAATCTCATTTTAAATTCACAACAAGCTTTATATAGATATTACAAGTCAATAATGGGCTATTCCATGTCAATCCAAGCAAATGTCCTTTATCTTTCAAACTGGCAGATTTTTAGTTCTAAAGGACTGAAATGATTATCAGTCTTTTCTATCACTAGATTCCCACTTTAAATCACACAAATTTGTTCATAAAATTTTTGTCTGCCCATGGAAGTAGGATACCATTGTCTTGGTGCCACTAATCCATAAAATTACTTGCTGTTGATGCTACTAAATGATGTCCTTGTGAGAATTTTCTACCTAATCCTACCCTTTAGGAATTATGTGCTATGATAATTAAAAGGAAGGCAGCAGCATAAACACTCATGACTTCAAGTCCAACACACTTTGCCTGTTAGCCCTGATGAATCTTATTATGAACCAAGAAACCAAAGAAAGCAAGCACAGTATATCCACACCACAAAAATATTCCATTACTGGTACTGACAAGCAGTATATAACGTTAAATACCAGTGATTAATACACAAGAAAAAAAGCAGCCTGAAAGACAGTGTTCACACTTTTGTAATGTCTATATCCAGAAAATCACATATGTTGTCTTTAGCCTATTTTGATAGGTGATCATGAATGGGTTTAGAAGATATATAATCTAAGGGTTTTATCAAATTAAAAATAGAGATCAACAGGCTTAGTGAAATAGAAGATGAAAATTTTCATTATTGCTATTCTGTAAACATAATGGTATACTATTTACAAAATACATTATCCCAGCAAAGTAACAGAGCTAGTTCAAGAATTACATATTGTAAGCTTTGATACTACTTCAGTGTTTACTATGATGGTTAAAGATTAATGGCTCTTTATACTACTGCATTCTAGCTTAGCAATAAGATTCCAACCTTAAAACACTTTATTTTGGAAAGATTAAGAGCAAAATACAATTTAAGAAATATTTTTTATCAAGAAAAAAGTTAAAAAAATGCTTCAAAGAATATTACCTGAAATTCAACCTTGTATATGAATCTATACCTTTCTAGATGTAACACTGTTTCAAACTATGTATGAGAAGAATAAGTGAATTTGTATAAATTTATGGCAGAAGTGAAGTAACCTAATATTCCAACTTTGCCCCCCAATTTTTTCAGCCTCCTTACAGGCAAGACCTAACCATGATTAGTTCTAGTCAACAGGATGGGAGTGGGAACAAAGAAGAGAAGGGCCACTGCACAACAACCTGTTGTCTCTTCCCCTGCTTTGTTGATTAGTTATCATCCCAGATAGTAGACCCTCTGTCAGACTACTGAGGTTGCTGAGTAAGACAAAGTCCTTACCCCACCATGACCTGTCCTGGACATGTATTATGGAAAATAAACGTTGGTTGTGTTAAGCTAAGAATTCAGGGTTTATCTGTTACCTTGGCAAAGCCTAGTTGTAACACTGTGATTTATAATAAGAAATACATATTTGGTCTTTAGCCTAATTACTGGCACAGAGTTCTTAAAATTCTTAGAATTACCTAAGAGATAAGAGCAATAAGGAGAAAGGAGAGCCTTTTGTTTTTCATAAGCAGTGCATTTTGGGGGCATCTGTATGGCTCAGTCAGTTGAGCATGGACTCATGATTTTGGCTTAGGTCATGATCTCAGGGGTCATGAGACTAAGCTCCAGGTGTCTGGCTCCATGCCCAGCATGCTTAAGCATGTTTAAGATTCTCTCTCTCCCTCTGTTCCCCTCCCTTCCACTCATGCTTTTTCTTAAAAAAAAAAAAAAAAAAGTGCCTTTCAATCATACCTAAGTTTATGTTAATGAGGTGACTTTGGAAAGTTCCAGAGGATGGGAGCTGGTTGTCAGGGGAAACAATAAAGTAATTAGAGGGTTGGGACTTTCAGCATTTCCCACCCCAAACTTCCAGGGAGGGAAGAGGACTAAAGGTGGAGTTCAATCATCAAAGGCCAATGATTTAATCAAACCTGGCATGTAATGAAGTCTCCATAAAAAAACAAAAGGACTGGCAAGGAGAATTTGTGAACATGTGGAATTGCTGGGAGAATGGCACATCCAGAAAGGGCATGGAAACTGTTACTCTTCCCATATACCTTGCCCAGTACATCTATCCATCTGGCTATTTCTGAGCTATGTCTTTTGTAATAAACTGTCAACCCAGTTAAGTAAAACCTCTTGAGTTCTGTGAGCCACTATAGCAAATTAATTGAGCCTGAGGAGGGAGGGACCTCTGAATTATAGCCAGGAAGTCAGAACCACAGGTAACCTGAATTTGTGACTGGCATTTAAACAGCCAAGCACTTGTAGGACTGATCCCTTTAACCTGTTGGATCTGATAATATCAAGATTTAGTTAAATTACAAGATACCCAGCTGGTGTCCAGATAATCTGAGACTTGTTTGGTGTGGGAAAAACTACCACATATTTGGTATCAGATATAATAATGTAAGAGTAAAGGAGACACACAGAAATGTTTTTCCTTTATATTAGTCTATCCTAACACTGAAATTAGTGCCAGAAGTGAGGTGTTATAATTTTAAACACAGGATCACAGCTTATCAGTTTGAGCAGTGGGTAGCAGAGAATATCAGAGGTTGGAAAGGTGATCCAGGTTATACAACAGCAATACATTTATCTCATGATACTGCCACTAGCAATAACTTGGAAGGCACTGCACTTGCACAATGAATCTGAAGCTCAAGGTTGACAAATTAAGACCTGTTTTTACAAAGAAAGTTTTATTAGTCCTGCCCATTCAATTACCTACTGTATGAAGCTGCTTCTGTGTTATAGTGGCAGTTAAATAGCTATAAGACAGACTCTGTCACCTCTAAAGCCTAAAATATTACTAAGCCTTTATAGAAAAAGTTTGCTAACCCCTGCTCTACAAGAGATTGGAAAGCAAAACTCAAGTAGTGTGTGTTGGTAGCTACTGGATGCATTTGAAAGAATTGGTCACTTTAAAAACAGAAATGAAAGAGAACCAGAATCTAGAATTTCAGGACCTGTCTCTCTAGAAAAGCTAAACTTTACTTTAAGCCCTAAAAAAAAAAAAAAAAGACAAGATTGTCCAGTAAATCTCTCCCTCTTCCAACCCAGTGTATCCATCTTCCTTGACTTCATGATGGGGTTATGTCCCAATAAACTCTCGTAAGTTGAAAATGCTTTCATACATCTAACCTACCAAACATCATTGCTTAGGCTAGCCTAAGCTCAGAACACCTACCTGAGCTTATGATTGGGCAAAAATCATCTGATTTTGCCTATTTTATAATAAAGTATTGTGATATCTCATGTAATTTACTGAGTAGCATACTCAAAGTGAAAATCAGAATGACTGTATGGCTATAGGATACTTGTAAGTGTAGCAGTTGTTTACCTCTGTGACTGCATGGCTAAGGGGGAGCTGCAGCTCAGTGCTGCTGTCCAGCCATCACAAGAGAGTTGTCTTACCACATACTGCTAACCCAGGAAAAGATCAAAATCAAAGTATCGTTTCTAATGAATGTATATCACTTCTCACACCGTTGTAAAGTTGAAAAGTTCAGTTGAACTTTAAGTAGGGGACCATCTGTACTCCTGTATCTTATTAATGAACCTTGACAGATGACTTGTTTAGGCAATGAAATGTGAGGGAATATGATGTTCTACAAATCTGAAAAGTTTTAAATATGCTTGATTTAGTTTGGCTCTTGCTCCTCTCTTTTGCCAAAAGAAAAGGATGTGCCCCTGGGAGGCATTCCTTCAGCCTGGATGCTGAAACCTGAACCTGAACATATTCTGAATCTGACCCCATGATCTGGAGCAGTGCCACACAACCAACCTGTAGATGCCTGAGCAAGCAATAAATGCAGATTAAGCCACCAATACCTTGGATTATTTTTTTCATGCATCATTCCCACATAATACTTCTGAAAACCCTTGAAGGAAAGAGATGTAAATTCTTTTGGTTGATGAAAATGCCTTAGACTTGCCAACAGAAGCCTGAGAGTTTAAAAGTAGACATTAAGCCGAAGAATATAAAGCCAGTGACTAACAAATGTGCTCTGAAAAAGAACTGTAATTAAAAAGAAGTCTCCAAAGTTTCTGAGAGAGCTATACTACCAAGAAACTCCATTAGTTGTGACTTTTCTAGCCTAAAAACAGTGATTCTCAATTCGGGGCAATTTTGGCCCCAGGGGATAGTTGGCAGTATTTGGAGATATTTTTGGTTGTCACAATTAGGGAATACTGGTGGCATCTAGTGGGTAGAGGCCAGGAATGTGCTAAACATTCTACAATGTACAGAACAGATCCTCAAAACAAAGAATTCTTCATCCAAAACATCAACAGTGTCCAGGTTGAGAAGGACTGCCTTAAAATTGACAGTTGGTCCCCCCAATCTTTGATAGGAAGCTGAGAAAGCTGAGTAGCCCCCAAGAAGAACACATTTTCCAATAACCACTTCAAATATATTCAAAAGGATAGTAGAATAAAAAATAGTAGAATTAAAGATTCTTCACAGAAAACCACTAAAAACAGTGAACAGACCATTCCTTGCAGAAATGAGATTCAGGGGCTAAACAAGGAATATTCCCCAGCCCCAAGGGAGGCTACACTCACAGCATCTGCCAACAGAATTAATTTCTTTCTTTCTCAATAATTTTAAAGATTTGTTTGAGAGAGAGAAAGGAAGAAAGAGCAAGCAAGCAAGCGTGGGGTGGGGTATAGTCTTAAGCAGACTCCATGCCCAGCATGAAGCACAACATAGGGACTAATCTCATGATGCTGAGATCATGACCTGAGCTGAAACCAGAGTCAGATATTTAACTGACTGCACCATCCAGCTATCCTGGCTCAAGAGAATTTCAAATTACAAATAACCAATAACTAAACTTTTCAATTTCCCAAATAGGGCTGTTTACAGGATCTGACATAGAGATTACCATGTATCAGTTGGGAAATAAATGCCTTGACAGACTAGGACTTTAGGTTATCTACCCTAAGCAGGGGGTGAGTGTACTAGGTGTGGAACAAAGGGAGCAAAGAAATGTTTGATAACCAGAAGGGTAGACTGTGGCAGAGACTAACGTTCACCACCATTCTGAAGTCTGCCTCTCTACTTTTCCCTGTCCGTTATAATAGGACTTGAAGAACATTAAGACCTGTTCTGCCAACAGGCTCCAGAGCATTAGTGACGTGTGTCACTTCCAGGCCAAAACATAGAAGAGCCAGGACACACCACCAGGTTTTCTCTTCTCTTGACCCGCAACTATGCAAATGGTGGAACCACATTCAGCTTGGGTCTCTGAGTGACTATCTGGAACCCCATTCCCTACCCTGACTTGTACTGAAACCCTAAGGGATGAAGTTCAGGTTATTTTACCAATAAAACGATTTTACACCAGCAGAGGTATTAGGCTGGGGTGAAGGGTTTAGAAATTAACTAGTAGTAGAGCAGAGAGATGAGTATCATTTGTGGCCTCAAGACCAGCTACAGGAGTAGGTGCTGTAGTTTATCCCATTAGACTCCTTTTAAGTTCCTTGTTACTCAAGGAGTAAACATCAAATAAAATCCTGGAGGAAGAGTTTCCAGAACTTACTTGATGAAGGAAGTGAGAACAAGTGGCACCAGAGGTCCTATAGTGGGTCCCTGGTTCAGGATCCCTTCCAGCTGCTAGCAGTGTTGGTGCTGAGTTTTCAGCAAATCTCTCTCCAGGAATTGCCTTCAGCCACAGAAAGCCACCTTTTCCAAGGTCATGCTGCTCCCCAAAGCACAAATCCAGTTGTCACCAGGTGAATCCCCTGGAGTGATTGCATCCATTTCAATTCCTCCCTCTGTCCAGTTTTACTTCCTTTACTCCCTTAAAGATGTTGATCCTGAGAAGACTCCCCAACAAACTTCTTACATGTATATCCCCACTGTTTCCCGGAGAGCCTGACCTAAGATAAAGGCATATTCTTCTCCACAGGAAACAGATTATTTGAGCTAATTTTTAGCTCAAATTAATTATGTAAGTTTTCTATAACTCTACTGTATTTTTACAACTTTATCTAGCCAACTAAGGGAGTATGTTAAAATATCCCATTACTATTGTGTTTGTAGAATTCTTTTATTTTCCACAGTTTAAGTTTTGTGTATTGTAATTTATACACGGCATGTACAAAGTTCTTGACAGTTACCTATCCAAATAGGTGGATTACACCCTTTTTCCTCACAAAATTATTGAGATATTTTCTCCCTGGCCCCACCATATTCCATTCATCTGATTAAACAGAGTTATTCTTGTTCTCATGTTTTGTTTTCCCACTACATCTTTGCCAATACTTTTGCTTTCATCCTTTGGAAGCTAGCTACAATTGTTTGTATTAGTGAAATACATAGTAGTTGTCAGTGGCTCTGTGTGTCAAAATCTGACCTTTGTTCATTAAGAGGTTAATCCCTTTACTCATTCTGTTATATTGGTCTTCTATAACGTTGCTCTTTTATGTTTCTTGCTATTTCTTTTGTTTCTTATCTTCCATCATGTAGTTTATGATTTCTGTTTTACCCATTAATCTGAGGACTTTCTATATGGAAGAATTAACTTCCATGGTGGCAGATTACTGTCCTGGTCCACAGGGCAAAAGAAAAAAACAAAAACAAAACCTACAAGTTTAACTCATTTGCCTCACACAATATATGAATATGGGATGAGGAAGATAATATACTCTCCCATGTTAAATGATTTCTCTTATGTTACCTAAAGATGGCATTAGATATAACATTATAGCAGCTGCATATGCAATATACAAAGCAATTCAGTTAGAATGATAGAACTAAGAATAAGCCTAAATATCCCACAGACATAATTGTCTTAAAATAGTTAATTTGAACACAAATCTATATATTCAATTTGAGTTAGGTTATTTGACACAAGGTAGTTCAAAGATATAATTTCACTGAATTGAAAACTTTTCAAGAAATTTCTCTCAAATTAGATGCTACACTTTTCAAAGAACAAGCTAGAATTACAACTAAAAGGCAAAAACACATGTTCACACAAAAACTTGCACACACGTTAATGTTTATCATTGCTCATGATATCCAAAAAATGGTTAATGGTTAACCCAAATGTCCCTCAAGTGATGAATGGATAAACAAAATGTAGTATACAACCATAGTGTGAACTATTATTTGGCAAAAAAAAAAAGAAGAGAAAAAAAGAAACAAAGTACTGATACATGGTAAACAGATGAACTTTGAGAACATTATGTTAGGGAAAAGAAATTATAGACACAAGAGATCACATTATACATATAGCTCCACTTATATGAAATATTCAGAACAGGCAAGTATATGGAGATAGAAAGTAGGTTAGTAGTTGTGTAGGGCTGGGGGAATAACAGGAATTGAAGGCTAACAAGTACATGATTTCTTTAAGAAGGGTGAAAATGTTCTAAAAATATTTGGTGGTGACGACTGTACAACCTTTGAATATAATTATACACTTTATAAACTGTATGGTATGTGAATTATATGTCACTAAAACAGTTAAAACACAGAATACAGAAATATAAACTATTTCTGAATATGAGAAACTTAACTCTGATGAGCACCCAATTTTATTTTTTAAAATATTTTATTTACTTATTTGACAGAACGAGAGAGAGTGAGCACAAGCAGAGGGAGTGGCATGCAGAGGGTGAGGGAGAAGCAGGCTCCCTGCTGAGCAGGGAGCCCAATGTGGGGCTCAATCCCAGGACCTTGGGATCATGACCCCAGTGGAGGACAGATGCCCAACCTACTGAGCCACCCAGGCACCCCTGAATATTCAATTTTATATAATTGGTAATGATAGGATATTTTATATACCACTTCATTTCAGAGCAAAACTAAGCTCATACTACTCCATATAAATCAGTGATTTATAAATATGATTAAAGGCAGTGATGTTAGCAAAATAGAAGAGTAGATAGCTTCACAGAAACACCAAAAAGCAGAACAAAATGGATCAGAATAAACTTTTTCAGAAATCTGGAAAATAATCAAATGTTCACAACAACCAAGTAAATACAGAATCAAGAAAAAAGCAACTTAAAACAACAGGAAAGTTATGTGGTGTTTTTACTAGCCCTTGTCTCTCATCTTCCTGGCTGGGTGGGAGGGTCTTGCAGAAAGCAGCCTGCATTCTCACTGTGGGACTCTGGTCTTGGGCTAGACAGGGGGCATTTCTCAAACACACTGCAAAGCAAATGAATTCTGCCATTCTGCTTGTGACAAAATATTAATGTTGAAAACAAGACGCAGCACACCACCAAGTATACAACATATGCATAATGGAAGTCCCAAATAAGGGGAAAAAGAAAAGGGGCAGAAAAAATAATGACTGTAAACTTCCAAATTTAATGAAAGACACATTCAAGCTGCTCAATGAATTTCAAGGATAAAAGCAGAGATCTGCACTGAGACATATTATAATCAAACTGTTGAAAACCAAAGACAAAAAGAGAATCTTAAGAATCTAGAGAAGCAACCTGTCATTTATAAGAGATCCTTAATGACATTAACAATTGGTATCTCAAAAGAAATCATACAGGCCAAAAGGCAGTATAAAGATACATTTAAACTGCTGAAAGAAAAAAAAATTCCAAACAAAAACTCTACATCTAGCAAATTACCCTTCAAAAGTGAAGGTGATATTTAAGACACTTTGAGACAAATAAAAGCTATGGGAATTTATTGGTGGTTATAACTGCCCTATAAAGTAGTCCTTCAGGTAGAAATAAAAAGACACTAAACAGTAAACTGAAGCTGTAGGAAGAAATAACACTAGTAAAGGTAATAATTGCGTGGGTAAACACAAGGGTCAGTATTACTGTGTTTTGGGCTCCTAATTTCTATTTTTTTTCTCAATACAATTTAAAAGACAAATGTATTAAATAATTATATTATCTATCTTATTGTGCACACAGTGCATAAATATGTAATTTGTGACAACTATAACATAATGGGGGAAGAATAGATTGTATAGAGTCATAGAGTTTTTGTGTACTATTGAAGATAAAGTGGTAATAATTCAAAATAGATTCTGTTGTAAACCGAAGAGATTAATTGCAATCCCAATGGTTACCTTCAAGAAAATGGGTGAAAAATATACAGAAAAAGAAATGTGGAAAGAATCAAATGGCACACTGCACAAGAAGCAATTAAACACATTCAAAAAAGCAATGGAGGGACTGAGGAACACAGATATATCAGAAAACAAATAGCGTGATGGCAGAAGTAAATTCTTCCTTATCAATAACTGCTTTGAATGTAGATAGCTAGAGAATAGTAGAAGGGATAAAACAAACATGATCCTATTAGAAACTCTACAAAACTCACTTTAGATTCAAAGGGACAAATTGAAAGAACGGAAAAAGATATTTCAAGCCAATAGAAACCAAAAGAGAGGTGGGATAGAAAACCTAATATTAGACAAAATAAGAGTATTGGTCAAAAACTGCTACAAGGGGAACCATCTGGCTGGCTCAGGGAGAAGAGCTTGTGACTCTTCATCCCCGGGTCGTGAGTTCAAGTCCCACACTGTGTGTAGAGATTACTTAAAACTTAAAAAAAATTGGGGCAAAGGAGAACAATAAATATTAATAAGAAGATCAATCCATCAAGAAGATCTAGCAACTGGGGCACCTGGGTGGTTCAGTCAGCTAAGTGTATGCCGGCAGCTCATGTCATGATCAAGTCCCACGTCAGGCTCCCTATTCAGCAGAGTCTACTTCTCCCTCTGATCCTCTTCCCCGCTCATTTTCTCCCTCCCTCTCTCAAATTAGTAAATAAATAAAATCTTAAAAAAAAAAAAAGAAGATATAGCAACTATAAACAACAAAGCCCCAAAATACAAGAAGCACAAACAGACAAAACCAAAGGGAGAACCATTATACAATAATAGTTAAAGACATCTATACCTCACTTTCATTAATGGACAAAGCAACTAAACAGAACATCAGTAAGGAAATAAGGAATGTGGACAACACTATAAACCAACTAGATGTAACAGACAGATACAGAATACTCCCTCCAAAAACAGGAGAATACATATTTTTCTCAAGTGCATATGGAATATTCTTCAAAATAGACATGTTAGGTGAGAGAACAAGTCTCAATAAATTTTAAAAGACAGAAATCATACAATATATCTTCTCTGATCACAATGGAAGGAAGCTACAAATCTACAAAGAAGCTACAAAGAAAAAAGAAAAATGGAAAATCCACAAATTTGTGGAAATTAAACAGCATACTATCAAACAACCAATGGGGCAAAGAACAATTCACAAGGAAAATGAAAAGATACTTTGAGATGAGTGAAAATGAAATCACAACATACAAAAATTTAGGGAATACAGAAAAAGCAGAACTCAGGGCAATTTCACAGCTGTGGTTAAACTGCTGAGTGTGTTATTTTGTTATGCTGGCCCAAGGAGGCTAAGACAACCTAAGCAAATGGAAAGACATTCATCCGGTGTCTGTGAATTGGAATACTAAATATAGTTAAGAAGACAAAACCAAGCAATCTACAGATTCAATGAGTGAGATCTTTATTAAAATTCCAATGGCCTTTCTGCAGAAATGGAAAAGCTGATACTCAAATCCACATGGAGTCTCAGGGACCTGAATAGTCAAAACAATATTTAAAAAGAAGAATAAAGTTAGAGGGCTCACATTCTCCCATTTTCCAAAACTTACTACAAAGCTACAGTATTATCTATTTTTCTTTGGTTGATTGTGCTTTTTGGTACCCCCTGTAAGAATTCCTTGTCAAATCATTAATACAAATCCTTGTATTTACCCTTATATTTTAAGAGTTTTATAGTTTTAACTCTTATGTTTAGGTCATTGACCCATTTTGAGTTAATTTTCATGTACGATGTGAAGGAAGAGTCCAAATTCAATCTTCTGATTGTGGAAACCCAGCCCCATTTTTTAAAACACTTATTTTTTCCCATTTGAATGATCTTTAGCACCCTTGCTGAAAATCAGTTGGCCATAGATAATGTGATTTTATTTCTGGACTCTTAGTTCTATTCCATTGGTCTATGCCTCTGTTCTTACAGTAGTTCCACATAATTCTGATCCTTCGATTTCATGAAAATCAAAAACTTTTGTACATCAAAAGATATCAAGAAAGTGAAAATATATAAAGTGGGAGAAAATATTTACAAATCACTTATCTGATAAGGGTCTAGTAACTGGTATCAAGAGAAAGAACTTATAACTCAACAATGAAAAGACAAACAACCCCATTAGAACAATGGGCAAAGGGCTAGAACGGACACTTCTCTCAAGAAGATATACAAATGACCAACAAGCATATGAAAACATTCAAGATCTTTAGTCATTAGGGATATGCAAATCACACGGAGATACCACTTTGTACTCACTAGGATCGTTAAAATAAAAGTATTAACAAAGATGTGACAAAATTAGAACCTTCACACATTGCTGCTAGGAATGTAAAATGATATAGGCCACTGTTAAGAGTTTGGTAGTTCTTCTAAAAGTTAAATATACGATTACCATAGGACCCAATCCTAGGAAGATACCCAAAAGAACTGAAAATAGAAACTCAGACAAATACTTGTACATGACTGTTCACAGCAGCACTATTTGCAAACACTAAAAATTAGGAATGAACTATTGATACATGCAACTTGAACGCGATTGACAACACAATGCTAAGTTAAAAAAACTAAACACACAAGGGTACATTTATAGGATTCCATTTATATGAAATATCCAGAAGAGATAAATCCATAGACACGGAAAGCAGACTGGTATGGCCAGGGGCTGGGGACAAAGAGAGATGGGGACTGACTGCTTAATGTGTATAAAGTTTTTTGGGGGCAATGAAAATATTTTGAAATTTTATATCGGTGGTGGTTGTACAATGTTGTGAATGTACAAATGTCAATTGAATTGAACCCTTTAAAAGATGGTTAATTTTATGTTAGGTGAATTCATCTCAATCATTAAAAAAAGAATATGATGATAGTTTTTTTCTACTAACCCGATGAATAATTCCAGCAGAGTGAAGGTGCTTGATTCCACACAGCATCTGATAGAGCAGGTAGGACATTCTTTCATGATCTAGTTCCATCTGAATCACTTGGCAAAGATTTGCGTCCATGAGCTCCATGACTATGTAACTTCATGGATGAAAAAAGATGACAGCTAAAGTGTACAGCAATAATATAAGAATAATGTATGAACATAAAATTTTAATTATCACACTTACACATCTTGAAATTCTTCTAGGGATTTCTGTGGTGTGAAAACATTCAAAAGGCCAATTATCTGTGGCAAAAGCAAAGAGAAAGAAAAATTAGACACCGCTGCTGCTAATACTTTCATTTAAGAACTGCAAATACATGGGTTAAAAAAATTCTGCCATCAGTATAAGAATTTTAAAATCTTATGTTCTTAAACCCAAGTAATCCCTTTTATTTTACATATTAAAACCCTATGGCCAGGGATTCGGCCAGAGATTAGGATTAGGGAGGGAACCAAAGTACACAGGATCATGTGTGTGTGTGTGTGTGTGTGTGTGTGTGTGTGTGTGTGTGTGAAAATACTCTGAATGATACTATAATGGAAGGTATTATGTCATTACACATTTGTCCAAATCCAAAGAATGTACAACACCAAGAGTGAACCCTAATGTAAACTATGGCCTTTGAGCAATAAGGATGTGTCAACTGATTATAGTAAATGTATCAGTCAGTGGGGGATACTAATAATGAGGGAGGCTATGCATGTATGGGGACAGAGGGTATATGGAAGATCTCTGTGTCTTCCTCATTTTTGCTGTGAACCTAAAAATGCGCTTTAAAAAGCCTTAAAAAAACGATCAAGAGAAGAGTTCCACATATCCATTCCGTTTATAAATACTCAACATCAAGGACCTATATTATACAATCCTCTACATAACTTGTAAGCAATTTTTAAATACCTTACACCAGCTCTTATCTAACTTAATACCTGTACATAATCCCAGCCCTCCGTGCCACATCCTGTTTTTCATAATACTGAACTTTCCCAATTTTCCACATTTCCAGTCTATTCATTGGTTCATCCAGAGGCATGCCCTCTTTGTCACCATTTTGTCTTTAATCCTTTTCTTTTCTCTGCCTGTACTCTTTCCCTAGACAATACATGTTTTTTTTTTCCTCTAAACATCTCCATGTGGATAATTTCCAAATATACATTAAAAGTCCTTGCTTAGTTTATAAGTCTCAAATATATATTGCCAGTTCACATTAAAGTCTCACAAATAATATAAAATTGAACTCATTATCATTCCTACCCAAACCCTTTACTTTTCCAGAGTGCCTTACCTTTTACAATAGAAAGCTCAGTGATTTTTGACTCCTTTTTCAGTATTAGCACCATAAATAAATGTTGAAAAGAAAAACTATTCTATTCTACTGCCAGTTGAACTTCAACTTCCTCTCATTCCCTGTGCTACTAGATAGAGGATTCTAACATCTCATCTATACTGTTCATGTTATAATTATTTCTAACATTAAAGTTCCCTAACAATGGTTTTCTAAAAATCTAGCTACCACTTTACTGTCTAAAATATGGTAAAGACTTGATCATATTACCAACCTCTTCAAAAACTTAATGCCAGCAAAAAAATTCCAAAACTCCCTTGCAATACATTCAAAGCCTTCAAAGGACAGAACATCAACCCACTTCATCTCCTGCTAAGCTCTCTATTAAACTTGATATTTTAGCCATACTAAATAAGTTTAAACAATGTTATTTTTAAAAATTCTCAATATTTTAAAATATATTCTTCCTTGTACTTGTCATATTTACCTACTGAATTCAGTTAACTTTCAAAATTGATGTCTTTTGTAGAGTCTGATAACCTCTAGGCCTTGACAGGTTGCTGAATATTATCTTTACTTCATCCCCATGATATTTTATTTGTTACTATGCATTTAACATACTGTTGCATAGTCTCATTTTCACAAAAGCCTCACGCCAGTAACACCAGGAATCCTGTCAGAAAGAATTCCCTTTTTCAGCCCTGGCACCATAGGGAGATACTTGACACACATTTTTAAAACATTTGTTGACAATTATATTTAGGAATGGGAAAGTTTTTCTAGACAAACTTCATGAGAGCAGAATCTAGGTCATTCATAATAAAGCATAAAGCTTTAAAAAAAAAAGCATAAAGCTTTGCTTATAGAAGGTATTCAAATATGTGTTCAGTGAATAAACTGAGAAAAATAATATCCAGATCAGAAAAGGTCAAACAAATTTAAGATAAGGAAAGTGATCATAAGAATGCATCTAGTTGCTCTAAATGACTAATTCCTGGTTCCCAACTAGATGAACATCACATCTAGAGACTTGGAGAAATACTTAAAACTCTTCTTATCTGAGAAACCCTACAGAAGGTAAGTGCTAAAGATGAAAAGCATATAAAGACAAGAGATTAGTAGTTGCTTAGAGCCAAGGGGGGGAGGGATGGGAAATAGGAAAATGAGAACTAAACAATACAGAGATTCTGAGGTGATGAAAATGTTCTAGAAAATGTTCTAGTCACATACACCAGTGAGTACATTAAAAGCCACTGAACTGTCACACACTGAATGAATAAACTGTAAAATATCTGAATCATATCTCAATAAAGCAGTTATAAAATAAAAGATTAAGACAGCTGTCTTATCTTTCAAAAAGGAAAATAAAGGAAATTATATCAATCATAGACTGGACAGCGAAACAAAAGTCAAGAACTGATTAAGTGGGTGGTATGTAGTAAGAACTCTGAAAGAAATAACA